>NC_045541.1:80760278-81360278 GCF_009769535.1 Thamnophis elegans | reverse complement strand
AAGAGTCATGCTATTCTCAGTTACCCTGGGAAATAGCAATTCTTCAGATAATGCCAAACAGATATTCATTCATCATCCACCCATCCATCAGGGGAGAACATACCGTATGTTTAGTTTGATCTAACAGGAAAAGAAATTTTGTTCTAATTGTTTTGATTGCTCCTGTGCAAAATAATGCAGGATTCCTTCCAATAATTTCCTAGAAAACAGTGGGCTTTCCAATGCACAGTGTGAATCAGGTTTGCTCTGTACTTAGTGATTATCTTGAACGTTTGAATATTGAATATACTATCATAGCATGGATATGGAACTTGAATTACAGTACCTAGGAGTTCTGCTCATTCCAGTCAGTGTTGAGCAATTCTGAGTGATTCTTGAACATCTTGAAGCTAGGATTCTCTCTCCCTGGATGACCTTTGTGAGGTATTTACCTAACTCAGCTACTATTTAGGAGTGCATCAATATTTTAAGTTTGCCAGGAAAAGTGCAATATTAGTTTTATGAAGGTCTGAGAAGCTGATATCTTTGAGGGGAAGCAGGGATACAAACAAGACATCAATAGTCTAAGAAACAGTAGCATGAGTTATTTATGCAGTTTTCTCCAACCCAGATGTATTGGTGTACAACTTCCAGAATTCTCAACCACTAGAGGAATAGTACAGCTGTTAACCATTCTGGAACTTACCAAATAAGGGGAAAGCTGTACTAACTACATTACTCTGGAAATACAATACGGCACATAGGGAACTGGACAGCAAGAGAAAAACTGGTCCAGACAACATAAAATTACTTTGCCCAAGGTATTTTAACTGGAAAATGTATTTTGGCATGGAAACTTTCATAAGTTTGATGGGAGCTGCAACCATTTATTAAACTTAATGTAAAATACATGATGTGATTTTTCTTTAAAGTATTTGCTAGTTTCTTGCAAAATGAAAACAACAGAGTTGGAAGAGACCTTGGAGGTTTTCTAGTCCAACCCCTGCTTAGGCATGAAACCCTACACTACTTCAGACAAATGAATATCTAATAGCTTCTTAAAAACTTCCAGTGTTGGAGCATTTACAACTTCTGGAGGTAAGTTGTTCTACTGATTAATTGTTCTGTCAGGAAATTTCTCCTTAGTTCTAGGTTGCTTCTCCTTGATTAGTTTCCACCCATTGCTTCTTGTCCTGCCCTCTGGTGCTTTGGAGAATAGCTTGACTCTCTCTTCTTTGTGGCAGCCCCTTAGATATTGGAACACTGCTATAATGTCATCTCTAGTTATTTTTTTTCATTAAACTAGACATACCCAGTTCCTGCAACTGTTCTTCATATATTTTAGCCTCCAATCCCCTAATCATCTTTGTTGCTTTTCTCTGCACTCTTTCTAGAGTCTCCACATCCTTTTTACATACACCTTTTTAAAACTGAATGCAGTATTCCAAGTGTGTCTTACCAAGGCATTATAAAGTGGTATTAACACATCATGTGATCTTGATTCTACCCCTCTCTTTATGCAGCCTAGAACTGTGTTGGCTTGTTTGGCAGCTGCTGCACACTGCTGACTAATAGTTAAATAGTTGTCCACTAGGACTCCAAGATCCCTCTCACAGTTACTATTGAGCGAGGTGCCACATATACTGTACCTGTACATTTTGTTTTTCTTGTCTAAATGTAGAACCTTACTTTCTTCACCACTGAATTTCATTTTGTTAAGAGGGTGCCCAATGTTCAAGTCTGTCAAGATCCTTCTGTATCTTAAGCCTATCTTCTGGAGTGTTGGATATTCCTGCTAGCTTGATGTCATCTGCAAATTTGATGAGTTCCTCATCTATCCCTTTGTCCAAATCATTGATGAAGCTGTTGAAGAGTACTGGACCTAAAACAGAGCCTTGGGATACCCCAACTGCATACTTCCCTCCATGTAGATGCAGTTCCATTGAGGACTACATGTTGAGTGCGGTGGTGCTGTCTAACCCACATGGTTCTATTTTATCAAGTAGTAGGTTATGGTCTACTTTATCAAATCCCTTACTGAAGTCCAAGTAAATTATATTGACGGCATTCCTCTGGTCCACTAATTTTGTCACTTTGTCAAAGAATGCAATAAGGTTAGTCTAGCATGATCTATTTTTGACAAACCCATGTTGGCTTTTGATTATTACTTTGTTAACTTCAAGGTGGTCACTGATTTGTTGCTTGGTTATCTTTTCCAGAATTTTCCCTGGTATTGAGGTCAAGCTGATAGGTCTGTAGTTTCCTGGATCTATCCCCCCCCCTTTTTTTTTGAAGATGGGAACTACATCAGCTCTTTTCCAGTCCTCTGGCAGTTCCCTGGTGCTCCAGGATCTTTTAAAGATATGGTTCAGTGGTTCTGAGATCTCATTTGCCAGTTCCTTCAGAACTGGTGTGTAATCCATCTGGTCCTGGTGATTTGAACTCGTCTAGGGTAGATAGGTTTTCTTTGCTATTTTAACTTGTTTTCCTAATCTTTTTTGTGGTGCTGTTTTTTTCCCTTTGTGTAAAGACAATTGCAAAAATAAGTTAAGTAGTTCTGCTTTCTCTCTTGCTTGTCACTTTCTTGCTACTTTCTCCCAGCAATGGACTAATTGTTTCCTTGACTTTTTTCTTGCTTTTAACATGTTGTAAGAAGTTTTTTTTTTGTTATTTTTTACTTTTGTCGCAAGCCTTTGTTCATTGTGAGTCTTAGCTTTCCTCATTTCATCTTTGCAGGCTCTAGCTATTTACTGATATTGATATTAGGGGATAATCTGGTAGACCATCGCTGGGTTGAGTTTCAGGATGTTGCCCCTGAGGATGTGGACAAGGCCATGAGAGCTGTGAGTGCCTCCACATGTGTACTGGACCTGTGCCCCTCCTGGCTGGTTGCTAACAGCAGGGAGGTGACACGGGGCTGGATCCAGGCGGTTGTTACCGCCTCCCTTCGGGAGGGGGTCTTTCCCCCCGCACTTAAAGCGGCGGTGGTGAGACCCCTCCTGAAGAAACCATCTTTGGATCCAGCCATTCTTAACAATTATCGTCCAGTCTCCAACCTCCCCTTTGTGGGGAAGGTTGTTGAGAAGGTGGTGGCCTTTCAGCTCCAACGGTCCTTGGAGGAAGCTAGTTATCTTGACCCATTCCAGTCCGGCTTCAGGCCTGGCTACAGCACAGAAACCGCTTTGGTCGCATTGACCAATGACCTCTGGAGAGCCAGGGACGGAGGCTACGCCTCCATCCTGGTTCTCCTTGACCTCTCAGCGGCTTTCGATACCATCGACCATGGTATCCTTCTGCAACGACTGCGGGAGGTGGGGGTGGGAGGCACTGTTTTGCGGTGGTTCTCCTCTTACCTCTCGGACAGGTCGCAGTCGGTGTTAGTTGGGGGGCAGAGATCGACCCCTAGGCCCCTAACATATGGGGTGCCGCAGGGTTCGGTCCTGTCCCCCCTACTTTTCAACATCTACATGAAACCGCTGGACGAGATCATTCGGCGGCACGGGATAAAATACCACCAGTATGCAGACGATACTCAGTTGTATCTGTCCGCCCCGTGCCAACTCAATGAAGCGCTGGACGTGATGAACCAGGGCCTTGAAGCTGTTAGGGACTGGATGAGGGCTAACAAACTCGTGCTCAACCCAGATAAGACCGAGTGGCTGTTGTGTTTCCCTCCCACTAATTCGGCAAGTATTCCATCTCTCAGGCTGGGGGGTCAAACACTATGCCCCTCAGACAGGGTCCGCAACTTGGGAGTCCTCCTGGACCCACAGCTGACTTTTGAACACCATTTGTCAGCTGTGACCAGGGGGGCATTTGCCCAGGTTCACTTGGTGCACCAGTTGCGCCCCTACCTGAACTGGGAGGCTCTCACAACAGTCACTCGTGCCCTTGTGACCTCTAGGCTGGAGTACTGCAATGTGCTCCACATGGGGCTGCCCTTGAAGAGTATCTGGCGACTTCAGCTAGTCCAGAATGTGGCTGCGCGAGCGATTGTGGGTGCACCTCGCTTCACCCACATAACACCTATCCTCCGCGAGCTGCACTAGCTACCTGTCGATCTCCGGGTGCGCTTCAAGGTGCTACTTGTCACCCATAAAGCCCTTCATGGTAGTGGATCTGGGTACTTGAGAGACCGCCTACTGCCAATCACCTCCACTCGACCGATTAGATCCCACAGATTAGGCCTCCTCCGAGTCCCATCTGCCGGTCAATGTCGACTGGCAACCACGCGGAGGAGAGCCTTCTCGGTGGCAGCTCCGACCCTATGGAACGATCTCCCCGTGGAGATTCGCACCCTCACCACCCTCCAGACCTTCCGCACAGCCCTCAAAATCTGGCTATCCCGTCAGGCCTGGGGCTAAAGACTGTAACCCACCCGAATGGTATGAATGTTGTGTTTTTAACGACGTACTGTCCTACGTGTTAAATGTTTGTTTCCCCCCTCCTTTTTCGAGTTGTAAGCCGCCCTGAGTCCCCCCAGGGAAAAGGGCGGCATATAAATAAACTTCTCAGATCTCAAATCTTCTCAAACCTTAGTTAATCAAGAACATCCACTTTATTGCTGGTCATTCTTTCCACTATTTACTGCATTATAAATTTCTGGAGTGAATTGGGTCTTCACATAATATGTACAGTATATATTTTAAGATAAGTCATTTCTGCCTCAAGTAAGAATTCTGGATTGATTTGGATTTTGATTCATTTGTTTTGTTTTCTTGGCTATCTATGACATTCTTGAGTGTTTTCTCCAACCTCAAAGTTCAAAAACATCAATATTCTTTCTGTCCTACCTCTTCAAAATATTTTGCTTTGATAGCGAAAGCATGTCATATGGAAAATTATTTCTGAATTTGTAAAGGCACATCATAGCATCAAAATACGGTACCTTTTTTAAATACTTAATTTGCTCTGCTGAATGCAAGCGTAATATATTTTTTGACTGCTGTTCTTTCACTGTTGTCAATACTAAAAAGTAGAAATTGTGGGAAAATTATAAGAAAGCAGGTACTTCCCCTTAACTTTATTCCTCATACTGTCTCAATCACCCTCTAGCCAGGTCAAACATTTCCCAAACCACCTCTGATCCACCAGCAATTTACAACCTATCAGGAAACACAATGTCCTCAAGATAAAATCACAATACCAGACCCCTCACAATAAATCCACACTTAGAAAGGCATCTACACATCTGAGGATGATTGTACCTCTTGGACTTCATATCCTCAGGACAATATCCAGATATATGCATCTAATATGCAGCTCACAATCTAAGCCCTTGGCAGGAATACCTCAATCTACATATCAACATCAAAGGCTCTTGTCATTATAAAACCCTATTTGTATATCCCTAATAGAGTGGCTACCCCTAAAGCAAACCTCTTTGCTTTTGGGGATTCATAAATCATTTCCTTTCCATACAGCAAGTCTGGATTTCATTCTGATTTGTTCTTGTGCAACGCTGGCTCGAATTGGGACCCAAATTATTCCGAGAAAGCTGTATAACATTTCTGTATCTTTATTGTCATTTCTAAAGTTGGTTGCTATATACATTATTAATTTGCTCTTCATTGTGTTTAATTTCATTTTCCACTGTACTATTTGACTTTCATTACCAGAGTTCAAAGATTATTTGTGTTTTCAGCTGTAACAGTGATCTGAGGACAGCACAGCTTACTGAAAATTACTTCCATCAATTTAAAAACCACATTTGTCTTCTTGCAGTCCAGCTTCTCTCAATATATATATTTGACATATAGGTTGAAAGTTCATGAAATCTTGGTAAGCTACAAATAGCTTGATGCCCAATAATATTTCTTCAGCATCAGACATTTGAGAAAGGATGAGAGACTCGTTTTCTTGAGAAAAGCAACCACATTCTTTTGGGTGTGTTTTATAAAGGGCCTTTATTCAATTGCTGCAAAGAAGAGGAAGCAGGAGATGGAGCAGGAAATGCTTTAGGGCCAATTTTACATGCTGGAGCATCTTGACAAATAATGTCTTCTTGAAGCTGCTTGGGCTATAGATCAGGAGAGATTCAGGCTGAGCCAGGCCTGCCAGCAGTGGCTCTGCCAGCATGAAGTGATTTATGTATGTTCTCACAAGGAGACTTCCAAACGATCAAATTACTTCCCCTTTCCTCTAACCATTGTCCTGTTTATACAATAATGTCTTTTTACTGGTTGGTAAACTGATCTATAATCCCATACCTGTTCTTCAAGAAATAAAAGGGGAAGGGAAGCACAAGAAACACGAAACAAAGCTAATTCTCTCTCCGTCTGGCTTTCACCAAATACCTTTTCAGCTCCACTGGTTCCTTACTGCACCAATGATATTTGCAAGACATTTCAAAGTTTATCCTTAATCTTATGTTCTGAGCAAATCCTGCACTCTGGGACTAGTCAGAGTTTCACTTCTTTAAAAATGTATTTTCCTCTGATTTGCTCCGAAGAAAAAACAGCCATTTTGGTCCCTGGGGAAATGGGGGGGGGGGGGGGAGAGAAGCAAAGGAAAAGAAAAATCCATTGTTCTTAGACTATTTCAGAATACATTAAAGAGTGTACCAATTTTTGATTTGGGAATCCTATTTAGATCTCTCGTTTGTGGTCCTTGTTGAGGAAAAAATGTGTTTTGTGGTAATACATTTCCATAGGATGTGAAAGTACAATAGCTCTAATATTATTTAGAAACAATTTGAGAAAGACAGAGGAAATCTGAAGCATGGAAGGGAGTAGGTCAACGATGGCGAATCTTTTCAGCACCAAATGCCGAAAAGGGAGCGAGCGTGCGCGCGCAGGGCACCAAGTGCCAAAAGGGGAACACTTCGTGAAGCACGTGCGTGCTTGTCTGGGCCACAATGAGGAACAGGAGTTGCCCAGGGTGCATGCGCATGCCTACAAATTTACTTCTGGGTTCCAGTGTATATATGCATGCTGGCTGGCAAGTATTTAGGTTACTGTCGCGCATGAGCAAACGCCGATCAGCTAGCCAGAATGCATGTAACAGTGGAAAATGGAAGATCAGCTCTTCTGATTTCCAGCACTGCCACATGCACAAAGGCCAGCTGATTGTCACGTGCACATGCATGCCAGAAACCCGGAAGAGGAATGGCTGATGCTGCACATGGCAGGCAACATGACTTCGCGTGCCACTTTGGGCATGTGTACCATAGGTTCGCCATCATGGGAATGGGTACTTTAACAATCCTTTCTGTAACCCAATTTTTACATTTCCTCTCTCCTGTGACTGTTTACTGCAGCAGCCAAAAAGTATCTACCCATGGCCTGAACCTTGTGGTGAAAGACGCCATGAAGTTATATATAGCGATTTGTAGAGGCTAAGACGCTGAGCTTGTCAATTAGAAAGGCCGTGAGTTCAGCGGTTTGAATCCCTAGCGCTACGTAACGGAGTGAGCTCCCGTTACTTGTCCCAGCTTCTGCCAACCTAGCAGTTCAAAAGCATGCAAAAATGCAAGTAGAAAAATAGGAACCACCTTTGGTGGGAAGGTAATAGAATTGTGCACCTTTGGCATTTAGTCATGCTGGCCACATGACCACGGATACATCTTCGGACAGCGCTGGCTCTTGGGCTTTGAAACTGAGATGAGCACTACCCCCTAGAGTCGGGAATGACTAGCACATTCGTGTGAGGGGAATCTTTACCATACCTTTATAAGCAGTGGGAAAACATTAAGACCAACCTCTCCACACTGCTAATAGTAAATCACCAAAGTTGCTTTTCTATAATGAAATTTGTCCCTGTGTGCACAAGCAAATGAATGCATGCTAATGCTGCAGAGTTACACATAAATTAAAAGCAGGCAAATATGCAATGAAACCTCTCTCCAGAAACTCCAAAGCTAGATAATTTCACATACGTTTATCATTGCAGGTCAAAAACATAAAGGATGTAGGGCATCCTTTAACTTTGTTTCTATCTGGGTTTTCAGCTTAAAAGAGGCAGCTCTTTTGCTCTGTTTGTTCCTTAGGGAATGTACTAATTATCCACATGCTCCCTGGTGTCTGTAATAAATGGACACAGCATTGGTGAAACTGACAAGGCATTGTATTAGTTTCACTACATGGGTAGGGCAGAGAGAGATGATGAAAAAAATGAGGCTGGGATGGGCTGGAAGCATGAATCATGAGTTATAGCAGAGACAAATTACAGACAGTCTGGGTCACCATCCAGGGAATCTGGATGAAGGAGTGACTTCTCCTGTGGTTGCTGAAGGAAGTGTTCTAAACATGGAAAAATGAATGGTAAATTATGGCATGTAGATTCAGAGACTTTAAAATGTCTGAGTGATGCGTAAGAACGATGCTGCATTCCAAAATTGCAACAAAGCTTACATCAAATAATAGAAAGTAAAACCTACCTAAGGTTCTCATGTCTGCCAAGTGAATGAATAATCATTCTGAATACAAACTATTAAAGCATTGGTGTATAGCTCACCAAATTTAACTGTGGTTAAAAAGAAAGTAGGTAGATAATTTTTATGGCAATACCAGGGAGACCAAAAGACAAAGGTTTGGAGAACATCCTAAAGTTTTGAAAATCAAAGCTGAAAAATTATGGCATATGCTGGCCATGGTGGCACCAGGGGTTATCGGCACTCTGAGTGCCAAACCCGAAGGCCTTGGATGACACTTCAAATAACTGCCCATTGACAATATTTCCATCTGTCAATGAAAAAGACCACACTACTTGGATCTGCACATACGATGTATACTATGCTAATGCAATACAACAATCCTGAGAAGTTCTCCTGAGAAGAACATGATACACATGAAGATCAACCAGAGCAAAAGAAGTAGCAGCTGCATTTTCTGCAAAGAAACTGAAGAAATGGTGGACCACCTTATTAGCTGCTGCTAGATCGTACAGAGTCAGACTTACACAGGACAAAGTACAACAATGGCGCATTAAAATAGCTCACAAGAAATCTTTTGCCTGCAAACAAGAACTGGTGAGACTACACAATAGACAAAGTAATAGAAAACGAAGGTGAAGTGCTCAGGGTGTTTAGAATTCAAGCAGACAAGCACCTGCTGCATAACCTGCCCCAGAGGTAACAATTGTAAATAAGGGAGGGGGGCTGGTTAGTGCATATTGCAGTACCTGGAGACAGCAGAAGAGAAGAGAAAGAACTGGAGAAAATAACAATATACAGAGACTTCCAAACAGAAGTAAAACAACTGGCAAAAGAAAGCAAAGTTAGTACCGATAGTAACAGGTGCCTTGAATGCAATCCTCAAACATCTGGAGCACTTGAACATCATCGGCACTGACAAAATCACCAGCAAATTTCAGCTTTACTTGGAACAGCTTATGTCCTGCGAAGATCCCTTTTACATCACCAGACAACAACATCTGTGTCATAGGTTCTTTTTAAACTATACCCAGTTCAAACTCAAAAGATCCACAAAAACATTGGACCCTAGGCCTGGATTTTATATAAGGGAGATATTTTATTTAAAAAAAACTATATCTAAGATACAAAAATGAAATATACAGATATGTGAAATGCTTCAATGTCTATCATACTATATCCTGTTTCTCTTACTGTTGGTATTGCACAATGTTCACTATGCTATGCTGTGCTATGAATTGTACTTCTATGCTATATTATTTCTGCTACCAGCATACTATTACCATAGCTACTATGCTGCTATTATTATATACAACAGTATTTTTATTGACCCTCGTCTGTTTTTAAATCCCGCACACCTCTCTAGGATTTTCTTCTGCTAGTTTCTCCTTTATTAATGGGCAGCATATAACATACTGACACACTCGCAGCATTGGGCTGGGCTTCTTTTTCTTCTGGATCCTTCCACCTCTATGAAGACCACTTCTTTCATTTGGCTGCTGCAGCAGCTGCAGTACTTTAAAAATACATCTCCTCCAACCCACCTATTTCAAGGTTGAACTTTTGATAAGTAACTCTGCCATGCTTTGATGCTGGGGAGAAGGCTTAAATGATTGCAATTTTCTCTGCACCATGCTCTTCCACAATCTGCCTTTCCCAAGTCCTCAGTAGGTAGATAAAAATGTCAAATCCTGACTAAGTATCTGATTGAATCTGTAAGGTACCATAATCATTTATTGAATATATATGTCACCTGACTCCCAATGGATATCTAAGATTAAGAGTATTATGGTGTCAACAAAGATGCCAAAAAGGAACCAAATGATCCACACTCCTCACCAGACTAATTATAGAACTACCAAGGGGCTCTATTCGGTTGTTTCTCAAAGCCTCTTTCAGTTTCAAGAACCTGTGTTGTAGACTTGGCAAGCTTTGAATAGTTTAGCCTGCAACCCTACGACATACTTCCTAGAAGTGAGAGCCACTTTGAATAGACATGGAAAAGATAATACCATTTGATATTAGATGAACTCTATGTAAATGTACATAATAACATCCATGACACAGTTTTAGTTTGGGAAAATGAAAGTCTTAAAAGGGAAAATAAAACCTGCTAGTGACATGAATCAATCTGATATGATTCAAAGTTTTCACAATCAGATTGGCATCCAATACAGTAGTATCAGCCAAATCTCCATTACGACACTTAGGAATTTTATAGCCTTTGGGTGCAAAGAAAAGACAAAATCCACAATTTATGCTGGCTTAATAAATGTATTGAGCTTACCTGGACTTGGTTTCTTACCTTAAGCAGAATTTAGGGCCAGGCTGCAAGAAGACAATGTGGAATAAAATCTGAATAGATTCCAAATGTATTAAAAATATAAAAAGAAATTGAAGAGACACACACAGAATGAAGTTTTTATGTAATTGGCCCAGTGATATTCCATTGCCATGCAAGAGCATCACTGAACACTGTTTTGATGCAGGAGTTACAGCTATCTAAGGGGACCCAATATCTACCATGGCACTTTGCAACAGTGCTTGCATTCCCTTTTACTTATGGAAAAGGGTATACATGTTTCTTTCAAGCAATGCTGGTTCCTGAAAGACCTCATTATGGCTGATCCAAGGTCTTGTCTTCTTTACCAAAGAATATTTACTGAAATCTTTTCTTATCTATACATGTTATAATCAGGACTAATTACACCAATATCCTAGTGTGTGCAATTGTGTGAATGTCATTTTTATTAAATTATTTTTTTACAAGATAAAAACAATACTAATTTTAGAGAAGAAATAAAGAAAAAACAGTGAACAGATAAAGAAAAGATTATAAAGAACTGCCTTCTAGTATTAAGTAGTTATAAATGAGTTTATATTTTGCCCTTTCTCTAAAGTTACATCATAATTTCCTTCTTTTCATAGTTTACCATTTCTAATTACAAGTTCATTTTTTTCTTCCTTCAGCAAACAGTCCATAAGGGGTTCCCATCACTAATAAATGTGCTTATTGTCTTTTCTCTAGTCAAACAAGTCAATTTGGCATATCTGTTAATTCTACCATCTTTACCAATCATTCCTCCATTGTGGATGTTTCATTTTTGTGCATATAATAATCTTGCTGCAGTTATCATGTGCAACCAGGGTTACGTTTTACAGTCCTAAATGTAGGAGGCCCAAAGGTTGCAAAGGCCTTTCCCCTGTACTCAAGAGCAGTACCCCTCTTGATAATTTTAGTGTCCTAAAGAGAGAGAAGCCATCTCAGCTGTGGGCCTCCAGCTATGGGGGAAAAAATTCCCCTGGAAATGGAATCATAGCAAGTTTTATTCATTCAAATCTCACCCCAGTGTTTGTCATTTGATTTTTTTATGCTTACTCTGTAGTTTTTCCTCTTTTCATCATAGTGTGATTTTCCTGTTTAAATTACTTTAGCCTTAACCGCATCGGTACAATACCTTGACAACTGAACTGAAAGATTATTTTAAAGCTGTATTAATGAATAGCAAACCAGCATAGACAGACAGTCGTTGCTTGAACCTGTAATTCTACAATGCTAAATAAGGAAGCAACTTTGTAGGAAGTCCTGTACAAGTGTGTTTTGATTCCCAGGTGTTCACAGCTTCATCCAAATGATGCTTTAGGTCTAACCTTGACAGAATGAGGTTGGATTCAATTAAGTTGATGCAATTTTTTTTCTTCTTGTCTTTCCATGGATGAGTACCTTCTACTCCTCCAAACATGCTGAATTAAAATTCTCCTCATTCTGTAAGTTGGGATTCAGTATCACGAGAGCTGCACATTGACCAGTTTGGCTGCATTGGGTTCTACTGTGCCACTCAATTGTTTTTGGAAGAAGCATTGAGACAGGCAACCTACCCCAACCTCCAAGCAGTTCACTAAGGGACTCTTAGGTCTGCAGTTCCAAAATAGACAGGAGAGAAAGGCAATTGTGATGACATCTGGAACTTATCAAAGCTTTCTCTCAAATGGGCTTTGATCAAGGAAACCTGAGCCCTCTTCTCTGTGGGGTGGGGGAGAAAATCTGGCCTGGAGGTTTTCTTGGACTCTTTGTTTAATTATGCATCACGTAATTCATCAGGATTGCTGATGCTAGCCAGACACCCTTCTAGCAGTATCTCAAAAGCCTGAGTGATGCACTGAGGAAATTACACTGCATAGCAATATGCTGACCGGGTGTTGCTAATTAGAGATAATTTTAATTCTGTCTTCTCCAAGCAAATTAGTGCATGACAATGGAAAAGCTTTCACTGCTGTTCCAAATTATTACTTTAAAAAAAAAAGAAAACAATGTGTGTCACATAATATGCCAGCATTGTGAGGGTCTGAGGATGCTTTCATAAAAAGCTACCACCAATAGAATCATGACCCGTCAAAAGCGCGGAGGACAAAATCGCGCTCGAGGAAAGCGCGCATGTGACGTCATCACAGCGCGACGAAAAAAATTAAAAATTGAAATAAAATTAAAATTAAAGCAAGCCGATTCACATAAAGGTAAGGGTTAGGGTTAGGGTTAGGTTAAGGGTTAGGGTCAGGTTTAGAGCGTTAGCGTTAGGTTTAGCGTTAGGTTAAGGGTTAGCGTTAGGTTTAGCGTTACGTTAACGGTTAGGTTTAGGGTTAGATTTAGGGTTAGGTTAAGGGTTAGGTTTAGGGTTAGGTTTGGGGGGGTTATGGTAAGGTTTTAGCTTTATTTTTACATTTTTTGATCACAGCGCGATGTTTTCGTTGCGCTGTGATGACGTCAAATGCGCGCTTTCGTCGAGCGCGATTTTGTGGTGGAACCCAATAGAATTAAGTGGCCTAGCAAAGAGGTCATCTTGTTGGAAATAGGTTCCATTGAAAATAATATATCTTAATTTCTTCCAATAGGCAGCAAAAGATAAAGGTTCCCCTCACACATGTATGCTAGTCGTTTCCAGCTCTAGGGGTAGTCCTCATCTCCGTTTTAAAGCCAAAGGGCCAGTGCTGTTCAAAGACGTCTCCGTGGTCATGTGGCCGACATGACTAAATGCTGAAGGTGCACAGAACGCTGTTACCTTCCCACCAAAGGTGGTTCCTATTTTTCTACTTGTATTTTTCATGTGCTTTTGAACTGCTAGATTGGCAGAAGCTGGGACAAGTAACGGGAACTCACTCCATTATGTGGCACTAGAGATTCGAACTGCCGACCTTTCTGATTGACAAGCTCAGTGTCTTAGCCACTGAGCCACCACATCCCTTGTACCAATAGGCAGTACATGAATTTTATTGAGATCCTTATGCAAGCAGAGAAATAGCTGTTTCTATAAGTAGAATAGTATTCTACACTCCATAAAAGTGGCTAAAATATCAGAAATGAGTATGGGATACTTTAAATTTGTCAGAATTCCTCCCTGATTCCAAGCTGTAAGTGAATTAGGTATTGAGCATCATCTTGTCTTCCTACCAGCCCAGTGGTGGGTTCCAGATCCCGTTGCAACTGGTACAGGGAAACTGGGCCCTGCATCCACCACATGAATGTACACAGCGCGTGCACGTGTCCTTACCTTGCAACGCCTCCATGACACTTCAGCTGCTCAGTGGAGCGTCGCGCAGGCACCATGCATGTGCGCAGAAGCGCTGAAAAGCTCAAATACAGGTAAGGATCTTGGCCGAGCGGGTGGACCCGCCTGAGCAATGTACCAGAACGGTACCCGGTGCTCCGGGCAGACACCGTTACGCCCATACCGGAGCGTACTGTCTGCAACCCACCACTGTACCAGCCCCTTTTTAACATGGGGGGAAAATGGTGTGTGGAAGGTTCAGAAGAGGGTAGGAAAGGCTGCACCCAGAAGGTCTATAGATTAAAGGCTTCTCAGTCCCTCTACTATATCTTGAACCCAGTGTGAAATTTTATTTAGCCATTAACAAGTCAAAATTAGTTGTTCACAATTACATTATTTTTCTGCTGCTATTTGAAAATAATTTCAGCCAGACATGACAATATTTCTCAGAGGGCAGATGTCTGTAAAGTACGGCATTTATCAGACTATTCCAAAATCAGAATACTCTGAGCATTACAAAATTTCTGTCCATGACACTTATTTGGGATATGAAGATAAAAAGAACAGTTTATCTGGAATGGACATGTGAACACAAAAAGAAATATTAAAACATTCATCAAAAATATAAAACACAAGCTATTACAAATAATTTAAAATATTTTCCCCCACCAAATGGTGCAGAATTGTCTCTTATAAATAGAAAAGAAAATAGCAGTTTGCAAGCTGGATCTCTTGCTTGGTTAACCAGACTTTGGTTTTTCAAAGGGTCTTTGGTTTGCAAGTGCTTTTCAGTGAAAGTTCAACTATTCAATTCAGCAGCTTCATTTGATCGGAAGAAATCCAGCAACCTCCATCATCCTTCTTTGCTTTTCTTCATTAATTTCCTGCACCAGCACAATCAAATCACAATCCAAGTTAATAAATCTTGTTTGTGTTCCATGGTCATGCTCTAAAAAGAGGAGAAAAGGGGAGAAAATCAATGGAATAGAAGATAGCAAATATTTCTCAATGAATCAAATTTTCCTAATCAAATGCAATACATGTATCACCACTACTGTATTTCCTTAGTTTTCAAGGAGGTTGTATACGAGGCTTCCTCCTCAATTTATTTAGGGCAGTGGTTCCCAAACTTGGCAACTTTAAGACTTGTGGACTTGTGGACTTCAACTCCCAGAATTCTCCAGCCTGGCTGGAGAATTCTGGGAGTTGAAGTCCACAAGTCTTAAAGTTGCCAAGTTTGGGAACCACTGATTTAGGGTTTAAATGAGATGACCTCTTAAGGATAGTATCACTAAAGCAGCAGTTACTTTTCAGATTAGAAACCAAAAGTGGCTTAGCACAATGGTAAATGTTGGCCTCACTTACACAGTGAGTAAGAGCTACTTTCTCGACATCATGAAATGGTGGAAATATATTTGGGTTTGTAAGATTCTGATTTACCTTTACTGGTCAAATTTGGCCTGCAGCTTAGAGATTCTTAGCTGAGTGACTTCTCATTAGCAAAGTATTTTGAGAGTACTTTTCTCCTATCTGGTGGGTTCTATTTATGTTGGCACTCAAACTGATCAATGTATAAAAACCAGTGCTGGGAATTGGGAGGAGGATTATGGCCTTAGGGCATTTGGAAGGCATCTGACTGAAGAAGGCACTATGGTACTTGAAATTGATGAAACTTTGTGACACACCTGCTGCAAAGCACCTGAACGTCCACAGGCTTCTCAAATGACAGGGCAAGCCACATTCAGAGATACAAACACACATCAAGCTTTCGGCAATGAAGGATCAAAGCATATTCTACAGCAGTGTTTTTCAACCACTGTGCCGTGGCACACTAGTGTGCCGTGACATAGTGTAAGGTGTGCCGTGGGAGAATTACTTTATATATAGTCAATATAGGCACAGTTAAATTTTTTTAACATTTTCTAATGGTGGTGTGCCTCGTGATTTTTTTCATGAAAAAAGTGTGCCTTTGCACAAAAAAGGTTGAAAAACACTGTTCTACAGGGATCTCCAAAAGAACTTTCAACCCTAAGGGTTGCTAAGACGTGTTTCACAACGCTCCACTAGTCATTAACAAGTAACTGAATATACTGTATGTATTTTAGAAATAAGTGCTACTTTTGCTATGAAATCTTGTCACTTGACCCTTGTATCCCCTAAGAATTTTTGCTCAAAGTGTGTATAACATTGCTTAAATTTTAGCAGTTGGAAGCTCTCCTTCTGCCTTTGTGCACCTCCATTTTAGTTGTGTTTTAATAAAACCAAGAAAAATGCTAACCCTGAATTATATAAGTAACATTAATGGATGTTATTTTTTGAATTACCTTGCATCCCCTATTACAAGAACAATGATGCTAGCTCATTCTCCCTTAGTAGTTACAGTTACAATTAATGATAGTTTGTATCAATGAATCATCTAGCATGATTGGTTATCAGGTTGGGGAAAGGATGATCTGTTGTTGATTTAAGGTTGGTATATCTGTTGGGTTTCTGGCTACTTCTACAGATCACTGCCTCCTAGCAAAAATGCTAGTTGCAGCATTGGTGACTTCATCCTGCAGTTCAATATGCATTTCTAGAAGTAGATGCTGTATGTGTTGCCAATAGCTCTAGTTACTCAAGAGACAAAGAAAGTGAACACATTTCCTGAAGAACTCAGTACTAGTTCAATGGCTGCTTGTAGTCTATTTCTATCCTGCTTCCCTTGTATTACCAAAGCATTTCCTCTCTGGGTGACCCTTAATTGTGTTTTTAAAAAAATCCCTAAAGCTGTGCATCCATTAACAACTTCTTAAAGCAACAGCATCTTTCCCTGCAACCATGCAGGCTTGGTAGGAACATTGCAAACCTGGGAAAAGATGTCTTTGGTTTAGAAAGTTGCTAATATGTACTCCAAAGCATCATTTTATTTTCTCTTTAAACCTGAAGCAATGCAGAGCCCTCACTATGATGCCTGGGAATTTTAGACACAGTAATTTTGAAAAATTAGAAAGTGCATGTATACAACACTATATTTGCACATTTCCTTGTTGGTCAGAACATGGCTTGCACATGGTAAAAATGCTAGCTTAAAAAGAGAAGGATATAGTGATTACAATAGTGGGCTATAAGGCTGCACTGCAAGATCATTATTTAAAAAAACAGCAGGAAAGAGGTTAAGAAGTTCACTATGGGAAAAAAAATCAAAACATCTATGTGATTCTGCAGCTTGGATTCTCAATCTTTAACTAATTTTGGACATCATACTAAACCAGGATTTACAAATGTTAATGGTGAAGCAAAATCAAACATATTAAATCAAACCAAAATTTTATATCTCCCTGCACTCTAATAATTATCTTTTTAAATGGCTTCATCATCTTACATTTGCAGAAAAAGCAAATTATGTTTTTTCTTAAGTTTCCTCTTTGAAGGATAGCAGTCTAAAACACAGGGTCATCTTGCTCACAGATACATACAGGGCATCTCAGTTTGATGTGCGAACCACACCAGGACTAGCATAATGATTTAGCTGGCTTAGCTCCCTATGCACTGTTTTGTTAACCAGGGTCTACCTAGCATGTTGTGCTACATTCTACAGGGAATAGCCCAATTCATTAGCAAACACATTAGGCTTGCAGCTCACTTTCGTAACAATGTCCATTCCGTCTAGGCAAGAAGCCAGCTAAGAGAAACCTCTTTTGCAAAGGCGCCTTTCATTCGGGTTCCTTCACTGCCCACTTAAGGAACCGCTGCACTCAATCTCGTCTCCAAGAAAAGCCGACGGCTGGCCGGAGAATAAAGGAGCGGTGGCGGGGTGGGTGTGGGTGCATAACTAAAGAGGAACCATAACTGAAGAGGAATCATTCATCATGCCGCCAACCTCTTGAATCTTTTCCGGACGCTCGTATGCAGCCCTTGGGAACCATCTACGTCCTCTCACCTCGGCTAGGCTGGTCCGCGGGGGACTGGCAGGGCGCGGGGCTCAGGGCGCCCGAGCCAACCGCCGGTCGCGATTGCCCGCCGCCGCCTGCTCGACGGCCTCCTGCCGGCTCTTGAAGTCCTGGATGGCGCGCTTGTTCTGGAAGTCGATGAGCGCCATGGTGATGGAGGCGTTCCAGCAGCTCTCGCCCGGGCACCGAAAGTCGATCTCCTTGCGGTCCGTGGTGACGATGGTGAAGTAGACGTACTTGCCGGTGCGCTCCACGCAGTCCACCTTCTGGATGGAGCCGAAGCGCAGCTCTTTGGCGCGGGCCCTGCCGCTGCCGCCGCTGGCGGCGGCCTCGGGCGAGAAGAGGCTCAGGCTCTCCTTGCTCAGCACCACCTGCTTCTTCTTCCACAGCTGGAAGAGGCTGTCGCTGCGCTTCTCCAGCTCGCCCTCGCGGATCACCTCCGACGCCGGCCCGACCGCCGACGGCCCTTTCATGCTGCCCGCTCCCGGCCCGCTCTCACTTGCTGCTCCTGCACCGCCGCCGCCGTGCCACGCGACAATGACGCCGGCTCGCCCCCTCTCTGCTGTCGGGTGCCGGGGCTGCGCGTCCTGCTATATCGCACCAAGAGCCGTTTATGGCCTCGGAGTCCCGGCTCCACCTTGCTGCGAGTCTCCCCGCCCACGCTGTCGCCCGATTCCCTGGTGCCAGACAGGGCTCCTCCCTCCGTTCTCCGCCCGCGTTCTTGAACCCACGCTACAGATCGCGCCCCCTGGGGGGAGACGTGGTCCGACAAGGCGGAGGGTGCTGTGAGGATTACAACGATCGGCGCTAAAAAAAGGGGGGGGCGATAATGTGACGGAAAGATCGAATGCAAATTTCCGATTTTTCCTCAGTTGCGGGTATGGACAAACTTCTCTACTAGGTGGTAACTGAATACGTGAGCCACATTTGCCCAAAAGTCTTATTTTCGAGGCGAAGTGAATGAAGTTACTTTTGTAGGTGCTCAAGTTATGATGGTGCATTCTTGCGTTGCAAGGAACCATTGTGTGCAATTGCCAGAAGTTCGGAGTTCAGAATGCCAGATGGAAAGAGTTTTCTCGTGTTATTTTTTTAATTAGTGAAGTATAACAAAGAGGCAACATCAAAGACACACGACTACAACGATATCAATGAACAATGGTCCAGGGCCACCAGAAAACAAAGAAAAAGAATTTTATATCTCCCTTGACACCCAAAATGGTAAAAGGGGAAGTAAAGAAGAAGAGACACATCATAGATCATAGGTTATGATTAGCCTATGACGTTAGCATCTTCCATGTCACTCACACAGGTTAGGATGTGTAGGAAGTTATCACCCAGCCCTCTCTCAGAAAAATGAAATATCCTAGGAAATATTGAAAAGGTAGAATATTTCTCTGGATGTGAAAAGAAAGAAATATATTTTAAAAGACAGAATAGCTCCCTGTAGCTTCCTGCCCATCCCCACTTTCTCAATGGGCCATTAAGAAGGCCAAGCTACTCCACTTTACATAATAAAGGCTTCTCCACTTCAGCTGCAGGGGGGATGGGATTAAAGCATGATAATATTGACCCCAACTGACCACATGGCATCTGAGAATGCAACCAAACCTGGATTCAAAACACAGCCCAGAGAGTTGCTCCTGCATGGCCCCACGGGAGTCTGACAACCAATCAGAATACATTTCTTACACAGGAACAGGAAACAGAGAGGTGGGACTGAACAGGTTATAAAAAGCCTAGCAAGCCCCTTCCTCAGCCCTTCTCTTCTCCACCAACATTGAAGCATGTGATCATCTTTTCTGTTCAGGGCTCAAGCCATGTGGTCCTGTCCACCAATAAATCATCTTTCCAAGCAGCCTCCATGTCTCCACTCTCCAGTGTCTTTTTCCCCACTTGGAGCTGAACCCAGAAGGACATTTCTTTCATCAGATGCAGGAAGGAAAGCGGATTGCATTGGCATACCCAGCCCCTGATTTCTGCATACTTCTTGGATGGTTGTTACAGAGTGATCTTAGCTGGTCTTAGAGATCTGAGCAAGCTGAGCAGTGTGGGACAGGACGTGATCTACAAAAGCCTGAGATACTGCAATTGCCTGCTTTTGGCAAGGGTGATGCGAACCCAAGTGAAAAGTTCCTCCTTACATTACACCCTAATCCAGAAGTCCAATCACTCCCTAGCAAACCAATGTCATTAGTCAGGGGAAATGGGCATTATTGTCTATGCGTGGAAGCATCCATTGTTCATTCACAGAAAAACAAAGCATACGTTTAGGCATACATGTGGAAACACAAATGTTAATATTTATATAAAAATCCCAGTGTTTTGAGAATCCATTAGTTGCAGACAATAAGAAACAAAATACCGTAAATAAAACAGTTGCCCTAGAAATGATAAGCAATAGTAGCAAATTACAAAATAATGACAAAATAACAGAAGTTTGTCAATACCATTTCCATTCTGTTCGAATCCTATATGAAGTTTAGCATCTTCCATGGCACTCACATGAGTATATCACTTTTGAATCATCTGTGAATGTGATTCATTTCAAATCTTAAAATAGCTTCTAAGATCAAGGAATGGCTGTTCCAAGAGACCAAGCATCTGGAGGGCAGCAAACCAGGGATATAAGGCCTTGTATTTTGAGGGGCCCTTAATCCCAACAAAGCTATAATATGCAAACGTTCAATTCCACGTTCCTTCATGTCTTTTGATGAAATATTTCCATCTGGTTTAAACTTTCTGAGCCTATTGCTTTCATTGCTCATGTTGATTGTAGATGATGGGACCCCTGTCCTACAAATCTGGAGATCTCATAATACTGGAGAAGTCTCCTCTCCAGCTCACTTAGGTTTTGCAGGACAGGGTTGTTGCCAAGCTCCATTTGGTGAATCAGCTGCAGCTACTCCACAAAGGAAACTTCTTTTTTGTGTCAGAGTTCCTGGAATAGAAGCCATTTCCTTTTTTTTCCCCCCTAGGAAACTTGAAGTGCCTATAATTTGTTGCTTATGTTAATAATGTTAAGCAAATCACACCTCCTTTTTTCCTCTGATGACACTTTGGGGCAATTCTGTGAGGGAGATGATGTGACTCTCCAAATGCAAATTTGAATTTGCCCAAAGCATGATCTAGATGTTACCTTGATGAAATACAAATGTGAGAAATATTAGGTAAAATGTAATGTGGTGCTTCCTCCTTGGGCTGAATCACCATGGTGGTGTTCAGATAATATGCTAAGCATTAGTTAGAAGACAAAAGACTTTATTCAGAGAGACGGTTTTTGGCAGACTTAAGAGAAGTTGCCACCATGTGGGATATTTTTCCAACTTGCCAGTAACCTGGAATACCAGGCTGATCTGATGTCCCTTCCAAGGACTGATCTAATTCCGTTTTGTTTAACTTCTTAAACCAGCCAAAGTTGACCAAGTGCAGCCACATATTGATTCTGGTGTTATTTACCCAAGTTTCACTGGGAAAAAAAGCATTGACCTGGTTCATATTATATACTAAATTATAAATTATAATTACAAAGTACAGAGGTTGAGTATGATAGGTAAACCCAGCCAGTGTGATTTGTCGAATTGGACTTAGTATATTATATGAATGTATCCATAGTACTTGTAAATTGTGGTTAATGTCTGCATTCCATTCATTTGTTTAAATATTTCACATATGTTGTCTTGAATGGGGCCTGGTGTCCTTTCATATTTGGACTGTGTTTATCTAAAGGCAGGGTCCCAAACTATTGGTGGCTTGAAGAGCGACAAAAGTTATTAAAGATTACTTGCCAAAAGAAAAAAAAGTAAACATTTGGCAACTTTCAGTAATTGGGGCCACCCAGAGAACACACATACCAGAAGCTCTTGAGACAATCACTTTAGTTACTTTAGTTATCTCCTAGGAGGCTGGGCATTGGATGGGTGGCTATGGGAAAGCAACAGAAGGGAAGAGTTTGTTTCCTGTTTGGCAAATCCAGCAGCTCCAGGCAAAGGAAAGAAACAAGAGGTTGCATGAGCAATGCCAAGAGTGAGAGTAAGTATATATTATATTTGCAGGAACAGTTTTTGGCACATACAATCCCTTACGTACGTATATTTATATGTGGGTATACTGTAGACTCAGCATAGCCATTTTCTGAATGAATGCATACATTCAGGAATGGCCTTTCCCAAGACTTTCCTGTAATAACGCCTGTTTTCTTTGTTGATATTTTGTGAATAAACAATTCTTTTTTAAAAAAAGCATCTGATTAATCAGCAGTGCAAATAAAGCTTCTGCACCAGGTGCAGTTGAAAGCACCACTTTTTGTAAGACTAGGAACAGCAGCACATTCCCTGAATTCCTGAGTTTGAAGAGCTGTATCTAGTTTCATGAGATTAAAAAACAAATGCAAACATTCAAGATGGAAGTAGTTTAAAGTTTGTTTAAAGCGGTATGTCACATCAACAATGTGATAATCAGCAAAATATTGGAAACTGACTGCAAAGTATAGCAAGTCGCTATAGAACCAAGCTAAAAATATAAAGTATTGATGCATTCCTAAAAGGACAGAATAAAATCTGTCTGGGATTAGAAAGCTTTTACTCTGTATTAAGCGATAGGTAAAGAGGAAGCCCAGTGAACATCTAATATGGCCTAAGACTATTGAATTGTTATTAATTAAAAATTCAAAAATTAGGTACCTACCAAAGAAGCTTCTTCAGTTCTGACTCACAACTGAAGAAGCTTCGTGGATGAGAAGTGAAATGTTTTCAAGGAAAAACAAAGTCCAATTGCCTTTTAAAAAAGAACCTTTGGGACAACCAGGACTTGAATGACTGAGAAGCTCCATAGATAGTTACGGGTACATAACAGTTCATTCCAGATGAACATCAATATGACTTCATTTGATTGACTGTATGCCAAGTCATTGTCAACTCTTAGCTCCCACATAGAGTTTCTCCATGAATGATTTATTAGAGAACAAAAAGAAAAATGATGTCATATGTAATGAGGAAATCATTTGTAATGGCAAAATCCATCATTTCCCAAGTGCTTCCTGAAATTAAACAAAGTGGATATTTGTTTGATAAACCCATAAACTGATTTCCTTTGGCCTCAGTCCTCATGAAGAAAAATAAAAAGGATTTTATAGCATTTGCACAAAGGAAGTGGTCAAAGTATAATTACCTAGCATCTTAGACTATGGAAATTCCTCTTTACTTCAGTCAAGCAGGCAGTAACCAATACTGTTAAATAATGTCATCCTGTGTACTAATATTTATCTGATTGGCATTCCTTTCTTCTAAGCAATTTTTAAATGTTTCTAAATTATTCTTACAAACCAATATGCATCTTTGGGTGGTGAGAAATAAGCCTTTTCTGATAAGTAGAAAATTCATACTATTTATTTACAACCTAATTAATTCTTAACATAGTTGCTGATAATTTTACCCTGCCATAGTTTTATAACTTTCAATTTAAGATATTTTTGTGTTAAACCTTCAATCACTCTGAGAATACAATTAGTGATTATAATTACCACTACAGGAAATTGTTATAATTATTAATAAATACATACTGTACATATTAATAAATTAACGCTTAGCATATTTGACCATTCAGTTTACTAAGCCTCTTTTGATCTGTCAAGACTTCATAGACCTGAAGTTCCATTTATTCATTAAATAATTGTCATGATGAAATATCATCCTTGCTAGCATAATTTTGATTATCTTTCAGAATAATTTAAATTACTATACAGTAATAAGTTAATTTTTTGCTTCCATTACTTTAACTTATTGGTTAATGATTTCTATTGCAAATGGCGATTAGCCTATATATGTATATGTATGTATATGTATATGTATATGTATATGTATATGTATATGTATATCGATCTATCGATCTATCGATCTATCGATCTATCGATCTATCGATCTATCGATCTATCGATCTATCTATCATCTATCTATATAAAATGGCTGTGTGTGCGTGTGTTCGTGTGTGTGTGTGTGTGTGTGTGTGTGTGTATTTTCTAGCATAACTCTGGAATGCCTTGAACAATTTCAACCAAACGTGGTACACAGATGACTTACTTTCTGGAAACAAATACTGTGCAGGGTAAGACACGCCTAACACCCCTCGGGTTGGGGGGCTGTTCTGTTAAGATAAGCCTCTTGTGCCTTAAATGGCTTCTACTGTACAGCGCAGTGGGCTTGCCATGGTAACGGCTTCACAGTACTCCACAAGGGGGCTCCCTCTGGTAAGGGGGAAAATCCAACATTAGAAATTACGTTTGATCCGAACATTTTAATAAATACCTGGGCAATGCTGGGTCATCAACTAGTATTTTATATTAAAAATCAAAATAGAAAGATTAAACTTTGTCTTTGTTAGCTTCAAGCTTTAATAGTTTCTTTCAATACATCAGAAACTACATTTATCCCTCTTCAGAAAATTAGAGTGCTGTTCCTACTCATTTAATTCAATACCTGTAAAATTACCAATCATATTTCAAAAGGCTATAGCCAAAGTAGTCAAACAGAGGCAGGATGTGGATAATCACACCAGATAGACTCAGCTACAATTAATACCTAATACATAGCACTTCATTTTTGGAGTGTGAGCAATCTATATTGAACATGTATTTTGGAGCAGCTGAAAAAAGGAATATATGATTTGATAAAGTCACTCAATGCCGCACTATTACTGCTCCCTTCTTCCCATCAGGAAATGTGCTGAAATGGGTTTTGGTGTATGTTGCTCTTTTATAGGTTAACATGACCCAAGTAAAACCATCAGTGCAGTAAAATTTTCAGATTCCACAGCTATCAGGAAGCTCGGTCGGTCTCAAAAAGCTAAACAGGATTGGACTTGATTAATATTTGGATGAGAGATCACCAGAAAATTCTAAGATTTTATGTTAGACTGGGAAATGCAAAAAAATATAGACAAAATTTGTTAGAAACCTGTCCAAGGTGTCTCTTGGAAGAAAATGCTGAGCTCTATCAGTTCTATCTTCTAGAACAGTGTTTCTCAACCTTGGCAACTTGAAGATGTCTGGACTTCAACTCCCAGAATTCGCTGGCTGGGGAATTCTGGGAGTTGAAGTCCAGACATCTTCAAGTTGCCAAGGTTGAGAAACACTGTTCTAGAAGCTAGTTTAAATCAAATTGTGGAGTCCTTAGTGCTCTCGGAACTTGGTTGCTTGATTACAAACATCAATTACCTGACCAGATAGCATCCTCAATGCTAGTGAATGTGGTGCGGGTGTGGTTGTCTCTTTGGCAGTTCTTTGATTAAGATATTGTTTTCAGCTTTAACATTTGTTTCCTTGGTAATTCCTTGGTGTATTGTGTTCTGCTTGATTGTTTGGTGGTTAATCCCTGTTTAACTGGGTGTTGGCTGTTGGAGAGGATGTGTTCTGGGTATTTTGTTTCCTTTTTAGTTTTTTTTTATTGTCTCTTTTCAATAGTGTATAAATGTGGTTTATTTCTATGTGTCTATTAATGGCTTGTTTGTCTGAGTGCCAAGCTTCCAGGAATTCTGTAGCATTTTGGGGTTTACTGAGGATGCTCAGTTTTCCAGCTGAAACTATGGTTGGATCTGCCCATGTGTTGAGATATTAAAGAGTTTTCATTGTGTCTTCTGATGGCCAATTGGTTCTCATGGTTGTGCTCTGCTAGCATTCTGCAGCCTGTCTTATATAGTGGCCATTACAGTCCTTAGACCAGTGTTTCTCAACCTTGGCAACTTGAAGATGTCCGGACTTCAACTCCCAGAATTCCCCAGCCAGCGAATGCTGGCTGGGGAATTCTGGGAGTTGAAGTCCGGACATCTTCAAGTTGCCAAGGTTGAGAAACACTGCGCTTAGACTGTATGTTGTAGATTACTCCTATTTTTTCGTCTTGGGTTACTAGGTCTTTTGATATGAAATTTTGGAAGGCTTTAGCTAGTTTGTGTGCTATGGTGATGCCATGTGATTGCAACAGTCTGTTGGTTGTTTCTGATATATATTGTAATGTACAACAATATTAGCCTTTCAATATCTTACTGTATGTTGGTTATACAGTAGTAGATTGAGTGGTCAGGCATATTTTGATAAAGCTGCATGGGTATCGATTTTCTTAGAAGATGTTGTACAGACAGTCTATTTCCTTTTGTATTTGTGTGTGTTCTGGGTTGCTGCAGTCCATTATGCTTGCCTGAATAATGTAACAACTCTTTTTGTAGGAGATTGGGTTGTTACTTTGTTATGGAATAATCCCATTAGTATGGATTATTTTTCAATAGACTTGTGTTTTTTAATTTGCTGTCATTTGAAAAAAGAAAAAAGTATAATCTTACATTAAATTTCTCAGCGACCTGCATGTTCAGCAAAATGAATTAGTAGGAGTTCTCTGTTTGGTCAAACTGTTCAGATGATGAGCTTGTTGCAAAGTTGTATGAACTCAGTGGAAACAGACTGCTTGCTCCACAGATAACTGTCTGTTTTCATTCAGGCGTAACCAAGATATAAATCATAATTAGAGCACAATATCTTACACATGTTAACACTTGCTTTTCAACCAGGCTGTGTCTCCCATATTGTAATCCCTCAAACTTTGGTGATGCTGCTGATATCACAAAACAGTAGGGATGCCTGAAGCATAATTCTTTTGCAATTGTCCAAATTTTGAGAAACATGTTTATTCCATGATCTCACCTCTTCCTTTGTCAATGTAATAGTGTGTTAGAATGGTAAAATAAGTGGCACTCAGGGCAACAATAAAATATTCTCCTAGTTGGGGAAGACATTTGTATTGGGTAAATAATAATTCTTCCTCTATTTATTCCTCTATTTATTATAACTTGCAAGGTGTAAAAAAGATTTTGATGCTGCTGTGAACTCTTTGGATAAAAGATGAAATACATTAAAAATACCTTTTGACCATACCCATAACATTACGAAAAGTTTAGTTCGGTTTATACCGGTAGTTCTTGACTTGCAACCACAACTGAGCCCAAAATCACTGTTACTGAGCGAGACAGTAGTTAAGTGAATTTTGCACCATTTTATGATCTTTCTTGCCACAGTTGTTAAGTGAATCACTGCAGTTATTAAGTTAGCAGCACAGCTGTTAAGTGAATCTGGCTTCTTCATTGACTTTGCTTGCCAGAAGGTTCCGAAAGGTGGCCCCTAGGACACTGCAACCAGCATAAATATGAGTCAATTGTGAATTTTTATCATATGACCATGGGGATGCTGCAGTTGTCCTAAGTGTGGGAAAAGGTCATAAGTCACATTTTTCAATGTTGTTGTAACTTCAGATGGTCACTAAATGAACTGTTGGAAGTTGAGGACTATTTGTAGACAGCCCCTAGCTTCCTTAACCAGACATATGTCCTCTGGATCGTGAAGGACACTTTCACTTTGGAGGAACATGTAGTACTATCAAAGTCTAATCTGATTTCTCATGAAATATAGTTTGCAGTCACGGTGACAATGTCACTAATCAGGGGAGCAGAACACAGCAAACTTGAGGACCCTTTGTGATCTTAATGATGTTGGGAACAATGTTCGTTGCTTTTAGTAAAACAAAAAAATGGACGTCTTTGCCAGAGATGAAGATAAAGGTAAAGGTTTCCCTCACACATATGTGCTAGTCGTTCCCGACTCTAGGGGGCGGTGCGCATCTCCGTTTCAAAGCCGAAGAGCCAGTGCTGTCCGAAGATGTCTCCGTGGTCATGTGGCCGGCATGACTAAATGCCGAAGGTACACGCTGTTACTTTCCCACCAAAGGTGGTTCCTATTTTTCTACTTGCATTTTTTACACATTTTGGAACTGCTAGATCGGCAGAAGCTGGGACAAGTAATGGGAGCCCACTCCGTTATGCGGTGCTAGGGATTTGAACCGCTAAACTGCCAACCTTTCTGATCAACAAGCTTAACCACTGAGCCACTGCATCCCTCAGAGATGAGGGTAGCCAGCTTGAAATGGTTTCATGTGTTTTTTAAAAAAAACCAGCCATCGTTTTTGAGGCAAAACAAAAACGAAGACTGATGGTTGAGAAACCCCCTTGTCCACAAGGCCACACAGGAGACTGAGATCACAGAATCTGGAACACAACACTTGGCTCTGCTCCCAAAAATGTAATGCCCTCAGGACAGGGGTCAACTGTCTTTCGGAAGGCAAAGGTATGTGTTGTGTTTGGTGGCGGCAGCTGTGACAAGGGTGTTGAAGCAGACATGTCACCAGCAGTGGGGGGGATGGGGGGGCAGATGAATGAATGGAGTGACAGCTGAGTCCAGAGCTGCACAAGCCTGGACACGCAGGCAGCCCCACCCGTCTTTTCCCACAGCAAGGGAAACAGCCTCTCTTTTTCTGAAGAGAAAAAGGGTGTCCGTTTGTCACTGTTTCCTCCTCAGCCTGACTCAGCCAGTCGATTTGGGACATGGGAAACCACCGGAGTCTCTTTGTGTTTAAACTGGGTGTTAGTGTTGTAGGGAGTTATCACCCAGCCCTCTCCCAGAAAAATGAAATATCCTAGGAAATATTGAAAAGGCAGAATTAAAACATGTTTTAAAAGACAGAATAGCTGCCTGTAGCTTCCTGCCCATCCCCACTTTGTCAATGGGCCATTAAGAAGGCCAAGCTAGTTCCTTTACATAATAAAGACTTCTCCACTTCAGCTCCAGGAGGATGGGATTAAAGCATGATAATATTGGCCCTTTACCCAACTCAACACATGGCATTTGAGAACTCAACCAAACCTGGATTCAAAACACAGCCTAGAGAGTTGCCCCTGCATGGCACCATGGGAGTCTGACAACCAACCAGAATACAAGCTCAAGATCAAAGGCCAGAGAGGGCATAAAACCAGGGACTCAGCATCTCAGGCTTCCCTTCTCTTTTTCTCCACCAACATTGAAGCACCTTTTCTGTTTAGGGCTCAAGCCATGTAGTCCCGTCCACCAATAAACCATCTTTCCAAGCAGCCTCCATGTCTCCAGTTTCTTTTTCCCCACTTGGAGCCGAACCCAGAAAGACATTTCTTTCATCAGTGTTAAAAAAAAAAGACAACCAAAACACTACGTTCGTGAATAAACTGGATTAAGGGCAAAGTGCTTTTTTAATTGTGAAGATCGTGGCTCCCTCCCTTGCCTGGCAAGTTGTTCCAATAGATCATAATGAAGAGTCAGTTGCTGACTTTTGATGGCTTTTGAAAAAAAAAATTAATAGGAAAGAACTGCAACCTGCAGCCACAGAGCAGGAACAGGTGTTGCCTTTGCTTGGAGCTCCAGGCTAAGAGCAGGGTGGGCTGGCAATAGCACCTGTGTGATTTCCCTCTCTGCCTTCCCAGAATGCTCTGTGGCTGCGGTCAGGTTGCTACCCAAATGACAAAAGAGGTGCAGCCTTGTCAAACTGTGGTTTAGGCATATGTCAACTCAGCCGCCACTGTATTCAGAATCAGCCTCACTGATTCCTGTGAAGTTTTCTTAGAATTACGTTCAATGCAGTGAATAATTATCTATTACAGATGCTCAAATCTCACAACTGTAATTCAGTAATTGAATCCACAGTTTTGTAAGAACTCATTGTTTGCTATGGGGTGTCTTTTTTGCTAGAAACCAGAAGGAAATGCTGGTTTTTAGGGGGTGGTGAAAAATAGTCACATGACCATAGGACCTGTCCAACTACCATAATTTCAGGCTAGTTGCTGAGTGCCCAAAATGCAGTCACATGACTGTGGGGGTAGGGAGGACAGATGTTGGACCTTTGAAGCTGGGTTGTAAATAGCTTTTTTGGCATTGTTGGAAGAAATGTCCTTCTGGGTTCAGTTCCAAGTGGGCAAAAAGACATGGAAACATGGAGGCTGCTTGGAAAGGTGGACAGGGCCACATAGTTTGAGGTCCTGGGGAAAAAGGTGATCACATGTTTCATGATGTTGGGTGAAGAAGAGAAAAAAAGTAAGGTGCTAAAAGTCCCTGGTTTTATGCCCTCTCTGGCCTTTGATCTTGATCTTGTATTCTGATTGGTTGTCAAAACTCCCATGGGGCCATGCAGGGCAACTTTCTAGGCTGTGTTTTGAGTCCAAATTTGGTTGAACATTGCTTCTTCCCAAGTGCCCTGTGGTGTGATGGATAAAGGGCTAATACTATCATGCGTTAATCCCATCACCCTGGAGCTGAAGGGGGAGGTCTTTGTTATGTAGAATAGACTGGCTCAGGCATTTTAATGGCCCATTGACAAATGTGGGGGCTATTAAGAGTGAGTCTGTTTCCTACCTAAAAACATGTTTCTCCATTTCTTATACAGGGAAATATAATATTCTGCCTTTTCAATATTTCCCAGGATATTTCATTTTTCTAGGAGAGGGGTGGATTTTAACTACAGTATCCATCATGACTTTGGACAGTTGTTAAGTGACTGTTGTAAGTTGAGGACTATCTGTACTATATTCAGTAAAGTAGCAATTTTAGCTAAATAATGCCTTGGGAGATAGTGATTTTAAATAAAGGAGAACAGAATGGAATAGTGGTTGAAGAAGGTCACTCATCAATCCCTCTCTTCATAGTAGTTAAATACAATTACTGTCATAATAATTTTAACTGCCAATGAATATAACACAAATATGCAATATTATAGATGTTGTGGTAAATAGTGCATAGTACATAGCAGTACTATGTACTGCTGTTGAGACTTTAGAAAGAGTACGCATAAGAAAAACAAAGATGATTGGGGGACTGGAAGCTAAAACATATAAAGAATGGTTGCTGGAATTCTGTATGTCAATTTAATGAAAGGAAGGATTAAGGGTGACATGCTAGCAGTATCTAAGAGGCTGCCACAAAGAAGAGGGGGTCAAACTATTCAGCACCTGAAAGCAGGACAAAAAGCAATGGATGGAAACTAATTAAGGAGAGAAGCAAGCAACACAGAAATATGGAGACATTTCCTAACAGAACCAATTAATGAGTGGAACAGCTTGGCTTCCAAAGCTCAACCTCTGGAGGTTTTTAAGAAGAGATTGGACAGTAATTTGTCCAAAATTGTAAGGGATCCCCTGCTTGAGCAGGGAGTTGGACTACAAGATCTCCAAGTACCCTTCCAACCCTGTTATTTTGCATTCTATTCTATATTTTTAAGTGTCTTTTAAAAAAAAGAAATAGAGAATTGCCAGGCTGCCAAGCAAGTACTAAAATCCAGCATACTCTTAACTGCTGAGTACTTTGAGGGATTTAAGTTTTGAAAAAAAGTCAAATATTTTCTGATAGTGGAAAATAAGGGAAGGAAAATAAGCTCAGTGGCTGCATGGCTTAAGCCAATAAATAATGCTTTGGACTCACACAACGTATTTATGTCCTTGTTAAGAGCCCAAAGACTTTGATTGTGAAAGCAAATTCCTGATGGGAACAAGTGGGATGACTTTATGATTAACAGCTGAGTTTCAAGAATTATTGCAGTAAGTCAGTTGTAAAATTAATGTGAGTCATTCAACATACTGTGACATGGCAGGGAATGTTGCTTCTCCATTACAGCAAAACAGGATTCTGGGCTATACTGAAAGCAGTCATACTTTTCCTTTAATGGTGCTAAGAATGGGCTATATGGTTGATCCTCTGGGGACATATGGAGAGATCTGCATATTCTGGCTTTTGTTTTGGGAATTCTGCAAGCATAGTTTTGATACTCTCCTTACTTGCAGATGGGCCATACTTCCAGTAACTTCTTTTCATCCTGGTGCTTCCTTCGAAGACCAAATACCTCCTTCACTTGAAAAAGTTGCCCTCCCCATTGTAAAAGCAGGTGCTAATACCACAACTGAGGGTGGAATTGTTTCAGTCAGTCATTACATGGAAGAAGCCATGGTCCATAACTAGAAAAATCTTTCATTCAAGAGAAGGGATACTAAAAAATTACAATTAATCCCAACATATTGGGTTTTCCTGGGCTGTCCTGTAGGCTGCTGAGTTTAATATTTGCCTTTGACCACCTAAAAGACAAGGTGGGGCAAATGTTAACATGCACATGCCATCACACTCCATTGACACAACTTCCCACTCGGATCACAGCACACGCATGATTATATCGTCACACATATCCTGCCATTTGGGTGTCATTGCAGTTTTCTGCAGATGCTGCTGGCCTCTTCCAACCCAACAAAGGGAAAACATGATGTAGAACTGAATGCAAAGAAAAGGAACATTCTATACCTCCAGGCCTCCATACAATAATTAAATTCATTACCGTACGCTGAAACTTGTGGCTAAATCAATTTTGCTTTCATGCATTTCTGTATGACTGGAATGTCTCACTCAGTCAGTATGCTTAGACAATAAGTATGAGCTAAGTTTGGGACATTGTGGCCACCAAAGCAGCATAGCATTAGAAGTTGTTGAAAGCAATGTCCTTCTGGGTTCAGCTCCAAGTGGGGAAGAAGACACTGGAGACATGGAGGCTGTTTGGAAAGATGGTTTACTGTTGGACAGGGCCACATGGCTTGAGCCCTGAACAGAAAAGGTGATCACATGCTCACATGTTGGTGAAGAAGAGAAGGGCTGAGGAGGGGGCTTGCTAGGCTTTTTATACCCTGTTTAGTCCCACCTCTCTGTTTCCTGTTCCTGTGTAGGAAATGTATTCTGATTGGTTATCAGACTCCCATGGTGCCATGAAGGGGGCTACTCTCTAGGCTGTGTTTTTGAATCCAAGTGTGGATGAGCTCTCAGATGCCATGTGCTCAGATGAATAAAGTTCCAATATTATCATGACTTTCTGTAGCTGCTGCTGAAGTCTTTATTATGTAAAGTGGGCTAGCCTGGCTAGTCTTAATGGGCCTACTGACAAAGTGGGGCTGGCAGGAAGCTACAGGCAACTATTTTGTCTTTTAAAACATGCTCCTTTTCACCTCCAGAGAAACATTCTGCCTTTTCAATATTTCCTAGGATATTTCATTTTTTCTGGGAGAGGGCTGGATGATAACTTCCCACAATGTCTCTGGGTGTATCTGTTATGACAACTTTCAATCTTGACATCTGATTGAGGTCAATAGCATTGTCTGCCAACTAACTCAAAACTGCTATCAGATTGCAAATTCTTTAGAGAAATCTTAGAGATTTCTCAGGTGAGCTGGACAATGTTCAGAATAAAAATCTACCACAGACTGAGTGGCATTCCTTCATTTTCGCTACCTAAGGTAGGGCCAGAGATTACACTGCAATTGAAGCAGAGGAAATAATGACTCATTAGTGATAAGAAGCCAATATCCGCCTCTCATCAAGTTGACTGCAGAGATAAGGAAAGGTGAGGTCGGAAGTCCCCTTAGCATTCCAGGCAAATGTGTACAGAATGACATCTTCCGTTTTCAGAAGTGGTAATTGCAGCTTCTCTATTTTTGGTAACTGATTGGAGGCAAAATTAGACATCTTTCAAGCTGAATCTTGTTAATGGATTTTGGAGTTCAATGAACTGCCAGTGGATAGAATGGTTCTGTGATCACATGAAGGAAGTTTGAATCTTGACAGATGATAACGTTCCTGATAGTATTGTAGGAAAATCCTGTTTCAGGAAGGGCAAGGCTGAGGTTCAAAAGCACTTATCTAAACCTTCTAAAGGTCTTTCCCTGTACTGAAGTGGCACTAAAAAATATATTGTGTGTGAACAGAGAGCTCCACCCTTCTATGTCGCTCATGCCAGTGATTCTTTGGATGTGTTCATGCTGCCAATGTAGTAGCCATTTACACATATAACAACTCTTTTTTTATTATAAATTTTATTTTGAACACATAAACAAAACAAGACATAGATTAAAGCAGCAACAACAAAAAAACCACCAAAAGGTAAAATTCCATCATACAGCAGTTTCGTTTTGGTATGTCTTTACAATTAGTGTTTCCTCCTCCACCACCCCCATACATTCATATTTTATATTCGTGGTCTCTTTGTTCTTTACTTATTTGTGTATATTATTCCATATTTATTTCTACATGACTGTTTATATCAGAATATCACTTTAAATATATTATACATTGTATACTTGCTGTCATTTGGTTACTTAACACTTTTACAACATCACTATTTTATGTATCTCTGCTTCTTGTTTCTACCTTCTAACCATTTATACCATTCATTCCATATTGAATAATATTCCGATTCCTCCTTTCCTTGTATTTCTTTCGTCAGTTTGTCCATCTCTGCACATTCTAAAAATTTTCTTATCACCTCATCTTCCTTTACCTCGTTTTTCCAATTCTGGGCATACATTATTCTGGCTGCAGTTATGATATGGAGGATTAGGTATTGTATTTCCCTACTGTATTTTTTGTAATTATATTACAAAAAATATTTTTTGTAATTATAATTTTGTAATTATACCCAATAGAAATAGCTCCAGTTTCCAATCTATATAATTTCCTGTTATTTCTTCAAGCCACTTTTTCATTTTGAGCCAGTATTTTTTCACCATCTCACATATCCACCATAAATGATAAAATGTCCCATGTGATTTTTTACAGTTCCAACAAATCAGTGATATGTTTGGGAACATCTTTGCGAGCCTCGCTGGGGGGAGATGCCATCTGTAAAACATCTTGTGTGGTTTTCCTTGTATGCCACAGACATGTTTCATATTTATTTCTCAGAGTTTTCCCCATTTTTCCAGATCTATACTATACCCGAAATGTTTTGCCCATCTTTCTTTGACAACTTCATCTTCCATTTTATACTTCAAGAAGGATTTATATATTTTCCTAATTTGTTTTTTTTATCTGTGCCTTGTTATATCTTGTCTTGTTCCTGTTGCTCCTTTTGAATCTCATATATTTTAATATCAATGTTATATCTGGTCTGAATTTGTGTGTATGTGAACCAATCTATATTTATGCCTTGGTCTTTTAGTTCTTTTTTGGTTTTCAAATTACCCTGTTCTTTTATTAAATCCTTATATCTTAATAGTTTATCCATATCCATATAATTTGAGTGCTTCGGTGATTCTATTGTGGATAGCCAATTTGGTATTTTAGTATAATGATATTTTTTTGCCAGACCTGTAATAGCGCATTCCTAATCAAATGTCTTTGAAAGTATTTGTGGGATCTGTTTTTTTCATCCCAGATGAATGCATGCCATCCTACTTGGAGGTCATGACCTTCTAATATCAGAGTTCTCTTGAAAAACTCTTAAGTTATTATACATTTAAGTAATGTATTTTGCAGACACCTCATGAAAAAACTAAAATATCTACTCTGCTGGGGGGGCTAGAATCCTTTCCTGAGCCCAATAAATATTTATTCACGTACTTACCTGTCGTTGCCTTTGATCTACCTGTGGTTTACCTTTTTCACTTTTAATTCTAATAGAATCAGTTGGAAGCATTTCAAATCAAAATATTAATTTTCAGCTGTCTGCCTCTGATGAACCCAGAGGTGTTCCAAGTAGGTAAAGGTGATAAGTAGCTGCTGGCCAGTGATTGTCTTTTGAATTCATGGGAACTGTAATCCTAAAGATCTGGAACATTTATTCTCACACTGTGTGGATACGCTTTAAAGCACTAAAGATTTGAAGATTGTTCAAAGATAACATTTGTCCAGAAGATTACATTTACATTTATTGTACAAAACAGCAGTGATGTGCTGAAACCACACTTTGGCTCACAAGAGTCAATTAATTCTTTTAAAAAAAATTTTTAGTAAGCCTACTGAGAGCAGAGCTGAGGCACCCCACTTAGCATACCAATCAGCCGTTCTGTGGCTAGCGGTGTGGTGCAGTGGCAGCAAGAAAACTGGAAAATCTGGTTCTTAAACTTTTACCATCACATGTAACACAAACCCTTCTGCAGCCAAATATGCAAGGCTATAATCAGATCATCACAGATCATCACAGACTGCATTGGGCACGATGGTTACATTGATGGTGATTATAATCTAATATACAATATACATGGATGACAATAAGTATAAGCATAAGCTAAGTTTGGGACATGATTAAGGTTAGGGGAGTGACCTTTGCAGGAAGAATAGGAGGAAAGCTTCCGATCTTGTTTAAATAAATACTATTAAATTTACTTATTCTGTATTGTTATTTATTATTAAATAAATAAAAAAGAAACATCAGTTTGCTATCATGTTCAGAACCAATAAAGGGAATTGCCATCTGTCTCCATAGATCATATGGGAATGCTTTATAAATATTCAATGACGAAAGAAAGGTATTCAGAATCTGTACCATGACAATCCTTTGTCTTTATGGAATCAAGGACAGAGGTTTGGCCCCAAAATTCCACAGATTAAGAATTGAGCAAGCATTGATAAATTCTGCCAAAATTGTTCCATTTCTAGTTGCAGTTCTACAGGGCACATTGTAAGGACATATAACAGCCTGCTGCAGATTTAATGAAGACCAATTACTCACAAATAATCAGAGTATATTACTAAAGAAACCCTTCTGTATTGCCTATTTCACTAAAGATGGCAGAGTGGGATAGAGTTCATCACCCCATTGCAGGTTAGAGTCTTTGTCCAAGTAACCTACTTTGTTTAGAGACTCAGACAATACAGTTTTGGAATATATCTCCTATTAGGTCCTTTGACTGGAGATGTCCTAGTTTGTAAGACTATAAGAAGTACCCAAAGTATCTTCAGCATTCTATCAAGCTCACATAGAAGAATGTGAGAACTCACTTTCTTTATCACTGGAATGATCAGGTAGTGACTACTTCCTCTTCTAAGGTTTTATTAATATATTTAAACCAAGTCTTTCACAGGTAAAGCATGGATTCATTTACCAATGAAGACTTCCCAACACCAAGGAAGAAATATAACTAATTCTTTGTGAATAAGGAGCTGTAGAATTAAGCATTGCTTTAGGGAAGTGAGAATAAATGTATGCAAGGATAATAACTGGGTTATATACTTTTATTTTAAAACAGATTCCTTTAAAATGGCAATTTATAGCATAGACAAATATTTGTAAAATTTGCATCTTTTTATATTGAAATCTCAGTATTTGTAACTTATAAAATTCCAAAGCAAACTCTGCAACATCCAACAACTATAAAATAGATATTTACATGATAAATTTTTCAGTTCCACCAAACTTACCTGTTTCTTTTTTGATGAACACCTGATTAATGAACTTTCTTTACCAACTGTATAATTCATGGATATTTGCAGTCTTGATCAGCTATAATGTAAGTCAACTGAATTTTGATGAGCCTCAGGGAACAATTCATAGATCTTTTTTGCTGTGAGAAAAAATGAAGTTGATGACAACTTCCAAAGAGATGGTAATTCTATATCACCTTTTTATAATTAAGTCCTTCTGCATAAAGCTGTATAAGACCAGATGATATTTTTGCATGAACATAAGCAAGCAGCCATGTTAAGCACTTTAACATGTAATGTTTTAGTTTTTATTGTTAATGTATACATGTAGTATATTTGTTCTCTTATTCTATGGTTTTAATTAGCTGGTTAGAAGGAAAGGATTTTTAATTAATACGTTACAGCTTATACAATGAAGTGTATATCATGAAATGCCTTTTTCTACACTATTTAATTTTTTTTTACAACTGGGTATTCTATTTCCAGAGGATCACATTTTTATGCCATGTGATCAGATCCAAATAGTCTGGTTTTGTCTCCTTTGTTAAAGTTGTCTAATATTTCATAACAATGTCTTTTGAAAGTTTTAATCTCTGGATTGAAACTGCAACTATCACCATGATGTCTTTGATGCAGACTATAAATATGTCAGATATGAACTTTATTCTTTAAAATCACAAGTTTTGAATTTTAAAGTGCTGGAAACATTCTTGTTTTCCTACCATATAATCTATTCTTTTCAAGTTTGGGTGAAAATGACTAATGGACCTTTTTAGATTTTTTTAAGAGTTCAATATATTGAGAATATAGAATCTAGAATGCAAAAATCCAGGTAAGTGTTAGAGAGCAATAAAGAGACCCAAGGCACTCTCTTTGGTGCTACCAGATCTTTGCAGTTATTTTGGGGGGAGGTTGTTGTATTTTCAGGTGTGTCTTGACTCCTGGCAACAATTTTCAGAATTGATTTGACATGGCTCTTCCTATGGCTAAGATAGAATTATTCACCCCAAATCATCCAGCTGGCTTTGTGCCTAAGGCAGAACTAGAACTCACTGTCTCCTGGTTTTTAGCCCAATACCTTTAACCACTATGCCAAACTAGCTGTCATATATGCTAGCTTCATTGATGTAACATATTATTTGGAAGCATCTTGAATTTTGAACTCATTAATTTAATTAATCTTGGACTCATTAATATGATAAAGATAGGAGACCTTAACTCCCGTGGGGGGGGGGGGGTTTACTAGTCATACCTGTTAAATAAGAGGGACAGAAAAATGTAACTATACTACTTGTGAATGTTAATAGAACTTTGAGCTTGATGAGTTTTTGATCATGCCCAGCCAGCATCTTATAGGCTTCTAATTGTATCTGCCAAACTTTATTGGATTGTGCACAGATACGAGGCACACAATTTACTGTAGTGCAATACAATTTATATTATAGAACCTTAATCTGGGGTGAGGGAAAAGGCCAGATTATGTTTATAAGCAAGAGAAGTGGTGAAATGCCCATGTTGACTTTGTTTTTCTCACAAGTAGCATGAAAGGAGACAATGAAGGGGAGAAGAAGAAACCAACATTTGTGTACTTCTGAAGAAAGAGATTAGAGGTGGAACTACAGCAGCTATAAAGCTATACAATGTAATGCTGACTGGGTTGGAAAAGTTCCCGAAGACATCTTTCACTCCATAATTTCTAAATTGGGTTTGTAAATTTGGTTGAAAACCACACCTTTCATTATGAATTGCTGAAGGGTGATTCCAAAAATGACTCTAGAGCTTTCTTCCTAATTTGTGACTTTTGGTTATTCCCAATAAATGCATTGGTCTGTTCTAATTAGCAGACATAATAAACTGCATATATTGTTTGAGGTAAACCTTACGGGGAGAAAAAGTTGTATACACCTTAGAGTGGAATCATGACTACCATTAATATGTATTTATAATGGCATATATTATAACTCATGTAAATTGTATGCCAGAAAGCTCTTTCAAATACTTAAGAGCAGATTGCCAACATCATAAAAAACCAGGACAGAGATAATCCCACAACTGCTCTAATTCCACAAAACCAGCAATTTGAAAATTAAATTGCATTCCTTGTGGAGATCCCCAAGATCTGTAATAATATTCCTTGTGTTACAATTTATTAGCCAAAGTGCTATAAAACTTTGAGAATTAAAATACTTAGGAGAGTAAAAATGATTGGTTAAGGGCAAAACACAGCAACAATACAGTAAGGCAGTAGAAAATCAGGGGAAGGTGGAATATCTTTCCTGGATCAACATACTCCTTGTCTGATTTTTTATTATTTTAGATTTATTTATTATTTGAGATTGGTCTGCCTGTCTGTCTGTCTGTCTGTCTGCCTATCATCTATCTATCTATCTATCTATCTATCTATCTATCTATCTATCTATCTATCTATCTATCTATCATCTATCTATCTAATCTGTCTCTTCATTATCTTCATCTATTGATCTCATGTCTGTTCCTGTGTCTATCATTTATATCTGCCTGTCTGTCTTCTATCTATTTATCTATCAACATACCTAATCCTCCCACCTACCTCCCGTTCTCCCCACAATCACTCTCTGAGGTGGGTTGGGCTATGAGAGAATGACTGACTCAAAGTCCCCCAGCCAGCTTCAATGTCTAAGGCAGGACTAGAACTCACATCTCCTGCTTTCTACGGTAGTCCAACATCTTCACTATCACAACAGACTGGCTCTCAATTGATGGAGGGAGGGGAAAAATCCTATTCCAAAGATAGTTTAGTGAATATACTAATGGAATACTAACAAGAAGATCATCTAGATAGGTTTATGAAAACCATTCCAACGTCAAGATTTACAGTGTCTGACTTTATCTACTTTGAAATGTAATAAATATATAAATATATAAACTGTGGTTCTGCTTTTGCCCAAGTCTGCCCAGTAAACTGCCAATACTTTGCTGGGAGCCCAGTGTCTGCTGTAATGTTTGCATGCCTAATAAAATTATGTCCATTCAAGTTATTTGCTTGCTTTAAGTGAGCCAGGTTTTGGTCATAGCAGAATTTCGCCTGAAACAATCAATGGAAAAATATTGGTACAAGCAGGCTACGTTATAAGCATTTACCATTTGTGACATTGCGGAATGCTAATCCTGACCACAATGTATGTAGTGACTTTGATATTCATTTTTGTCTTTGTGGTGTTTGTATCTGCATGGGATAGCTATAATACTGGCTTTAAATCCAAAAGTGCTTTTTCAAAAAGCAACTGGATTTAGTTTTTCCAAGAAGCTTTTTCAGTTCTGATGAATGGTGGAGGTTGGAAGGATTTTTATTCTTTGAAGTCATCTGGTCGCTAAGACTCTTTCTGAGATTCATTGAGGCTACTTGGAGGTAAACCTTTGAAATGGTTGTCCCAAATATACTTTGAAAAAGCAACTTTAGGGACACCCATGACCTGGATGACTGAGAATCTCCATAGACACTGGTTTTAAACTATAGGGTACACTTTTAAAAGTTGATTATGCTAAAACTGAGGCATCTCAAATTATTGATAAAATATTGTATGTTGCAAAGCTGTTAAGAAAGTACATAATTTCTGCTGGTTACTAATGTTTCAGTTTCTTAAATGACTAAATTAGTACATCAGGGTTTCAATTAATCAGAATAGAGCTGGAAGGGACTTTGGAGGTCTTCTAGTCCAACCCCCTGCTCAAGCAGGAGACCTATACCCTTTCAGATATGTGGTTGTCCAGTCTCTTCTTAAAAACCTCAAGTGATGCAGTACCTGCAATTCCTGAAGGTAAGCTGTTCCACTGGTTAATTGTCCTCAGTGTTAGGAAGTTTCTCCTTAATTCCAAGTTACTTCTCTCCTTGATTATTTTCCATCCATTGCTTCTTCTCTTGCATTCTAGTGCTTTGGAAAATAAGTTGATCCCCCCTTCTTTGTGGCAGCCCCGCAAATACTGGAATACTGCTATCGTACCATCCCAAATCTTTCTTATCTCTAGACTGGCCATTCCTGCAAACATCTTCATATGTTTTTGTCTCCAGGCCTTTAATCATTTTAGTTGCTCCTCTTTGCACTTTTTCAAAACCCTCAAAAGAAGTTGCAATGTGAAGTTGCAATGTTGCAATAGGAAATATGATCACATCTAAGTAGAAGATGTATTTAGAGACCCAGGTAGAAGAAAAAGAGTGCAGCTGCTCAAGATGGTTTATCAGCCACCATTAACTCAGCAAATACAAGCTTGAAATGCCATTCTTATCTCCAACAGGGAAAAAAAAATAGGATGCTTTGAATGCCTTTTGAAACCTTGTTGTGATATCCCTTGTTTTGTTGATTTTCTTAGTCGTTTGGCATGGAAATAATAATCAATTATATGCTCGTGAAAGGTACTTTCACACAAGACTCAAATTGATAATACTTGTATGAGGGCAACATGTCATTTGCAAAAAGGGTGTGTATGTGCACTTTCATTTGTTAAGTCACACACTAATGCAATTTATATTTATGCTACTCAATTATGTGGGACATTAAGGAAAGAAAAAGGTATACAATTTCCACTACAGACAATTCTTGCTTTTCTCCCAGCCTATTTTCTGGTAATACAGGGATACTTCATGAGATTGAGGGAAGGGAAAGACAATAGAGATGATGGAGAGGTTGGATCCATGAGAGTGCTAGAATGTCCTTGGAACATTCTGAGCATTATTATTGGGAACAAATGGAGATGGTATTTGTTTGTGGAGTCATCTGTGTTTAAAATTGCTTTACAGCCCTTCAAGGTAGACCAGAGTAGGAAACCAAGGTTATGAATGCTAATACTACTTTCATTATGAGATTACATTAACGGAATCTTACAAGTCTAAATATGTTTTTCCCCATCTCCCTTTATCTTCTTGAGAACCAGGGGAGGGTCTTATATGAGGAACTTTCTCAAATTACATTTCTAGCCCATTTTTTTTTATTTGACCATTGTCCTGATTGTGGATCTTCCTCTTGTTTCTCAAGGTTATTCCTTTTACCCATTACGTAATGTTCTCTAGCTATTTTAGGCCTATATCTTTATTTGACCATTGTCCTGATTGTGGATCTTCCTCTTGTTCCTCAAGGTTATTCCTTTTACCCATTACATAATGTTCTCTAGCTATTTTAGGCCTATATCTTCAAAACACCATTTTATTAGGGTTTTTTTCTTTTTCTTTTCTTTTTTGAAGCAGAGGATGAGCTTTTGTAATGGTGTGTTGATATATAAATAATGACTACCTAGTCAACATATTTGGACAATGTAGCAAGTCAAATTTTGGTTTAACAAAGAACAAGTGTCTGCTTGCATCCTTTGTGTTTCCTTTCCCTCTGAGTAATCATGGCTGACCTTGGATTCTCCATTCATTGCTTTAGCTTGACTGGTGAGAACCATGGGCTTTGAATTGATCCTCCCAGAATAAGTCAAAGGAGAAATTTCTGCCAACAATCTAGGAATGGAATCATCTATGGTCTGTAAAGATTACCTAGCTAGGGAAGGAACAGCCAGACACTTTCAGAACAGCCTATGCTGTTCATTTGTTAGACAGTCCTAACTGTTACCTATAAAGAAGAATATTTGTAGCTCAGGGTAGGAATAAAGTGTCCTTGATGCTTTCTGAGCTTGGTTGTTTTTTTGCAGATGCTTCATTACCCAAACTAGGTAATATCATCAGCACTGATTATTACCCTTAGTTTGGTTAGTGAAATGTCAGCAAGAAAATAACCCAATTCAGAGAGCACCAAAGACCCCTTAGTCAGAACCGGGCTTGTCATGTCATCCAAAGTATATTAGATTTCTAAACATTTTGTTTTGTGGAGAGAAGCATTTTAAAATTGAGTATCAGGAACAGTAGGACTTACAGCATATTGAAATTTCCTTGACATACTGAAACATGAAATGGGGCACTAACTGACCATCAAAAGGAATTTTAAGTGTCCTTTGAGAAGTTGGCAAAAAGCAACAACGTTCAGGATAAAATGGAAATTAAGTCAATAAATGCTTGCAAGTAAATCTCAGTGGCTTGCTGGGTGCCACAGGACTTCCTAATTTTTTTGCTTAATGTTCTGTGAACATCCAATATTTCTCCCTCTATGTAACTGCAGAAAAAAAGAGAAGTTTTATTCTACAGAGAACACCCACTAACAAGAGGCTAATCATTTCACTTGGTAACCATAGAGAATGACAGAGATCGTTGTTTTTTAATCCTCACCCAGACAATCCACCAATTCATTCTGGTGACAGAGTACATTTAAAATGTGACTATGCAGCTTTCAACAGAAAAAGAATCACTAACAAGTCAATGCATGTTTTTTTTTCAAAAGTAGCCTTCACTAAAATCTGCACTTGCTTGCTTCGAAATAAGTACCTGCGACCTATGTACTTTCAAAAACAATGTTTTTGCTCTTTTCAAAGATTTGCTCTTTTCAGAAAGCAGTGTAGCAAGCAACATCTGTATAATAAGGTTGTATCCACACATATACTATACTTGTGATGGTGAACCTATCACACATGTGGCTAAAGTGGCACTTGGAACCATGTTGCGTCGCCCATTCATCTTCTGGGTTTCTGGCACGAATGCGCATGCGATGATCAGCTGGCCTTCAGGTTTGTGACAGTGCCGGAAACTGGAAGAGCTGGTCTTCCGTTTTCCAGCATGAGCATGAGTGCCAGCCAGCTGATAGTTGCACATGCATACGTGCCAGTAAAAGGAAGACTAGTTGTCCAGGGTGTATGCATGCGCTGGAAACCAGAAATTCATTTTCCAGCACGTGTATGCGCCCTGGGCAGCTCCTCTTCCAGGTTGCGTCCCAGATGAGCGCGAGCACACAGGCTCCCTTTTCGGCACGCAGTGCTGAAAAGGTTCGCCATCACTGTACTATACATTACACTATCGTAGGTTCTTTGGAATAACTCAGTATGCATGAAGGCTATCACTAGCTAAAGAACTGGCAGTTGTGATGTCACATTGTTGTCAACGCTGATAATACAACAATAATACTTTAGTGAAGAACAGAGTTCTTTTCTATCTTTCACTCTGGTCACCTATTGAACAGCATTCTTTGTCAGAACATCAATATGGAATTCACAGGATAAGGCCAACAAAATGTTTATATGTCATATTTGCAATAAAAAATAGGTAGTGTTTCAACTGCACCATCATGGGCATCTTCTTGTCTTTTTTATAAATGAATTTTATAAAAAAAAACATTAATTGTAGACTTTGTATAGATACGTTTAGTGAAATATGGAACTCATTTATATACAGAATACAGTAGATTAAAAAAGAAAGCCATATAAATATATTAGAAATGTATTGAAGTTGAAATGGAAAAATATTTGCATTAGACACGTATCCAAGCAATTGTAAGTGTAACTTATTCATTATGACATGTTGTGTCATACTTCTTTCACTTTTTATTCTTTTTTCCTTCTTCTACAATGTATGTATCTCCATTATTGTTTTCTGTTTTGCTTTGTTTTCCCCTTTTTGTTATTAATTAAAAAGCAATAAAATTAATTTGAAAATAACATTCAGCATTCATTGAACCTGATTATCTGAAAGACACTCTACAAAAGAAATTTAAGCAAGATTAGAAAACATGGTACTCCAAATATTATTACATGGTAAGAAGCAGAGGTGATATTCAGCAGATTCTGACCAGTTCTCGAGAACTGGTAGTGGAACTTTTGAGTAGTGCGGAGAACCAGAAAATACCACCTCTGACTGCCCCCCTCCATCTATTCTCTGCTTCCTGAGTCCCAGCTGATCGGGAGGAAATAGGGATTTTGCAGTAACCTTCCCCTGGACTGGGCAGGGAATGGAGATTTTACAATATCCTTCCCCTGCCACGCCCACCAAGCCACACCCACAGAACTGGTAGTAATTTTTTTTAATCCCACCACTGGTGAGAAGGCAGAAGACTCTTTGCCACTCAGACTCCTCATCAACCCTGGTTGTCCTTTACCTCTCAGTGACCCCAAAAACAGTAAAACAAAATGTCTGCTAATGCTTTTCTGCCCCTACTGACACTTTGGCTGAAACTGAGTGAATGGTCTTTCATTGATACCAATAACTCAAGTAAAACCATAACAAATTCCATAAAGGTATGAAACCTTTTACATATACACTAAAGATTTCCTAGATCTGGACCTGTCACCCAAACAGAGGTGGTATTCAGCCGGTTCGGACCGGTTCACCCGAACCAATAGTGGAAATTGCGGGAACCCTCCCCCCCGCCACAGCTCTATGCTGTCCTATTTAGGCACGTTTTCAAGCCATGTGCAAGCATGCAAGCCACACACACAATCAAAATGCATGCACTGAAGGCTGAGCGCATGCGTGGACACACGCACACTCACATTTGTGAACCAGTAGGGAAAGTAAGTGAATACCGCCCCTGCACCCAAAGCTAACATCTGAACGCACAAAAGAGATGAAGATTATTTTATCCTGCAAGGTGAAGATGGCATTTCCTCTGGAGCTCACCCCAGCTCAGCAGCAGATCACGTTCGTGCAAATAAAGCTTAAACTATCAATATATCTAGCTTTGACTTTCAATACATGGCCACCTTTGATGCTCATCTTCATTAAGCTGTTTGTTTTGCTGTCAAATAAATTTTATAAAGGAAAATATTTGTAGCTCAGGGTTGAAATGAGGAGTCCTTGGTGATATTTGAGTTTGCTTCTTTTCTTGCAGATGTTTCATTACCCAAACTAGTAACATCATCAGTGCTGGTAAGGAGTGGAGTTTGCTCTCATTTTATATTTTAGTAGCTTGCCATGTCATTGTTGGTTAGGGTGGTATTAGAGCTTCTTTGGTTAAGCTGTTTACTATTGGCTTCAAGAAAGTGCCAAAGAAGCCAACAGTGAACAGCCAAACTAAAGAACCTCTAAGACCATTTCCACCAACACTGACATGGGAAGTGTCATGGATTATGGAACTTCAACTCTTTCTATGGGATAATTAAAGACAGGAAGATTAAAATTCAGGAGTGAATTTTGACAGCTGTAGCTGTTTCCTCCCTTTTAGTAAAAATATCCTTTCTTTAATCTAACCATTCTACTAGCTTGGGAAGATTCTTGTGTGATTTCAACGCTTGCATTCTGCATCCTGCCTGATCTTAATGAGAGGTGACACTTCATTACTTTTAGGGTGTTGGTTTCTAACGTCTTAACTAAAGCTTAAACTGATTCATTGGTGGAGCTAGGGTGAGACACCATGATCTCATGAATTGGCTGCTTCCACACAATTCATAAAAAAATTTGCCACACCCAACACTCCTGCTCTCTTGTTGTAGCAGCTGCCCAAAGAGTCCTTAACCAGCAATTTACCTGCACTCAAGACATCTCCCTCTACAATTATCTAAAAGCCATGCTGGTTCTTTGGAAAGCGGCTAATTCATTCATCACTTTCTAGCTGTCCAGCCAGCAAGACTTCACAGGACCCTTCGTTAATGAGTTCAGTGGTTCAGTAACCCACATTTGCCTTCCTCCCAGGGAGGGTGAAAATTACTAGCACCACTTTTGCACCAGGTAGGAAACTCAGTGTGTGGTAAATGAATTTTGCACAAGAACAGAAGAGAAATGTTTTTTCCCTGTTTAAGTTCTTGTCTTGAGCTCATCTGTTCAAATAACCCCAAATTTGGTGAAAATGGAATTTGGACAGGTGAGTAAATTACTCCTTCCATGAGTGCATTTTCCCAAAGAAGCCTAGGTGGGCTATAGATTTGAGACATTTTAACATAAGGATGCTGATTCAAACAACAAAAGCATTGAGAAACAAGGCCATTAACATCTACAGAAAAGTAGCATCTTTGCAAAACACATTTTTAGACCTCTAAGCTCCATTCAAGGCAGCCATTGTATTCAACCAATTACTTCATTCTGACCTGATTAACATCCATGTGCCAATCAAATTGTTTGCTATACTGATTAAATGTATACAGTAATTTCCATAAATCTATAGTAATTTCCATAAATCTATATAAATATCTTTAGTCCTTGATTTATGATTATAATTGAGCCCAAAATCCCATTGCTAAGCACGACAGTTGTTAAGTAGGTTTGCCCCATTTTATGACCTTTCTTGCCACAGTTGTTAAGTGAATCACTGCAATTTTTAACATGGTTGTTAAGGGAAACCGATTTTCCATGGACTTTGCTTGTTGTTAGATTGCAAAAGGTGATCACATGACCCCAGGATATTGCAACTGTCATAAATACATTCCAGTTGCCAAATGTCCAAATTTTGATTAAGTAACTATGGAGATACTACAATGGTTGAAAGTGTGAAAAATGATCATTTCAATTTTTCAGTGCTACTATAACTTCGAACAATCATTAAGGGAATGGTTGTAAGTCAGGGACTACCTATATAGGGGCTTGTGTCCCTGATCATGTTAGGCTTATTTTTTGCCTCTGACACTGAAATAAACTAATTAATGTGTATTTATGTATATATGAGGATCAATGTCAGTTTTTACCTAAAAGACAGTTAAAAGTCAATATTAGAAATGCCCTGGAGATTTTGGAATACTTGTAGCAACAAAATCAAGCTGCATTGATGTTCTTAGATGCATAGAAGGCTTTTGACAATTTGAACCAAACCTTCCTATTCAGTTCTGGAAGATACGAACTTTGAAGAGAATTTTATTGCATGGGTGGTGATTGATTCACATGTCACAGAAAGCATAAAAAATTGTTAATGAGATCTAACAAAATCTTGCGAGATGCAAGGGCTATTTGTTGTCTCCTCTATTTTAGCTTCTGTGGAATTGTGAATCAAATGAATTCCAAAATCTTCTCCTACTGTATATTTGGTAATAAATCAGCAAACCTCGTAAACTTGACCAAATATATATATACTTTGAGGAAAAGAATATTTTTCATGCTACCTAACATACTATCTACTGGAAGAGAGTCTCCAAAACAACAGAACGGTGGCATGATTAATTTGTTTCAAAGATGTAGTCCTTTGAAATCCTACTTGAAACCTTACTTCTTGATTTTAAATTCTGTAATTTATTCTTGCTGTTGAAAAACCTATCCTCTGCTTTTTCTAGATGAGACGCATATAAAAAAGAACAGGCTTTTACCATGTGGTTGCACAACCACCATCTTGATTTTTCTATGCTTTTTTCACAGGAGCCTATGCTCTTTATTTTAGAGGCCTCTCCAATGTTACCATGGGACTCTCTCATACTTTCAGAACTGGAGGTCCTCTTCCTAAGTAATTCTGTGAGATATTAACTCAGCTGCTCACTCCCACACAAACTTTTCTTCCTTTATCTTCCAGTGAAAAATGCTAACAATCCCTCTGTGTGGTACAGGCTGAGTAAGTGGAGGTTTAGTGTTGGCATAATTTCAATGGGTCACATAGGCAACTATTAATTGGGTGTAGTCTTGGGAAGCAAAACCATTCAGTAATGCTGGAATTCCTCAACAAAAATGTGGCTCTGAAGAAAGAAAGATGTTCTTAACAGGACATCTAGAACTGGGTGTGGACAAGTAGGTATGTTCCTGCAAACTTGACCTTTAGTCAGCCTTGCCCCTGTCTTCATCACGCCTTCTTTATACAAGACATTCTGAAGCGCAAAATTAATCCCAAGCTTCTCCAAAGGCCTTGATTGTAATCAAGGCTGTTGATGCCTCAGGAAGCTTGGCAAAAGAGAAGAAGGAAACTTAAAGCATTGGTGAAAAACTCTAAAATAAGAGACCTGCCAACTGCTGTTATCTAGCAAAGCTAGTTGTGTCTAAATTTCATTGACAAATAATGGAGTGTGCTAGACTTAACTATGATTATTTTTTTCAGGATTAGATCACTAATTCTGAATCTGTAAGTAATACAATGATGACGGCTAAAATAATGTGTGGAGTATTGACTGTATTTTTACAAAACCCCAAATCAAACTCTAGTTTATAAATTATAATGCCTAACCCAAAACCAAAGAAAGGACACTGACACAGTGTAATGTACGAACAAAGCCAACATGCTGAGTCAAAATATCAGTTGTTTGTTTTAGATTAGTAAATTATGGGAACAGTCTGCAAGCCGAACCAACAGCTTTGACTTCTAATTCCCTAAAATGGAGATTCTTGATTAAAAGAAGTAGAGTGTGGCTCTTAAAATTTTTACCATATATTCCTATTCTAGATTATAAGCAAGCCATAAAACGGTGTCTTATTTCATTGTTCTGTTCTTGAGAATTAATATGCAAAAAACAGCAAAGGACATAGTCACCATGGCCTGTAAATCATCTCAGTTATGAAGATAGCTTTTTCTGAAACCTTTACTTTTATCTAAAGTTTCTAAACATATTGTACAGTTAAGTAATGTTAGATTCTGGATTTAATGGAATAATGATGGTAATGTGTAGAATGGCTGTAAACATTCTTAAAATGATTCCGAAGAAGTGATTTGCACAGCACTTCTCTATTGCTTTATTAATCCTTAAAAATCTAATAAATTGACTATGATGACACTTACTGTGATGGTTGCAATAGCTAAAGTGGCTTCATTCTGCAGCTGTTCTAGTTTCCTATTTCTGTGCCTAGAGGCTGAAAAGGAAACATAATGTAACCCTCCCTTCTGGCTTCAGATAACACAAAAAGTCCAGATTTGGTCAGATAGCTGTAGAACGAACCAGTCTGGAAGGACATAAACAAAGGAACAAGTGTCTTTATTCCCAAACTAGTAATATTGATTAGAAAATGAGTTAAAAGTAGCAACACAAGAATTCTGATAAGTGACTTTTAGTGTAAAATGAGAATCAACTCTCTGCTATTCAAACAATTGTAATCTCACTTTCTCATACACTTTCAGTGCAGTACAGAAGCAACAGGCTCTTTGGAGGGGTGGCAATTTGGGCCAATAAAATCTTGGGTTATAAGCCAATTTATCACTGTGGGGATACAACTCTTGTCCTTTACCTTTATCCCATTCAGATCTGGACAATACACTAATCCTATAGATAATTGCTTTTATAATACCATATGAATGTGGCCACATAAGTTGCCTTCAATATTCCTAGAAACTAATCCTGCTCCTGACCTGCTGTGCTGGTGGAGAAACTCTGAAAAGCACCATAACTGTCTTTGGCATAATACGCAGGGATGCTTTAGCAACTTTCAGTGAAGCAAAGTTGTAGCTACTCTCCAGGTCTTCCCTGAACATAGGGATGGGACGGGATGGGATAGAAAATAGACTAGAGTAGAAAATAAAACAGGGTAGAAAATAGACTAGAGTAGAGAATGGAATAGAATTAGAATAGAATAGAATCTGAAAGAGATCTTGGAGATCTTCTAGTCGATTCCCCTGCTCAAGCAGGATACCTATACCATTTCAGACAAATGGCTGTCCAGTCTCTTACTAAAAACCTCCAGTGATGAAGCCCACAATTTCTGCAGGCAAGCTGTTCCAGTGGAGAGCAAAATAAAAATGCCTGTCTCAGATGTCCAGCTCTCTGTTCAGTTATTGAAGTAAGGTTTCTTATATATGGCTGCTGTACCTAGTGTTTTAGGATATTTCTGGAAAATGAAGAATAGTTGGAACACATTCAGCATAATTTATACAATTAAGAAACATAACCTTGTAAATGTAGCACACCTTGATCTAATAAAACACAAATAAACAGATAACTAGGCTTTGCTGGTAAGCGGTATGTGTTATTGGCATAATTCATTTTATAACGGAGATAACTATAAAAATGTGTCCTTCACATATTTTCTTTTGCTTTTAAAACTGATTATGCTCACACATCATAGATTGTAGATTGTAGATTTAATTTATTTGTATGCCGCCCTTCTCCGGGAGGGACTCAGGGCGGCGAACAACTCAAAAGGGGAAAGGGGATACAAACACAATACACGTAATTAAAATACACAAGAGTCATACAGCCATACAAGTCGAGAGGGGAGGGGAACTCATCAACCCCAAGCCTGCCGGCACAGCCAGGTTTTGACGGCTTTCCGGAAGGCCTGGAGAGGGGTGAGGGTCCGAATCTCCGCGGGGAGTTCATTCCAAAGGGCCGGAGCTGCAACAGAGAAGGCCCTCCCCCGGGTGGTAGCCAGATGGCATTGGCTGGTAGACGGAACCCGGAGGAGGCCGACCCTGTGCGATCTAACGGGTCTGTGGGAGATAATTGGCAGCAGGCGGTCTCTCAAGTACCCAGGTCCAATACCATGAAGGGCATTATAAGTTACGACTAGCACTTTGAAGCGTATCCGGAGACCGATCGGTAACCAGTGCAGCTCGCAGAGGATAGGTGTAACGTGGGTGTACCAAGGTGCACCCACAATCGCTTGCGCGGCTGCATTCTGGACGAGTTGTAGTCTCCGAATGCTCTTCAAAGGCTGTCCCATGTAGAGCGCATTTCAGTAGTCCAGTCTTGAGGTCACGAGGGCATGAGTGACTGTCGTGAGTGCCTCCCGGTTCAGGTAGGGGCGCAACTGGTGCACCAGGCGAACCTGGGCAAATGCCCCCCTGGTCACAGCCGACAGGTGATGTTCTAAGGTCAGCTGTGGGTCCAGGAGGACTCCCAAGTTGCGCGCCCTGTCTGAGGGGCGTAAATTTTCACCCCCCAGCCTGAGTGATGGAATACTGGCCAAATTCTTGGGAGGGAAACACAACAGCCACTCGGTCTTGTCTGGATTGAGTACAAGCTTGTTAACTCCCATCCAGACCCTGACAGCCTCCAGGCACTGGCACATCATGTCAACCGCTTCACTGAGTTGGCACGGGGCGGACAGATACAACTGAGTATCGTCTGCATATTGATGGTATTTTATCCCGTGCCGTCGAATGATCTCACCCAGTGGCTTCATGTAGATATTGAACAGAAGGGGGGATAGGACCGAACCCTGAGGAACCCCATATTTCAGGGGCCTAGGGGTCGACCTCTCTCCCCCAACTAACACCGACTGCGACCTGCCCGAGAGGTAGGAGGAGAATCACCGAAAAACGGTGCCGCCCACTCCCACCTCTCGTAACCGTCGCAGAAGGATACCATGGTCGATGGTATCGAAGGCCGCTGAGAGGTCAAGGAGCACTAGGATGGAGGAATAACCTCCATCCCTGGCTCTCCAGAGATCATCGGTCAGTGCGACCAAAGCGGTTTCCGTACTGTAGCCAGGCCTGAATCCCGAATGAAAGGCGTCCAGATAATCGGCTTCCTCCAAGGATCGTCGGAGTTGAGAGGCTACCACTTTCTCAACAATCTTCCCAATGAAAGGGAGGTTGGAGACTGGCCGGTAGTTGTTCAAACTAGCTGGGTCCAACGATGGCTTCTTCAGGAGGGGTCTCACCACCGCTATCTTCAGTGCCGGTGGGAAGAAGCCCTCCCGAAGAGAAGCACTCACCATCGCCTGGATCCAGCTCCGCGTCACCTCCTTGCTGTTCGCGACCAGCCAGGAGGGACACGGGTCCAGTACACAAGTGGCAGTACTCACTGCTCCGATGGCCTTGTCCACTTCATCAGGAGCAACAGGTTGAAAGTCAGTCCAGAGATGTTGTTCAAGACCTTCCCCCGGTACCCCGGCTGGCTCTGCGCAATTGGAGTCCAGGTCCATCCGAAGCCGAGCAACTTTGTCTGCGAGGAACTGGACATATTCCTCTGCTCTACCTTGTAAGGGGTTATCCGCAACCTTCGTATTTAGGAGGGAGTGGGTCACCCTAAACAAGGCGGCAGGGCGTGACTCAGCGGACGCTATCAGAGAGGCAATATGATTGTTCTTAGTATTGCCGATAGATATGCTCCGATGCAGGTTTTCAAAAGTGCTCGGTCTGACTCGGATTTACTGGCCCTCCAGCGGCGCTCTAGGCGTCTCTTTTGGCGCTTCATCTCCCGGAGGTCCTCGGTGAACCAAGGGGCCCTCCTGGATCCACTGCTGCGGATCAGCCGTAAAGGCGCAATCCGGTGGAGAGCCTCAGACGCTACCGAGTTCCAAGTAGCAACTAAGGTCTCCACCGGACTGTGGGCGAGAGTATCAGGCATAACGCCAAGTGCCGTCTGGAAACCCTGAGGATCCATAAGACGCCTGGGGTGGAACCACCTAATCGGTTCCTCCTCCCTACAGCGGAGGATTGGTCTCCGAAAGTCAAGCCTCAGTAGGAAGTGGTCTGACCATGACAGGGGCATGTTTCCTTTAGTCATGGATTGTTGCATTCTCTCTGGGTTTGCAAACATATATGGGAATAGCTAGAGAAATGTAATGTATATGTAATGGCCCAATACTGTACTCACATTTATTGTATGATAGAAAGAATTTCAGCAGATGTGATTTCTCTCTTTATATATCTTTCTAAGATGTAATAAAAAAAACTGCAACTGCTGAAGTATTGTTAGAACTAGGTAAGAAATGTGGACAAAATCGTGCCCTTCTCCCCCTCTATATGTAGGAATTAACTGGATTGAATCTTATTTCAAGGATGGACATGGGAACGTAAGCGCCTTCCTCTGGAATGAGCTGCCCCCGGAGCTTCGTATAATCCCTGACCTCCGGTCCTTCTGACGCGCCCTAAAAAGTTGGCTTTTCCAGCAAGCCGGCCTGGCCTGAACAAAATAAAATAAATGATTGATTATTGTTAATTTTAATTGAATTTTTTAAAATGTTATTGTTAATCTTAATTGGGTTTGTTTTTTGGATACTCTATCTAATTTTTTAAAACTTTTGTAATATGTGTTTTTTTTTAATGTTGTACGCCACCCTGAGTCCTTGGGAGAAGGGCGGCATATAAGTCCAATAAACAAACAAACAAACAATAATCTCCACTGCACCTGAGCAATGCCTAATAGAGCACAATGTGGGACAGGGTTCTACCCTTCATTGCCTCTCCCATATTTTTTTCACCATTAGTCACATGACTGCTCCATTCTGCTCATGAGATGGCAAACTTTGGCCCTGCTTTTGAGATAATAGGAACCTTTGTGAGTTAGAAAATGGCAGTCTACGTGGTCTGTGAAAAAAAAAGGAAGTTGGGGAAGGACTGTTAATTGCTTTAATTGATTTATTACAGGTCATTACAGAGAGAATGTGAAAGAATGCAGACCAGCCAGTCTCTACCTTTCGCTTTTCTGTAGGAAAAGAAAAGAATGACATTTATAAGGAAGTTAAATCTTTTCAGACACACGCCTACTCCAGAGTCCCTGGACCTAGTCCAGCACTGAGAATCCCAGAGCTGCAGTTGACTCAGACCCTGTGGGCTTGGCGACAGCTGCATTCCTGAGGCCAGTCATCCTATGAGCCACAAGTAAGGCAAAGGGGAATGGGAAGCCCAGGATAAACTTGTGGAAAAGGAACAATAGGCTTGAGAAGAGCAGAAGGGTAGCAGGGGACATATGTCAGACAACAGAAAGACATATGCCACGCTGACCATATCTTGGATTAGCAGAGAGGAAATGGCACCAGATTTGAATATTCTGTGCATATGCAATGGCCCAGTTACTGTAATTGGTGAATTTCACTCTTGTCACTCTTGATTGGACAAATTCTTTTCCTTCCCAACTGTTTCTTGCAAATGGATCTTCTGAAATTAAAGCTATGATCCTATGCATATTTGGTCGGGTGTGGATCCTACTGAATTGATTTTAAAAGTGGCTGGTAGAAATGGAAATTTCCGATTGAAAACAACAACTGTTGCATTGCTAATACACGTTTCGCAGGGTGGAAGAAACAAATTGGCTCCTTGTTCAGTGGGTCAAGATTTATTTTATTGTGCACCCCTTTCTCTTGGGTTATGTATGTGTGATTTATTGTGTGTTACGGGCTAGGTATGCACGACAAAAGGTATAGATAGAAAGTGGTAGAAATCAAACGGAAGTGAGAGTGTGTCATGTCTGTTCAAGAGCAAATAACTATGGCCTTGAAGGTCAGAACAAGGTTAATGCTTGAAGAAGAACTGAGTCGGTTCTTAATTTCTAACTCTTATTAGACACAAACCTGAGCAAGTTTTCAGCTGAGAAATATTTAGACAACACACAGGGAACCCCATCCTTCTCCCATAAATCACAGTCACACAATACTCTTAACAATGGGTTAACATTCTTACTTGACGCAATATACTGAAACCAACCAAACCCACTGGGCTTATAATCCAGTTACACCCCAACACACACACAAGGCAAGATTAAAACAAACCAAATTAATCTGCAGCGTGAATGTACCTGCTGGAACGTTTATGCATCTGGTTATAGTATGTTGGGTGAACAGGTCAAGAGATACCTAAACCACACCAGCAGCTTTTTCCTGCTTTTTCCTCTACAGAATTTCTAAGAACGGTAGAAAATCACCTTAAGAAATCGCAGAACAGGAGACACGGGAATAAGAATGACCGTATTATTCTGGGTTAAATAAAATAGGATAAAAGGGAGAGAAGAGGATGCTACCATATTTCCAGAAGAAACACAATCATAGGTTATACAGGAAAGCGCCTCCTTCAAGATGCCGTTAGAGGTAGACAGTTTTTCCACGATATGAATACATGTAGTCCTCAACTTCCAACAGTTCATTTAGTGACCATTTGAAATTACAACGGCATTGAAAAAAGTGATTTATGACCGTTTTTCACATTTACAATCATTGCAGCAATCTCCGTGGTCAGGTGATCAGAATTCAGACACTTAACAACTGACTCACATTTATGACGGTTGCAGTGTCGCAAGATCATATGATCACCTTCTGCGACCTTCTGGCAAGTAGGTAAGTCAATGGGAAAGCCAGATTCACTGAACAACCATGTTATTAATTTAACAACTGCACTGATTCACTTAACAACTGTGGTAAGAAAGTTAGTAAAATGGAGTAAGATTCACTTAACAAACGTCTCACTTAACAGCAAAAGTTTTGGGCTCAATTGTGATGTACACTGAAGACTATCTGTAGTTTTGAGTTCCCTCCAGATCCACAAAAAATGTGTTTTGAAGTCTGGCATCTCTGCCACATAAATTTATCAGGGCTTCATGTGAGGCCCTACTGATATTTGGTAAAGAGAATAAGCCAAACATCGGGGGCCCAAATCCCAAAAGCTTTAAGGAAGCGGCGACTAAAAAGTGCTTAGGCGTTTCGGGAAGGAAGGAAAGCCGCCGCAAAACTTCTTTTAATGGGGTGGGCAATCCGAAAGCGAGCGGTGGGGCGGGGGGGGGGGATGCTTCAGAAACTTCGGTGCCGAGAAAGGAGCGGCAGGAAGCCGAAAAGCCGCCGATTGAGACCAATCCAGCCGCGCCCCACTCCGCGCAGTGTGGAGGCGGCGGGGCTGGGGGGGGGGGGAGGCGGGGGGTTTGTTGTTCGTGGCTTGACGGGCGAGAGGGCGGCAGGAAGAAAACCCACCGGCATCTAAGCCGGCTCGATCTCGTCTCGCCCTGAAAGGCGGAGGCGGCAAGCACGGGGCGGGGCCTGGGCAGGCTCAGCGACCATAAATGGCGCCCATCCGGCTCTTTGCCCGCAAAGCAGCACGAGCAGCGGCGGCACCCGGACACTGCAGAGCCGGCATCGTTGTCGCGTGGAGCGGCGGCGGCGGGCAGCAGCGGGCAGCATGAAAGGGCCGTCAGCGGTCGGGCCGGCCTCGGAGGTGATCCGCGAGGGCGAGCTGGAGAAGCGCAGCGACAGCCTCTTCCAGCTGTGGAAGAAGAAGCAGGTGGTGCTGAGCAAGGAGAGCCTGAGCCTCTTCTCGCCCGAGGGCGGCGGCGGCAGCGGCGGGGCCGGCGGCAGGGCCCGCGCCAAGGAGCTGCGCTTCGGCTCCATCCAGAAGGTGGACTGCGTGGAGCGCACCGGCAAGTACGTCTACTTCACCATCGTCACCACGGACCGCAAGGAGATCGACTTTCGGTGCCCGGGCGAGAGCTGCTGGAACGCCTCCATCACCATGGCGCTCATCGACTTCCAGAACAAGCGCGCCATCCAGGACTTCAAGAGCCGGCAGGAGGCCGTCGAGCAGGCGGCGGCGGGCAATCGCGACCGGCGGTTGGCTCGGGCGCCCTGAGCCCCGCGCCCTGCCAGTCCCCCGCGGACCAGCCTAGCCGAGGTGAGCGATTGCCGTTGTTTTGACCACTAGTGTAGGTTGCGCTTCTGATCCTCGGTCTCCACTTCTTTCTTCCTCTTCCTCTTCGTCCTTCAGCTGAGAATGTTGAAGAAGTGAAGCTTCTCCAACAATATGATTGAGTTAGGCAACTCCTAATCTTTTTGAACTTTGGGAAAGCTATGCTCGTTCCCTCTCTGCTGAGGCTCGCGTCTATTGTGGGAGCCGAGCCTCATAAGTATTTATATTTAAAGACTGTGGAAGTTTGTTCTACAATTTGTCTTGGGGTTCAGTCCAGATTTTTGAGAGCTGCATAAGGAGAATGTTAGGGAAAGAGGGGAAGTTTATAACAATAGCAACCGAATTGACTGACTATAGCTGTACATACCCGAGATGCACAAGGCATGAGACACAAAGGGTAATTCTGAGCATGTTCCGAGCTAGAAAGCAGCTTGCCTCAAAAGAGTTCATTCATTGGAATGGAGACTGCAACATATTTGAGATTCAAGTGACAGGAACCGGAGGCAACTGCAGAGGAAGAACAGTTTGAAATCTGCTGTGGTGCACAATTTCTGTCAAAAGGAGCTGCTTGTTTTTGCCTCTCCGGAACTAGTGCCCGAGTCACTGAAGGAGCAGGGAAAAATTAGCCCAGCCTCTGTGTTTCTCAGAGTTTCACTCTGCTTGATTGACAAGACCTGAAGCCAGGAGATACTGGCCTTCCCAGAATTTCTCTGCTGAATACTGCCTTGAATGTTGCTCAGAGAACTAATGGTATAGGCAAAATTGCCCTTTTTGTGTGTTCAGTCAGTGCCTTTCAAATAGCAAATGTAATTCCGATATATTTTTTTAATCTTTCTAAGGTTTATTTAAAATGCAAGAGGGGACATATATAGCCCTCTTTTACAACCTTTCTGCATAGTGCTATATTTTTTGCACAATTATGCCTAGTCACTGGAGACTTGAAATGATTCCAATAAGTTACTCTCCATTGCTTATTGGAGACTTCAGTGCAATTTCGGCAAGCAGTCTTAATCTCTACCGAGTTCCGTGAAAGCTCTTAAGCCCAAACTTGGTATTGGTTGCTACTAAGGAAGTGTGTATAGTACTTACCTAGAAGTAAATTTTATTGAGCTCAATAATGCTGACTGTGATGAATATGCATGTGTTGATGTTGCAGCGCTTGGTTTCAGATGCAGACTTTTACCATCTGTTCCTATTCATAGTTTGGAATAGGTTGCAGTGGAGCTAGTTAATGTATTCTTGAGTGAAAATGAATTTCTAAACCACTTTAAAAAGCCAGTGCAATATATTTCTTGTGCTTGTCATCAGTTACTGTATTAGTAAACTCTATTCAGACACTAGATTTTTTTATTAAAAAGGGTGGAGGCGGGAGAAGTTCCTTGCTGTTTTGCATTTTTCCTGTATCCCTAACAGTTTTCTTTTCTTTTTCTTGCAATAGATTATACATCTGGATAACAAATACATTTGTCTTGGACTGAACCAAGACAGGATACCAATGAAGGAAAACAAAGGATGCTACTATACCTAGATTTTTTTCTAGGTGTGATGAGACGGCTAAGCAAAGAGGCCAAGCTTCTCCTTAGAGGCATTTATAAACCAAAGAACTTTTTTAAAAAAAAAAAAGAAAAAAGACTTAAGGCAAAGAATAAGGTGTACGTTCAACATCCAACTTTGCATTAAAACATTTTTTTTCTATTTATGAAAAGCAAAGAACATGCAGCACCTGCAGGTGCAAAATCATTTAAATTATTTGTAATATCTATATTGTATTTATTTTGATAAACATTTGTCTTAAATTGCTTTTAGCATTTGAATATGTCCATTCCAATAAAATATCTTTTTTACTGTATTTCTGCTGTGTTGTGTTCCCTCTATTAAGAGTGTAATCCTGTGTTCTACTGTAACCTACAACTTAGTGCCTACAAAAAAATGCAATTGATTAACTAATTTACTAATCCAAAAAGTTGATTCATTGTTTATTCTCTCAAAAAAATTTCTAGGTTTAAAAAATTTCAGAAAACTACCTGTGCCATGATCTATGTACAGAAAAATCCATTCATTATTTGTTCCCAATATTTTAGTCTACTTAGTCCAGCATGTATAACATAAACATGCATTATATAGGTAATGCCTTGCAGTTAGATTCTACATACTTCACTTGAAAAAAGTTCCTGTTTTTAGTTTTTGAATCAAATCACATATCAGGAGCATATACAATGGGCAGTATTTTGAACTAAGGATTGTGTGTTCATCACCTGCCTAGCTTATGAGTTGTAAGAGATGCACAAAATTCTCCAACATACTTTTTCAAGAAAGAAGTGAAAACCTATAGCTTTGTCTTCCCATCTTTGTTATATTATTAACTTTGGCTTGGTTGAGTGGCTCTGTACATTTAATTTCCTTCCAAATTTGAATTATTAGTGTCCTTCCTAAATTCACTGGTTTTGAAATTAAACCATTTGAATAGCAACCCATCTCCCTGTGGCATTGAGTAATGATACACCAGTATGTGGAGAAAGGTGCTGTAGGTTCCAGAATAAAAGGATGCTTATTTCCCAGACATGTACTTGACTGCCTGATGCCTGAACATAAAATTAACCATGCTGGGTGAGGGAAATGTGCCCAATACTTCTGAGGGAAGCATGACTAGATAAATATTTGTGCCATCTTTTGTATCCACTTAAAAGATCCACATACATTGTTATGTAAGAATTAACCCATGGTAAAGGCCATTTAAGTATTCAGTTAACAATTTTCTTTCATATTAAGTTTGGAGAAATGTGATAGTCTGCAACTTAACAACCACAACTGAACCCAACATTTTGTTACTGAGACAGTTGTTTAAACGGATTTTGCCCCACTTTGTGACCTTTCTTGCCATAGTTGTTAAGAAGCGAATCATGCTGTTAAGTTAGTAATACAGTTGTTCGGTCAATCTGGCTTCCCCATTGACTTTGCTTTGTCAGAAGATCGCAAAAGGTGATCACATAACCCAAGGACACTGCAACTGTCATAAATATGAGTCAGTTGCCAAACATCTGAATTTTGATCCCGTGACGATAGGATGCTACAACAGTGTTAAGTGTGAAACTTGTTCAAAATAAGTGCTGTTGTAACTTTGAATTGTCACTAAATGAATTGTAGTAAGTCGAGGACTACCTGTGCATTTTATGAGAATTATTCAGGGGAAAATAATATTGATATAGTGATCCTTTAGGAAGGTTTATTTGTGGTCATGTATTTGTCACATAGTTTTTAAACCCAGACCCTTAATAATATTAAACATTAACCTTTTTATAACTAACTACATTGCTTGATCAGAATGCTTTGAACCTATTTTTATTTGTATTATTTACTGGACTTACCTTGCTTGTTTGCTACCCATCCCAAAGGCCGCATATAATGTTGTGTGTGTGTACATGTGCATGTAAACACATTCTCAAAACCCCAAACACATAAATGTAAAAAAAACACTCTTCTCTTACATAGTCTTCAACAGACCTAAGCAGGGTGAGGCTGCCCTGATTTCTGCAAGGGAAGAGTTCCCTAGAGTGGAGGCAGCTATTAAGTACACCTGCTTCTGTGGCTCCTTTAGGAAACAATCCTGTAGGGATGAGACCTGGATGGAATGACTTTTTCATAACCAAGATGTGGAATGAACATGGAATCTGAGCATGGTAACTCGTGTCTTAGATCCTACTAGGAAACCAACTGGGAACCACTACAGTTCCTGAAGCAGCAGGGTCATCTCGGTATATTAAGACGCGCACCTAACTGCCTGGACTGCTGTATTCTGTACTTACTGTATCTTCCAAATGTTCTTCAAGACCACCCACGTTTTAGGAATCAAACCAGGAGGTGATAGTGAACACCGAATCTGCCCAGAAACGATTGCAATCCTCTGAATGGGTGTAAAATGGAATCTTTACATCTACAAATCCAAAGCCATTCCATATGGGAGGGATTCAATTTGTCTCTCTATCTAGTGTCCTGACAGCCTCCAGAACTGGATCAGCTCTGTCATTGCACTGCCTATTTGGCCAGGGGAGAAGATGTATAAGTGCATACCATCAGCGCTTTGCTGATGAATGACTTCCCTCAGTGGTATAATACAGAAGTTTAAGTCCAGAAGGATGCCCTGTTTGAATGGCACTGAAAAACATGAAGAGGACCAGAAAGATTGTGCTCCTCTGACCCTGATTTTCCAAAGGGGACCTTGACTGCTAAGAGTCCTCTAAGAACTTTGCAGCCATAGGACATCCATTTTCTCTACAACCTTTCCAAGAAACATTGAAGACAGGTTTATAGACCGTGCACAGCACTGCTGGCCTAAAGGAGGGTGTAATGCACTCCTTGCTCAAGAAATCTTTGCTTGATTTGACTGTAGATACCGGACCCTCAATATGTTGCATCAAATCTATTCAGATGGTCCAGGATTTAATGCAGAAGTGGATTTCAATTTATTTTACTACCGGTTCGCTCGTGCACTCGTTCACGGGTGGGTGGGTGGAGCCTCCCACCGCTGCCACTACCGGTTCACCCGATCTTGGGCAAATTGGCAGAAACCCACCTCTGATTTAATGGCATGTACAATTTGTGGGCAGTCATGTAAGGTCACTGTGTGTGAGCTGCACTGGTCTCGTTAGGTGTTCCAACGCTGGTCATCACTTTCAAAACCTTTCATGGCAGGGAGCCAGGTTACTTGTGGGACTACCTTGTTCTAGTGGTTCCTGCTGCCCCACCAGATCTGGCAGAGTGGGCAGAGCCAAGGTGGCACAGTGGTTAAATGCAACCACTGCAGGCTACTGCTAGATCAGCAGGTCAGCGGTTCAAATCTCACCGGCTCAGGGTTGACTCAGCCTTCCATCCTTCCGAGGTGGGTAAAATGAGGACCCAGATTGTTGGGGGCAATATGCTGACTCTCTGTAAACCGCTTAGAGAGGCCTGAAGGCCTATGAAGCGGTATATAAGTCTACTGCTATTGCTATTGCTATTCCTGGTACCATCAATAAAAAAGGTATCAGTTGGTGGGTTTCTGGACATGTGGTTTTCTGTTAAGGTGCCTGCTGTCTGGAACAGTCTTCCTCCTGAAATATGGACAGTCCCTCTAATATGGACCTTTCAGAAGTTTGTGAAGACTTTGCTCTTTCCCCAGCTTTATATATGATTAGTGGTTTTGTGATTGAGTGAGCTAAGTAGTGGGATCTTTTCGGGTGGGGGGGTTGTTTATCTTGCTTGCCACCCAAAGTTTTCTTGTATTAATGGTAGCCATATAAATTGGATTCATAAATAAATAAATGATTGTCATGGCAGCCTTGAAGTTCTGAGCCACGCCAGGCCTCTTGCTAAGAGAAGAAGGCTGAAGTCCCCCAATACTTCAAGCTGGAGGAACTCCGTTTCCCCCTCCCTCACCGAACAATCAAGTTGAGTAGTCCTAGCAGGGATGGCGGAGTGCAAGAAGGCGAATGGCGCACGACTGAGGCCAACTGGCTCTTCTTAACCCAGCCACACAGACAACAGAGTTGCAAGGCGGGCCTCATAACTTTCTAATTCATGCTCTCTTTGAACATGATCTTGCTTTTCACGTAGTGCTCAGACAACCTGTAACCACCAGTTGGCATTGTATCTGCCCAGAAGCAGTTTCTTCCTTTTCAAATACTCCTCCAAGTTTAGCTCTGGTAAGCAAGAGGAAGCATCAGCTTGTGTTATAGAGAGGCAATTTGAATACATAATTTGTAACATTCAGGCAAGGAGGGATAGGCCTGGAGTGAACTCAAGGCCTCCAATAATAGCATCTATGTTCACAAAGCCTTTTGAGGTTGAAAGTACTTTATAACATTTTTAAAACATCCTTCCTTCAAACATGTAAGTAGGCCAGTATCTCTGCATTGCAGATGGTATAGAATGGAAAGGGGAATTTATAGAGACAACAGGAGATGTGTACACACAGGCAGATTCACACAACTTGCTAAGCCTTAATGTAATAAGTAAACCCATAAGGCCATAAGTTAGACTTATTCATCATGATTTCTTAAATCATGGCTTACAATTATGGTAAACTCATTGCTCACTCTAGTGAACTTTTAATTGTAACTTGGGTGAGACATGTCTCTACTTAATAATTATGAGCAAATACTTAATCCTGAAATCAATATGTCTTTAAGCTTGTCTTATATTGTTAATTCTAGCATTATCCAATAGAAATTACCATTTGGGCTTCTATTACAATGTAATAATATAAGTTGTCTCATCAACTATCACTAGGAGTAAAAAAGGGGGGGATTATGCTGCAGAATACAGCAATATTTTCTAGATAGGAAATAAAAGGCATTTTATATGTAGCTCTATGTAGCTGTGATTTCCTGTTTTTTGTAATTAAGATAGCCAGTCACATGCTACATGTTACATCTATTCTGTTATGTTGATGAGAATGTGCAATTGTGTGCACAAGTAAATATTTCCTTTTCTTGGTACTTTTTCTAGCCAAAATTCAACTGTCTAAAATCTGTAATAACCATTGGAATAGTAGTCTACTATATTCCAAAGTACAGCATTCTAAAGTTATTATTTTTTTAAAAAAGTATTTTCCCCAAACGTTTTAAACAATGGTTTAGTACTATTGCATTTTAAGGTGTGATTCTGGTATTATATAAGTTGTAAATAATAAAAATACAGTATTTGAAGGCAATCCTGTCCGCAATGCCTCACCATGAGAAAGGTCATGGTGAACCAGGATTCTGCAGGGACTACAGCTGCTTTTCTGTGGCGGCAAAATTAATAGAAGAAAACGTAAATGAAAATGCCAGGAAAGGAAACAATGGTAGTCATAGCCATTTTTGGAGAGGAGAACAATGGCAGCCACAGCCATTTTTAGCTAGAAAAATGCTATAACCTTGTGACAAATGCATGTAGGGGCTGCAATGTGAAAACCTACCTGTCTGCTGCCTGGAACAAGGGATCCTTCTGGCTCTTAACACCAAAAATTGTAGATACGTCTAGAAAAAACACTGCTGTTCTTTTGGCTGGTTTCTTAGCTGCGCTTGGAAGCACCTCTGGCAACAGCAAATTAAGGGTTAAATCTCAGTGGGCTTTGCTGGGTCCAACACTAGTTTTCTTACCTTTGGAAATTCCTACCCAATAAATTATGCAAATATTCCTTTATGATGATATAATTATTTCCTTTTAAAATATAATATTAACAACCCCAATAACTGAAAATAAGCTTTTCCACGTGAGCCTTCTTTATGCCAACAACATACATGGAATTAGTCACTGAGTTTTCTCTTCTTTTTGAGGGATCTTCTTCTTCAAGAGATAGAAAAAACAGAGGTACATTCACCATTAGCTGTAAATAGCCAAAGGAGGAAACCCCAAATTGTCTATATAGAAATCCTCCTATTGTTTGGGCCAAATGTCCGTATCAGTGGAGTAACTGAAGCACTGATTCCAAGCATGGCACCTATGAGAAACAATGGAAAATCAGACAGCATAGATCAAAATTCATTTGTGATCTGCTCTAGCTCCAATGGATTAAAAGATCAGTGTCTGAAGAATTAAATACCTGCACCCTGAGTATAAATGGGCTCTGTTCCTAGAACATGCTTGATCCAATCAGCCACTCCTCTAGTCAAACCAATCCCACACTAAGCACTTTGGAAACATAATATTTGCAAACATTCCAGAATTGCCTGGAATCCCAGAGACCTCATATGCCCAAAGAGTATTGTAGTTTTGTATACTACCCAGAGTAGAATACTCTGGATTGGTGGGCAATAAATTTAAAATAAACCAGTTTGGGTGCCATACCCAAAAAATTCTGGACAGCACCTAGGAAATATGGACTGACAAAATTTCCACCTGTCAATTACAAAAGGCCATACTCCTTGAGTCTGCATATATACTATGTTCATACATTATCACATTCTAGGTTCTTGAGAAGAACATGATGTATATGAAGGCCAACACAGCTAAAAAACTGGCAACTGTGATTTCACATTTTTGTTTATATAATTATCACAAAATGCAAAGACCTGCAGATAAAGGTGGAAACAACTGTGGCAAAAGAAAACAGAAACTACCAAACGTATAGGTGCCTTGGGTTGCAATTCCAAAATAACGGTAACACCACTTAAACACCATCAGCATTGACAAAATCAATCTATTTCAAAGACAGCTTTACTTGGAACAACTTATATCCTGCAACGATACCTTTAGCACCATCAAACAACAACATCTGCCCACCCAGATCCTTGGGAAGGACTTGATAGGTCGATCAAGATGCCAAATCCAATCTGACTGTGCAAACAACAATATGCCATCACTAGCCCTGTTCCTACAGAATGAGGCAGGAAGTAGCAGGTGAGGCTTGACCATTATAGCTAATCAGTGTTTGGGATGTATGTCTGTGCCATCAGATCTTGGTAGTGGGATCTGTAAGAGAAAGGTCTGTTTTCTCAGCCCCTGACCCTCCACCTCTTTTTCAGATGACCAGGCAAGCAATATGGGTCAACAAACTGGCTTCCCATAACACAGTTCATTGTGGGAGCTAAATTAATCTTGTGCACTGGTTAAAATTAACCACTTGACAACCTGACCAGTTGACTCTTTTGATATTTCCCCAACACATTAATTGCTCCATTGGTTCCTGACAGAATTCTGTGAACAAGACAATTCTAATGCTGGCCCCATTTTAGGTGACATGATTGCTAAGAACATCTTGTGCAAAGGTGGCTAAATGTTGCTTAATTTTTGTGGCTTTTAAAACCCTGGATATCTTATAATAAAAGATAGGTAGGTAGGTAGGTAGGTAGGTAGGTAGGTAGGTAGGTAGGTAGATAGATAGATAGATAGATAGATAGATAGATAGATAGATATTGTAGATAGATATTGTAGATGATAGATAGATGATAGATGATAGATAGATGATAGATGATAGATAGATAGATAGATAGATAGATATTTTAGATAGATAGATAGATATTGTAGAGATAGATAGATATTGTAGAGATAGATAGATAGATAGATAGATAGATAGATAGATAGATAGATGATAGATAGATAGATAGATATCATGTGATTATGGTTTTACTTTCTGGTTTGTTATAATGATTGGTGCCCCACATTTGGATATAACTCAGAATTATGATTCACTTACTGAAAGCAAAAGTTTCATATTTCTTGTATCCAGAGTTAGAAAAGGAGAAATATATAGAAGACTGGGCTGCAGCTTCATCCCTGCATCTCTAGGTCAGTGAAACTATGCTTTATATGCTAATTATGCATTATTATGATGAGTTTCACTTGATTTGAGTATTGCCTATACAGATATTTGATGTACTTTTCTTATTATGTTTCTTAAATTATCTGGAAATTTTCTTAGCTGGAAGCCTACCACCTGCTTGACAGCAAAACAAGAATGAAAATAATTGCACAGCAAGAGTTCATTAAAAGGACCAGTCATTTAATGGGATGCTTTCCACTGACAGGGAATGGTAAAGGGTGTGATAGAGGAAATCTGCGGGTAACTAAGGTAACATGCAGTTCCACCCCGGGCCAAAAATGGGTGTTGAAGCTTTTTTAAATAATTGTGTTAGCTTGGGAGTCACTTGCACTGCAGTAATTGCTAGGTATGGATTTAGTAAAAATAGCCTAAATGTTTAATATATTTTGTCCATTGGCACACGCTGACCCTAGTTTACTTTTTTGGGAAGGTCAGCACTTCTTGCATGATAGAATTAATCATTTATTTTTAGAGCTGAAAGGATCGGAACTATGCTAGCTACAAGCTTTTGTTCAAGGCTCTTCTGTGCTTTAGTTCAAATCCTCAAATTTAAATATAGCACAAATTCCAAACATGTTTTACCCAGTGACTTGTCATTTCCTATCTAATACCCCCAAGTACCAGCCACCTCCTGCTGTAAAGTTTGACACATATATCCATAACACATGGGTGATGAGCTGGGAACTCACAGACTTTTTTGGAGGGGGGGGAGCAATATGTATGAGCATCCAGGCACACAGGCACCCTTTCTTCTATTCCTTTAAGTCCTGAATCCTGTTTCTGCTCCTAAGCCCTGTTCCTAGTTTTCTGCTGCTTTTAAGCCGACGTAAGCAGTCCTTCTCAGTTGTCAACTCATAATCATCTACGCAAATCAGACTCAGGATAAGCCGCTGAACTGGCTTCCTTATGTGATTCAGGTTGCCTCTGGGCCAAGGAAGCAAGCTGAGCAGGCTCCGTCTCCCTGACAAAAGCTCTTTTGAGAAACAGTCTGGACCAGTTGCAGCTGCTACTTTCAACTTCCCCAACACCCTCCATTTCAAAAGGTTTGGCCAGAACCCAATAATGAGAGAGTGCAGAGAATGTCCAGGCCATAAATACTGTGACTAGCAATATCACACTTAATTTCAGCCGTGTTTTGTTAAAATTGGATTCAGAGAAGTGAGGCCCTTCCCGATATTTACTTAGATAATGAAGTTTAAATTCTTATTTAGTTTCTCTGGATAGTTTATCAACTAGAAAATTATTACAGACAATCATCATAAAAATCATTGTTTCCTAGGGAACAGCTAGGGAGATTTTAAATGCTAGAACAGGGGTCCCCGACCCCGGGCCACAGCCCACTCCCGGGCCTTGAGCCCTTCAGAACCGGGCCATGGAAGTGAATGTGCATTCCCATTTGCGCAACCAGTGGGCAAACACATGCACCTGCGCTCCATTTGCACAAGTAGTAGGTACACATACTCGCTGCTCGCACTAATGGAGCTATGCTCGCATACCGCTTGTCCGCTGTTTGCGGGGACTCATCAAAGGTGGTATTCAGCAGTTCTGATCAGTTCTGGAGAACTGGTAGCGGAAATTTTGAGTAGTTCGGAGAACCGGTAAATACCACCTCTGACTGGTCTCACCCCCATCTATTCTCTGCCTCCTGAGTCCCAGCTGATTGGGAGGAAATGGGGATTTTGCAGTAACTTTCCCCTGCCACACCCATCAAACAAAGCCCACAGAATCGGTAGTAACATTTTTGAATCCACCACTGGAAATCATCCCCCCTCCGCGGCTGGTCTGCAACGCCAGAATATTTGAGCAACTTTGGGGGGTAGAATGTGATTCTTGTGTGTCGGTTAGGGATTCCTTGGAGAGGAAGCATCTAAGACATCAAAAGCTTTTGAGAATTAACCTTTCCATGTGTGGCCCATATACATGATTACCGCCATCATCATCCCACATATAATTTCAATGGCTGTTCTGAAGGACTTCTGATTGGAGCTACCAGTTGAGAAAAGAGCGTGTAGGTTGGGGAGTTGCTTGGCTGTGTGATGGGTGGAGTGGGATGGGATCTGTCTTGAATTGCAGATAGGGTCACATATCATCCAAAGTCATCCAGGCATAAAAAAAGCCATGCAGAAAGAACATTCACTAGGAAATTAATCTCAGGAAATGCTGCATGATTTTACTTCTTCGTTAACAACTGGGTCATCAAGTAATATGGGTCACTGGCTTCCTTGCAGGCATTTTTTGGTAACTCCAGCTCTTTTGATTTTAACTAGTTTTCACCGGCTTGGCAGATATGCAATTCCAGTAAGATGACCCTTTTCTTCTGTGTCCAATTATGTGAGAGCTGCAGAGACTTTGGAACTTGGCATTGCTTCCTGCAGAGCTCTAAAAGGTTCCTAGGCAGAGAGAGCATGATGTACCAGACTGTTGCCAATGCTCATTTTTGGAAAGCAGTGGACCAAAACCAAGTAGCACATCCAAAAGGAAACATTAATCAGAAAGAGAAAAGAGCGAGCCTTACCTGTGTCAGAAACAGGGACTGACTCTTGGTCAGGATGTTATCGGCAATGACACCGAAACACTGAAGGAAAACACCCATGGGGGGCACAATGACGCAATAATGAAAGACATTGGTCATCAGGACCTGTGAGAAAGAAGGTTAAGGTAAGGTAAGGTTCCCCTCCCACATTGTGCTAGTTGTTCCTGACTGTAGGGGGCAGTGCTCATCTGTTTCAAAGCCGGAGACGCCAGCGGCTGTCCGAAGATGTCTCTGTGGTCATGTGGCCGGCATGCCTAATGCCAAAGATGCATGGAACTCTGTTACTTTCCCACCAAAGGTGGTTCCTATTTTTCTTACTTGCATTTTTACATGCTTTTGAACTTCTAGGTTGGCAGAAGCTGGGAAAGAACAGGAGCTCACTCCATTATGCAGGCACTAGGGATTCGAACTGCAACCTTCTGATTGACAAGCTCAGTGTCTAGCCACTGAGCCATCACGTCCCAAAAGAAGAGTAGCAGGTCACAATAATCAGAAAGATCTTCTTACCAACTCTTTCAGGTTCCACAAATGATTTCAAATTACCTGTCCCAAAATGTATGGTGTACAGGAACTACAGTAGTCCTGACTTACCAATTCATTTAGTGATTGCTCACAACTGCACCTGAAAAAACGTAGTAGGACCATTTTTCACGCTTATGACCTTTGCAGCATCCCCGTGGTCATATGATCATAATTCGCATGACACTTGGCAACCGACTCATATTTATGATGGTGGCGTTCCCGGGGTCACATAATCCACCTTTTTCCACCTTCTGACAAATAAGTCAACGGGAAGCTAGTTTCATTCTTAACTATGTAGCTAACTTAACACCTGCAGTGATTCACTTAACAACTGTGGCAAGAAAAGTCATAAAATGGAGCAAAAGTCAATTAACAAATGTCTCACTTAGCAACAGAAATGTTGGGCTCAGTTGTGGGTCATACATCAAGGACTACCCATAATTGGTTCCGTTCTATTTGCACAAATGACTTGGGATGGATATGGGCGATGGGTTTCCCCAAAGAGCAGAATGCCAATTGCTCAGGAGAAGATGTGAAATAAATTCATAAATTGTGAAATTAAAGTGACATGATCAGGTCCTGATGACCTGGAATGAATGGTGTGTCGGATGCTATTAAAAAGCTTAGTTGACAATTTGTTTAGGCTGTTATTATTAGATCTTTATTGCAGGGCACATCTATATAGCCCGGTTAGTGGCAGGATATAACTGAACGTTTGATGGTGTGTCTTCATCCCAGGGGACTCTGGGACAGCCCAACATCATCTGGTGGCACAACTCACTTTTTCTGCTTCTTGAACACCATTACAGGAGCCAGAATGGCTCACTGGGAAAACATTTGGCAGCCAACAACTTGCAAATAAACTGAACTGGAAACTATTTATCCATGTCTTAAAGTCCCCAGTCACAGTTCTGAGGATTGGCAACCGACCACAGTTCTGAGGATTAGTACGTATCATAGACAATATTGTACCATTCAAACACTACTGGCTTAATACTTATTTTCATAGATGAAGGCTGCTGATGTTAGCAGGGGAACTGATACTGTCAATTTTAATGGGGAAGATGCCTATAGTATCTCCGCCCTCCACTATTATATAACAATATAGTCAAAAATTACTCCCTCTCTTATCTTCACATAGTCTCAGCTGAAGTGCCATCTGATTTGACAGAATTCTTGGGATAGTCACATAGTGTGGATGAAATCCTTACAACATACTGGCTTGATATTTATAATAGTTGTATTCCTCTTCCTTCCAGCAGATTCAGTTTCACTGCTCACTCTTTGTTCTGATTTAATTAGGATTCTTCTAGTTTAAATACACAATGGACAGTTGATGAGCAGATTAAGACTATTCCTAATGGAAAAGAATTGTTAGTACTTAAAGGTCCCTGCCAAGAGTTTGTAATCTAGATGATAAATTGCAGCAGAGATTCATTTCTCCAGTCTCCTAGGAGTCAAAGATTGCCTTATATAATGGAACCTTTTAACAGTCCAGGAAGTTTCTACTTTTTCTCTAATTATCCATAGAGGACTCATCATCTAAGATAACCGATTCCCTGTGAATTAGGACACTATGGTGCCCTGAGATGATGGGTTGGGCCGTTCAACATCCACATTTTCCATGACTGGTTCAATCATTTACCTTCAAAGTTTTCTGTATCAGCCTGCACTAGTGCATACACTGTATGTGAGAAAAATATTCTCCTAATATGGCTTTTAGCTCAAGAAAGGAAGCAGTATATTTAGGCATTTTCTTGGTTCTTCTCCAAAATCCTTTCCCAGAATTGTCTTGGGGCTAAACTTGCAACATGATACTTCCCTAATATGATATGCACAGCAATAATCCGCATAGATTATTAACATTAAATCATGATTCCCAAATACATGAAAGGCGGGACATGGAACTTAGGATTTGGGAACCAGTTTGGCTTGCTCACTTGTAAGTGACTTAATTGAACTTTAATGAGCTAAAATTCTCTCAGTTATGTAGATCAGTTTGCAATGCATATACAGCATGACAAGGACAATCTTTTTGTACTACACTACTGTAGTATAGATGCTTAAAATCTTGATTCCACATAATATGGACTCTAGATTTTGGAATGTTTCTAGGATTTCTTCAGTTTGGGGAGATGTTCAATGGTAGAGACCCCAGTTTGTGTGCAAAAAGTCATTAATTCAATCCTTGACTTTTCTGAGTTCTGAGGTCAAGTAGGAATTGATGGGGAACTTTGTCTGTAAAAAGTTATTGGTTTTAATCCCTTCAAATAATGTCCTAGAACTTGCTTTCTTTCATTTGTTGTCACTTCACAAAATTCTTCAATACCGTAACAAGTCACTTTTGTAAATCCAACACAGGGATGTTATCCAGGTTGAACTTTTTGTTTGTATATCCCTTTAAGTATTAAAATATCAACTGGTTTCATTTGTATATCCAGTGTAACAACTTTTCTCATATTATTGTAGACTGTCATTTAAAAACCACTTTCAGATCAGTCTCGTCCAGCAAAACTTGTTCCTTTTCCATAACATCTTTTAAACACAAGCTGTCTATAATGGCAGACACCTTTAAAATTAACTTCTGGGTCATTGTTCACAAACACCCCTCAAAATGTCCAATGTTGAAGTATTGTGCTCCGTTCTATATTAGTAACTCTAAATCTTCTCCTTTAATTGTAATCTTTAGTTCCTTCTGGTTCCTTCTAGTGTCCAACCTTCAATCTCATCCTATTATGTTTTTTTAAAGAATTCAAACAGCAGCATTCCCTCCTTATTTCAAATTCATCTGGACTCTTAGTCAGTTTGTACTTTTCCAAAATTAACCTTCTAATCACCCTTTTCTGTTTATTTTTTTTAAAGTTTTTTTTAATTCCTTACATTTATATTTAAAGTTTCTTTCACAAATAATTCAACAAGATTCATCTGGTACTGTAAAACCTGTTCCAAAAGCTCTTAATAGCTGAAAAGCAGTTAATAAGTGATTTCAAAAAGAAGAATGCAAACTCAGTATCATAATAGCAATAGCACTTAGACTTATATACTGCTTCATAGTGCTTTACAGCCCTTTCTAAGCGGTTTACAGAGTCAGCATGTTGCCCCCAACTATCTGGGTCCTCAAAGGTTCTGACCACGGTTTGGACATGGTTTCCCTCATCTCCCAGAATTATAAACGATGTCTGATGTTAATGATGACAAGAATATGGCTGATTGATCACACAAATAAGAATCAAGAATCATGGGGAATATAGCCAAAATCACCAGGGCTTTTTTCTTTTAAGACTCCAAGAAGCCTTGGGGTTGCTGGCAAAATGTTCATATGAGCTTTCCATCTCGGGCATTTTTTCTCTATTTTAAAAAATTCTTTGAAGTCAATGGCCCAATAAGTGAGAGTATTTTTGGCTTCTTGATTGTACTATTTGAACAAAAAAAGTATTTGATCCTAGAAAAGCTTGGGAAAATACAGATAAGGAGCTAAAAAGCAAATGGCTGTTCTTTGCCCTTACATCAATAGTGTCCACTGGCAATGCCAAAAAAAAGAGAGAGAAAGTCAAAATGACAGCCACAACAGTGTGATCAAAACCCCACCCATTTTTATGAGTGAACTGAATATGAGATTCACATTAAAATAAGTGAAGCTTTGCTTGTGCCATTGAAGTTGACATACCCAATGTCTTGTTTTGTCTGCCCAGTCCAATCTGTTGCCTTGTCTTCTCTTCAGCACTGTAAGAATGCTTTATAAATAAATATATCATTCAAATTTCCTGGAAATGAAGTAATGCTCTGCCTCCAGTCTTCCTTTTCTTTGTATTACAATATACATGGTTCAAGATCTTGGAGTGGTGAGAAAAATCAATATCAGCCCACTAAGCTCAAAGAGAATGCTTAATGTTTTCATTTCACACAAAGGCATATTCTCTAGTGCTAAAGCACTCCCCAAAATAAATTTGAATGTTGCTTTTTTAATATTCATGAAAACGTAGTCGACAATTTAAAACATTCTCAGCTTAGGAGACTTTTGCATGATTATTCTGCCAGACTAGTTCCTAGGGATGTGATACTTGGGGCCATTCAGAAGCAGTCAAACTACATACATATATGGTGCATAAGCGCACCAGCGTGACTTCCGTCCCTGTCCTACTGTCTCCATTTATTCGTACCCATTTAGTGTATTCATATCTATGCTTATACTTATACCTGTTATCTTTTACATGTTTGACAAACTAAATAAAATAAACATCTAGTATCCCTGGGTTCACCAACAAATGCACGATAGACATATGCGCGCTGACAAAACCGCGATGTCAAAATCGCGCCTTCAAAATCGCTAATTGATTTTTGACAATAGTGAGCTGACAATGCATGATGACAAAATCGCGTCATCAATAAACTATAGACAGCCCAGTGAGTGTGCTGGACCTTTAACATAGTGGGACGCATATACGTACGTTATAACCCTAACCCTAACCCTAATTTTATTTTATTTATTGTGCTTGTCATCGTGGTTTTGTCGGCGCGATTTTGACGTCACGAATTTGGGGGTGCGATTTTGACGTCGCGTTTTAATCGGCGCTATTTTATTGCCAATTTTAGCTGGGTCAGTGAGGAGCATCATTGAGGGAATCACACAACTTTGCCTCTGGTCTACTCTAACTAGTAACAGTTCTTTAAGTTTTCAAGTGGAAAATTCTTCCTATTGACTGTCACCTAAGAATGAAGTGGAAGTGTGAGCCTCAATTTTCTGTAGCTGTTCTATTTACTGGGCTGGGCTTCCGCTCCAAGACCATCGTTTATTTCCAAGATGCCTCCTATGAAAAGTGATCAGGCTGAACTCTGTCTGGGCCCCCGCTTGAGATCTGGGGCATCTTGTTTACTGCTCTCCATTTCACCTCATTCCCCCCCCTTCATCTGTTACCTAAACTTTTTCAGGGCTCTTTTTCAGCACAGCTGGCTTCGGTTAATTTCAGCCTGCATATTTTGGAGGCCACTGAGGGGAAGTGATTCTATGGGGGCGGGATGAGGGAAGTGTAACTCGAGAGCTTTGTTAAATGTCTTCCGTACATAAATCTTTTTTTATCAGCCAACTTTATCAGCTGCACACTTTGTTCGGGCATGGACGTTCCTGGGGATCCATTCAAGTTGTATCGAGATCTCTTTCGCCTTCAAAGGCAAAGAGAGAGATAGTTTCTTATTGGATGCTTAAGCTCAGAGCTTTCAAAAAATTTTATTTGCAAAGAGGACAACAGCCTCCCTTTTCTGTCAGTAGTCATTATGGGAAGCTATTTGTGGCCCCTTTCTTTTAAGGCAGTGTTTCTCAACCTTGGCGACTTTAAGTCCAGCTGGCTGGGGAATTCTGAAAGTTGAAGTCCACAAGACTTAAAGTCCACCAAGGTTGAGAAACCACTATTTTAAGGTTTGTGTGGTCCATTTCCCAGAGTAAGCTTTTTCTCCAAGAGACATCTAAAGTTAGCTGCTGGGTGTGTATGTGGCTGTGTGTCTCAATGTACAGGTGGTTCTTGACTTACGACCACAATTGAGCCCAACATTTATGCTGCTGAGAAAGATATTTGTTAAATAAGTTCTGCCTCATTTTACAACCTTTGTTTCCCCAGTTGTTAAGTGAATCACTGCAATTATTAAGTTAGTAACACAGTTGTTGATGGGAATTTGGCTTCCCCATTGACTTTGTTTGTCAGAAGGTCATAAAAGGTGAACACATGCCAAACATTTTAATTTTGATCATGCGACCATGGAGATGCTGCAACATTCATGTGAAAAAAAAAATGATAAGTCACTTTTCAGTGCCATTGTAACTGTGAATGGTCATTAAATGAACGGTTTTAAGTCAAGGACTATCTGTTTCTTCTTACTATACTTTGTTCTCTGAATTGAAGCTGATTTTGCTGACATTTTAATATCGTGCTGTGATCAGCACTGGTGTTACTGTTAAAATTTAAGAACTTGTGTTAATAGGAAACTCTAGGTCCTAGGTTAGCCTGATGAAAGGGCCCCTTTAATTTTCAATATATGATCCCAAGTAAATGAGCCATTTTGGCCAGAGGGCATTTTAATTTTTGGAAAACAGTGTATATGTTCACTATTTCGGTGATTATTGCTCAATGGATTTTCAGATATAATTTTTGTTTACTTCACATTTCTTTCCTGAGATTCAATTGCATAATCTGCAGTGGACATTATTCCAGCATTTTGTAATCCAAAGCAGTACAAAATTTTGTTGAATCTTACCATAGCAATGCCAACGCCACATAAAACAATAACACTCAGCATAAGCAAAGGACCGCTCAGTATACCGACTGGTTAATCTTCCAATTATTAGGCCCTGGACAACCTGGGGGCGGGAGAGGGAGAGAGAGAGAGAGAGAGGAAAAAAAACCAGATTAATCAAGCTCTTTGAAATTTCTAGATTAAGTACAGACTCATATTAAACAATAGTTTCTGCAGAGTATCAGATCCAAAATTATATTATATCTAGGAGATATTCAATTGACTGAATAACATGCTTTCAGCATTATACGTTCCTGTCTTCTATCATTTGGATCACCAACAGAGAAGAAAGAGATAATTAATGTTCCTTCCAGGATATTCCGTGAAACACACCATGTTTCCTGTCCTAATTTTATTTTTTTTAACAAATGTTTAAAAATAAACCTCCCAGGTGTTCACAAGTGTTTTGATCAAATCCATCAGCTCATTCATTTTGTAAGCGTTGTCCATAATATTACAAATGGGCCAAAGAAATCATATTACGCTGATGACATAAAGAAATTACAGTTTAAGAGAATATTATACATAGATCCAGGCAATGGAACTTTGTTGCTTTTAAATAAAACTGGAGAGGCGAGAGGACTCTTCCAGAGGTGGTATTCAGCAGGTTCTGACCCAATTCTGGAAAACCGGTGGCAGAAATTTTAAGTAGTTTGGCGAACCGGTGAATACTAGCCCTCATTGGCCCCACCCACATCTATTCTCTGCCTCCCGAGTCCCAGCTGATTGGAGGAAATGGGGATTTTGCAGTAACTTTTCCCTGGAGTGGGGAGAGAATGGAGATTTTACAATTGCACGTGCACCGAATCAGCAATAATGCCTGCAGTAACCCACCCCTGATTTAATCACCTCTTTCCAACAGTTTATTGGCACACCAAATAAACCTTTTGTGGCGGGTGGGGAGGAGGAACAGCTGGGAAGGCATTTTGAGTTAGAAAAATGTCTACAAATTTGGTAAGAATGGTAGTATCCAAATTAGACAACAGCTGGTTCTGACAATAATTCATTAAAATGAGAAATGCCAAAGGAATAATCGGAACATACCATTTTGTCTTTAAAAAGTGGTATTATTTCAACAAATATTTTAAAAACACAACCAATTACAATAACTATAATGCAGGAGTTCACTATAATTTCATATAGGATTGATTTCTCTTAGTGCTTTGATAGTATGTTGCCAAATCTGCTCTAAACAATACAAGTTAAATTAAAACTTGTAAGAAACATAATGTATTTAGAAATACATTAGACAAGTACAAATTCTCCAAAATCATCTTTCAGAAGGATGAGTTTTTTTAAAATAATAAATGTGAACAAATTTGATTCTGCTTCCAATGCATACTGTATAGACAAAATATGAATACTTAGTAAGAATATTTTAACTCCCCTCGCCTCCTGCTTTTAAATATTGCTGATATGGTACACATTTAAGATAATCAATATAATAAAAAACTTTGCCAGTTAAAATATATCAACTAAAATTCTAAACCCACTGATTACACTTTTTAGAAATGGATTGAAATACAGCAGTACAACATAGTGCTCAGAGCCCTACTAAACTAAATAGGTATATATGTACACTAACATTTGGGGGGAAATTATCCATAATCCACCATTATACACATAAGATTCCAATGAAAAGGAATCAACGGAAATTAAATTCTTCATTAGGTGCTTGAGTGACAGAATTTTAATACAAATGGATCAAACTGTCTAGTTAACATCCCTAGGCAAGAAAAATTCAAATGATTAAAAGGGAAGTTATCAACACTGTCTAAATGGGGAGCTTTTAGGGGGAGAAAAAAGCAAGTTCAAATGTAGAAAAGTAGGCCATAAATTAATGACAACACAATTTGATCCCCTAAAATAGTTCTTAAATGTATAGGTTTCTTCCTTGGGGTGTGCCATTGTACTGAACAAGTAATTATAGGATTCGAGGTTTAATTGGATTTCCCCCCCACCCTAAAGGCTAGTTCCCAGACTCCACAAATAGACATTTTAACACATTCATTTCTACACTACAATACAAAAGGTACCCTGTTTCCCCAAAAATAAGATCTCCCTGGATAATAAGCCCAATTGAACTTTTCAGCGCATGCGCTAAAATAAGCTCTCCCCTGAAAATATTGCAACACAGCAGCAGCCATGAAGTGACCACACTCGCCACCTCCTACACCTCAAAAATAATAAGACCTCCTCAAAAATAAGGCCAAGCGCTTATTTCGGGGGTCAAAAGAAAATAAGACCCTGTCTTATTTGGGGGAAGCATAGTAGCCATTGTGCAGCTGATAGAAAAGGAATAGCTGGGGCCACGGGCAATGTTGTGATTACTACTGTATTATCTCTTGATTAATTTGTGCGGGGGAGTGTTTACTGTTCCATGGAAAATACAAAAAGGTCCTGTTAAATCCTAAATGACTACCAGAAAATCAGAAGCTCACTCTTGTCTGCCAGTTTTATGGCTGTTGTCCTTTTAATTAAATTCTACTGTATTTCATTATTGACCTTCAGATCATGCCATCGGAATATGTGCTCTAACATGCTAAGAGTAACCAGTGCAGGATTGCTTATCCAAGATATCACTCACAACAGCAGGATTACTTTTGACAGTGCCCTAGTTTTGAGGACTTTTGGCTTATTTACACACATATTCACAGACATACACCCTCCTCCGTCAGAGTGTTTCTTTCCTTAAAACCATTCAGCAAACAAAGAAAAGAGCAGAAACAATATGAGAAGCCCAGGGATGATTACATCACACTTACAGCGCAAGGAAGCAGCACAGCTGTTCTATCTGCTGTTTTGCTACAGCAGATCATAGAAGATAAAAAGGCCCATTTAATATATTGATCAGCAAAGTAATGAAAACTAAGCTGGATTTGTTATGTTTCTTTCAGCTGAAAATGGACTGATGGGGAAGGAGGATGGGGAAAATGTGCTTAATAGTTCCATCATCCATCACAAATTGTCCTGCATAAAGATAATTTAATCAATGCCAATGTGATAGCACACTGTGTTTTGCCTTGTATGGTAGTCTGGGAAAAACCACTTACATTTTGCCTTGTATGGTAGTCTGGAAAATCTAATGTGAAAAGCAGCCAGATAGAATGCTGCTATCATAGCTTGCATTGCAGTATGGGATTCAGCCAGTTCGCACCTATTCGGGAGAACCGGTTGTTAACTTTCTAAGCAGTTCAGAGAACCAGTTGTTGGAAGAAATCTCTTTTTATTTATTTATTTTCACTTTACAGGGCTAATCCTGTAAGGAAGTCAGGAAAGACCGTTGGCTTACCTGAACGGTCGTTCTCGGGGCACTGCGAGGAGAGTCCAATGCTGGGTTAACACAGCCTATCTGCCCTTGGACTGAGTGATGCTTTTAGTTGACCACGCCTCCCTTTGCCTCTGCATATTCAGTTCGAAAACGAAGGAAACCGTCCTGTAATCAGTTACAGTCAATACAGTCACATCGTTCAATATAATAAACACTCCGGGCGGGTTTGGACTCTCCTCGCAGTGCCCCGAGAACGACCGTTCAGGTAAGCCAACGGTCTTTCTCCAGTGCACTGCTCGGAGAGTCCAATGCTGGGACATGCCCAAGCTATTGAGTCCCAGGGTGGGGAAGCGCCGTAGCCTCTGGCCTTTCAGCCGCTCTTTGTAATACTCTTCTGCCAAAAGAGGCTTCGGTTGAGGCAAAGGTGTCAATCTTATAGGTTTGATAAAGGCCGTGGGGAAGCCCATGTGGCCGCTCTACAAATGTCAAAGATAGACGCCTGGGTTGCCCAGGCTGCAGAAGCTGCTGCGTTCCTAGTGGAGTGTGCGGTGACTCGTCTCGGAGCCGTCTTGCCCTGGTGTTCATATGCCAGCTTGATGCAAGGCGTAGCCAACGCCCCACTGTGTGAGAAGAGACCTTGTGGCCCAGGGACGCAGGGAGGAAGGAGACAAAGAGCGCCTCTGAACGGTGGAAGTCTTTTGTCCTCTTTACATACATGTGCACAGCTCGCCTCACGTCCAACTTGTGCCACTCATGCTCCTTAGGGTGAGAAGGATGGGGACAGAAATTGGGTAAAATAATCTCTTGAGTCCTGTGAAACAGAGAGTTAATTTTCGGAGTAAAGGACGGATCAAGCCGCAGAATTACTCTGTCCGGGTGAATTACATACAGATCCTCCCTGACAGAAAGAGCTGCCAGCTCGGATACCCTGCGAGCGGATGTAATAGCCACCAGGAAGGCAGTTTTGATGGAAAGGTGGCGCAGACTGGTCTTTCTCAAAGACTCAAATGGGGCTTTCGTCAGAGCCTTAAGCACAAATGGAAGGTCCCATGACGGATACCGGTGAACAGCTGGAGGGCTGATGTTCGCAGCTCCCTTGAGAAAGCTCTTGATCTGAGGATGCTGACTCAAGAGAGCGAGAGGAGCCCCTAGCCAGGATAGTAGACAAAGCTGCAACCTGACGTCTAAGGGTGCTGACCGCAAGACCTTTATCTAGACCCTCCTGCAAAAAGTCTAGGGTCTTAGGGATCGAGGCTGATGAGGCCTCTATGTCTCTAGTCTTGCACCACTGTGAGAATGCAGCCCAGGTAGCATCGCATATTCTAGTAGTAGAAGGCCTCCTGGACGCTTGTATTGTTCGAATGACCTGGTCAGAGAACTTCTGCTTCCTCAAGAGCTCCCCCTCAAGTGCCAAACGGCTAGCTGTAGCCACTGGGGCTCCAGATGGGTGACGGCCCCCTGGCTGAGGGAGATTTGGTCCCGAGGGATTCGCCACGGTCTCTGAACTGAAAGACTGACCAGGTCTGCATACCAGGGCCTTCTGGGCCAGAAGAGAGCCACCAGGATGAGGTCTGCCTTTTCGGCCAGGAGCTTGTTCACCACCTGAGGGATGAGCGGAAGTGGAGGGAAGGCATACAGTAGTCCCTGAGGCCACACTGACCTCAGTGCGTTTGTTCCCTCTGCCTGGGGCGAGTGGTAGCGACTGAAGAAGTGTGGGAGATGTGTGTTGTTGTGTGTGGCAAACAGGTCTACCTGTGGCTTGCCGAATCTCCTCACGATCTGCTGGAACAGGTCCGGGTGCAGGCGCCACTCCGAGTGGTCGATGCGTTGGCGACTCAGCCAGTCTGCTTCCCGGTTGCTTATGCCGGAGATGTGATCTGCACTGAGAGAAGCCAGATGACGTTCCGCCCACCTGCCCAGCGCTTCCGCCTCAAGCATGAGGGCCTTTGATCGAGTGCCCCCTTGCCGGCTTATATGCGCTTTTGTCGCCACATTGTCTGTCATCAACAGTACATGAGCCCCTTTTACTAGAGCGGCGAACCTTCTCAGCGCGAGGCGAGCTGCCCTCAGTTCCAGCCAATTGATGCTGTGGGCGGCCTCCCTCTGAGTCCATCGGCCTTGGGCTAGGTGGCCCTGACAGTGGGCGCCCCACCCCAGGAGACTGGCGTCTGTGGTGACAACTAGTCTTTCCGGCTCCTTGAACAAGCAGCCCTTCTTGACTGCCTTGGACCTCCACCATGCCAGAGACCGGATCACCTTTCATGGGAGCCGAACCCGCCTGTGTGAGTTGCTGGCCTTGGCCCTCTGCATGGGTAACAGGAACCACTGCAGCTCCCTGGCATGAAGCCGAGCCCAGGGAACCACCCTCAGGCACGATATCATTATCCCCAGGAGCTGGGACAGCTGAATGATTGGTACCGACCTGGCAAGGCTGCAGTGTTTCACTCTGCGTCTCAGGTTGGACAGCCGGTCTGGCGAAAGAAATACCTGGCAGGAGGTGGAGTTGATGACTGCACCCAGGTGCTGTATACGGGTGGATGGCCGGAACTGGCTCTTCTCCATGTTGACAGAGAAGCTGCAGGGTCTGCACAGTTAGAGAAACATTGCGGTGTGCCTGCTTGGTGGTGAGAGAATGAATAATTATATCGTCCAAATAACATTCCAGACGAACCGGATGACTGCGGAGATGAGCCGCTAGCACTGCCAGACTTTTGGTGAATGTTCTGGGCACAGATGATAGCCCGAAGGGTAGTGCCCTGTATTGGAAATGCTTCCCTTCTGAACAGAACCTCAGGAACCGCCTGTGGGCCACATGGATGGGGACATGTAGGTAGGCCTCTTTGAGATCTATTGATGTCAATAGGTCCCCCTCCCTCACACAGTCCAGGATGGAGTGGAGTGACTGCATCTTGAACCTCTTGTAAGCCAGATGCAGATTTAGACTTTGAGGTCCAAGATGGCCCTCCAGCCCCCTGAACTCTTGGGCACCAGGAAGAGGATAGAATAGAAGCCCCTCCCCTGCTGATCCCTGGGGACTGGCTCTATCGCCTCTATCTCTAGGAGATGGCGGATTTCTGCTCTCATGCGCTCCCTCTTCTCTGGGTTCCTGGGGGTAGGACAGCGGAGAAACTTTCTCTGGGGAAAGGTTAGAAAGTCCAGGACAAGGCCCCTTCGAATGGTGTTGAGGACCCACTTGTCCGATGTTATCTCCTCCCACCTGTCAGTGTACAGCCGTAGCCGACCTCCGATGGGGGGATCCCTGCGACCGTCACTTTCCCTTACGAAAGGGACGGGAGCTACCACTGTTGTTTCCACCTCCTCGGAATGGTCTCCGAAAGGAGGACTGGGAGTGGTTGGCCCGAGCACCAAAGGATCTGTCTTGGTGCCTATCCCCCCCTGCCTGAAAGGGTCTCTGGTAGGAGGAAGGGTGAGATGCTTGCCCTGTTTCCTGACTCCTGTAAGGTCTCTTGCGAAAGGACCCCGCCCCTTTCCGGTCACTCCTTTTAAGGGTTGCAGGAAGGATCTTGCGTTTGTCCTTGGTTTCGGTGACAAACTTGTCCAGGGCCTCTCCGAATAGAAGGCCTCCTTTAAATGGGGCCGATGCCAGCTTCCCTTTGGCTTTCATTTCAGCTTGCCAATGTCTAAGCCATAGACATGAACTGATATTGGAAGCGAGGGCTCTGGAAGAGAATTTGGCTGCTGTCAAGGTGGCATCCGCCGAATACTCGACAGCGGTAATAATTTTTGTTAACTCATGGCGCCATCTAGATTTCCTGGGTGGTGGCCTAGACTTGAGTTGGTGTAGCCAGAATAAGGTAGCCCTGATAAAAAAGGAGGCAGAGGTGGATGCCTTAATGGCCCAGGCCGACGCCATGTGTGTCTTCTGACAGGCCTTTTCTGACCTCTTATCTTCTGCCTTTAGTCCCTCTAGGAGCTCAGCTGGCAGGTTTGAGTTGGAAGTTAGAGACACAACTGGGGCATCTACTTCAGGGAATTTCAGGATATCCTCCATTTTCCCCTCCAGGGCATACAGAGCCCTGTCCCCCCCACTGGGGTTGGTTAGAGTGCCTGGCTGTAGCCATTGGCGCTGCACCACATCCATAAAGAGGTCAGGCACAGGGATAACCTCAGGTGTTTCTACTGTCTCTTTGAATAGGCCATGCTTATGATCCTTGGATGTAGAGGCCTGAGCAGCCTCAGGCCTGGAAGTGGGGCCTAGCTCTGTAGCCGTCATGGCCTTGTGTAAGATGGATTTGAATAAGGCCGGCTTAAACAGGCCAGTGAAGGCTGGCTTGTCAGGGGTAAGGTTTTCATCTTCAGAAAGCATGAAAATTTCCCCTTCCTCCTGCTCAGAACTTGAAAGCCCAGAGTGAGAAGGACTGGAAGATGCCGAGGAGGAACCAGGCTCTTTGGAGGTGGAGGCTTTAGGCCTGCGCTTTTCCTTTGGGGCCTTGCTCTTGCGAGAGCCCTGCATTTATGCCCTCAGCTATCCCTTGGGAAATGGCTAAGGAAATTACCTCCCTCATCTCATCAGAAAGAGCAGGGCCTTTGCCCTTTTTCAGTTTCTGCTTGCTGGGCCTGCGATGGCTAGGCCTGCCTGAGCTGGATTCATCCTTTTCACACCGGGAATCCTGGATAGAATCACGTTCCTCTCCAATGGAAGAGCTAGGGGAGTCGGGGTACCCCCAAGAAGCTTCAGGAGACGGATCCCTGGACCTATAGTCATCCCCAGACAAGAATTCACTGTCCCCAGGGGATTGGGCCTCACGATCAGGGGAAGCTGACTCCCTGCCGCGATGGTTTGGGCTAGGTTCTGGCTGATGGGGCCTAGAAACCTCCCTGGGATCCACTGTGGCTCTTGGCGAAGACCTTTCAAGTGAGCCCTTGTGCCCTTTGCCTTTTTTCACAGAGGGATCTAGCTTGCTGCGTTTGCTGGAGGGCCCTGCCTGTTCCCCTAAGGCCTCCCTGCATTCCTCTGCCATTTCAGGTCCCCACGAGGCCTGGAAGATAGCTGGAGCTGGGATGGGCACGTGCTGGCCGTTGAGGCTCAAATGCGCTCGCAGAATCTTCAGGAGGGAGGGCCCGCCTGGGGGTCGGATTCCTTCCTCCCACCGCCCTCGGTTCCCCGAGACTTATCTTCTCCTCAGGAGGGAGAGACTAGCTGGCTCCCCAGACTAGTCCCCAGCCTCCCTGCGGCGTTCTGCGGTCGCTGAGGGCTGGCTGTGGCTCCGCTTGGGCTGTCTGGCTCTTCGCTCTTTCCTGCTTCTCACTAGCAGCCTCAGAAAGAATTTTTCGCTCCTCGCACGATCTGCGCTCTTGCCGCTCTTCCCAGCGATTCGGAGCAATCCAAAATGGCGGCGGGTGCTCTTTCTAGCCTCACAGCCCAGAAAAGCGTGCGAAGGTTTCAACTGTCGCCACTGTTGCCGGGCAGAATGGAGCAGCTGAGGGATCCCTAGCAATATGCCTGCAGGCTTCAGAGCCTTCTCTGGGGCTTCTTTTCGCCTGGAACGCCCCTGTCCTGGCTAGGGAAATCGCATACCCTACTAGCCAGCATCCGCTGGGCGAGCTTTCACAATCCTCTGGAGCGCTTGCAACCACCAGCAGCAGGGAAAGCCCGGTAGCCCTTTTAAAGCGACAGAAACCTCAATGGAGGCAAATTTGACAGTTCTTACAGTAGATGTAATTTTCTCTATCTGAGAATCCAAACGTGGTCCAAAGTGGGAAACTTTCCAGCCTATCTGACCTTAGACTGGAGCTCTCCCAAAAACAGTCCTAACGGGCGGACTGAGTTTTCGAACTGAATATGCAGAGGCAAAGGGAGGCGTGGTCAACTAAAAACATCACTCAGTCCAAGGGCAGATAGGCTGTGTTAACCCAGCATTGGACTCTCCGAGCAGTGCACTGGAGAAGGAAACATTCTGATGTTGTTTCTAGCCTAATATTTATTGTCCTGCTTACAGAAACTGTCTCCGGTTAACCCTTATTACATTGTACAGCTAAGGCGAAGTGCCCATCAACATGAGTGATGTTGAGTTGGCCATACCCACCCAGTCACATGACCACTGAGCCCCGCCAACCCAGCTGGTATTAGAACAGAGACCATGTTGTTAAATTATTTGAATCCCACCACTGTTGCATTGGAACAAGGTGCGTGGCTATTGTAAGAAAGACTTCTACACCGTTGGCTAACAAATATAAGAGATAAAAATTCTGCAGGTCAAGACTGTAGGATGAGGGAGAGAGGTTTATGTACGTAATGTTTCAGTTCACGAGCAGACATGATGGCTATGAAGATCAGCTGCTAGCAGTAGAAAATTTTGGGAAGAAGACGCTATAAGGCAGACAGGAATCAGGATCTTTTACATGGGTTTTTAAAAAAATTGCTGCCTCTTCAGGTCAGAATGAATGCTTCTAATAATCAGGGACCGGTGGGGTTACAGCAGATGTTGGTTTTTCAAACCTGAAATCTTGGAGAGGTCATATTCTGTGAACCCTGAGAGGCTTGCACGGGAACAGGATATTCTGGTCTTTCCAAAGAAAGTTCCTTGCACAGCGTTGAGTATAAAGCTGGCAACACTTCACTGAGAAAGACACATAACTCTTTCTGTCTCCTGGATAGCACTCAAGAAGAGATATTTTCAAAGACAGTCTTTCCCCTGTGTGGTACTTTTCTGGTGATTTTTGAACTGCAATTCCTGTAAACTGCAGAAAGCATGTTCAAATGTAAAGTCTACTTTGCGCCTGCAAAATATTTCTCAGACTTAGACTTAGAATAACTTTATTGCCACTTCGAATCAGAGGTGATATTCAGCAGGTTCTGACCAGTTCTGGAGAACCAGTAGTGGAAATTTTGAGTAGCTGGGCGAACCGGTAAGTACCACCTCTGACTGGCCCCACGTGCATCTATTCTCTGCCTCCCGAGTCCCAGCTGATTGGGAGGAAATGGGGATTTTGCAGTATCCTTCCCCTGGAGTGGGGTAGGAATGGAGATTTTACAGTATCCTTCCCCTAGCACGCCCACCAAGCCACCCCACAGAACCGGTAGTAAAGTTTTTTGAATCCCACCACTGCTTTGAATGTACACTAATCGTCATACATTAAAATGAAATTTCATAGCATACAGCTCTCACCTCTAATATACACTACACAAATATGACAAAATAAATAAATAATACAAATTATGCATATACCCACAGATATTACAGTATATACAGAAATAACACAAACACAGCTAATATTATAATGTATGACAGCCTAGATTTAACACAAGAACTATCTTTTTACAGAATCAAGACCACTGACTAATGTGAGTACTGTAAACACCATAATCATCTTTGCAAATAAATTCATGTAATTCATTATTGATGTATATCAGAGGTGGTATTCAGCTAGTTCTCTCCGGTTTGGGTGAAATGATAGCGGTTTGGGAGGTTCCGCCCACAGTCGCCCCAATGTATGCGTGACCTTCTGCATATACACAGAAGGGTGTGCATGCTCAGAACGTGGTGCGTGTGATGGAGCGCTTGTGCGCTCGACCTCACATTTGTGAACCAGTAGGGAAGGGGAAGGAAATCCCACCGCTGATGTATATACTTGGTCACACTGCAATAGAGAATGAATTTCCTCTCTTTGTTATAAAATATGTCATATTCATACATCTCAAGAACCCTGCAAAAGTAAAAGAGACAATCAGAGACCAAGAAATCTTGCAACCTCCTACCCGGAAGGGACCAAATGTCTCCTTCACATGAAAGAAAGATGTCTTTAGTCAAGGCAATTGAGCAAGGACCTATTTTTACATGAGTTCAAAGGAAAATTAGGTGTGGAACTAGTCAACAGATTATAGCTCTCTCCTATATCACCTGACAATAGCTGAGAAACTAAAAGGAAATGATTAGGTGAGAGTGCTACTAAGTTTCTTAATTAATGATTGTGTAACACACCCAAATGCTAGCCTTTAGCTATTTCAGCATAATTGTATGTCATTAATGCCACTTTATGGAATGATACTGAATCATGGACATGTGGAATGAAAGTGGGTGTATTTTGTAGCCTCCGATTCTGAAAATGACAGGAAAACAAGTTATTCTTGGGTCTCTCCTATGAGTATTAGATAAGATGCATTAGGTTTTGTGCTACCTGATACCTTTTAGCAGTTACCAGCCTCTTGCAACATCCCATACTACATAATGTACCATGGAATAATGGCTACATAGATTAGTTACTGCAGGAAAAATTGCTAGCTCACATGGATCACACCCTCTCATCCTTCAGGCATTCTATCAAAGGGTGGAGGCTTACCAGACTTCAGGCATTTTTTTGAACTCAGGGTCACTGACTCAGCAGTCGCATAATAGATAGGGTTATGCAGTCTGTAATTCTTACCTAAATTTTCCAGTATCACCTATAGTTGAAAGGATCCTTGGGATTTGGTTTTCTATAATGATGTTGAGTTTTTCTTTAGCTATCCTTAATTATCATCTATTTCTGAACTTCTCTGTTTTGAAATATAGCCGCCTTCCCCAAATTTTGGTAAATGTACAATTCCTGAAGTTGATACAAATAGCCATTTTAATCTGGCTCTTCCCATTGTTAGCCTAACTGACTAAAGTTCCGCAAACTTCTCTGTAGAGCCACCAGCTTTCCCAGCAATTCTTCCAGTTTATTGCATCCCAGTGAATTGCAAAGTATAGAACTGTGATGGTGAATCTATGGCACACATGCCACCTGTGGCACGCAGAGCCCTCTCTGCGGGCACATGAGCTGTCGCCCCAGTTCAGCTCCACTGTGCATGCGCACATGCCTCCCACTGGCAGTTGATTTTTGGTCTCTACCACACATGCATGGGGGGGAGGCACATGCGGGTGTCGCACATGCATGCACGGGGGTGGGGGGAGCAAGGGAGTGTCAAGCGTGCATGCACAGGGGATTTGCTTTTGGCACACTATGACAAAAAGGTTGGCCATCACTCATATAGAAGTATCTAATGACAAAATTCAGGCATAGATATGAATTTTGTTTCAGAAATGTGGATTGATTTAGAGACTTGGTTGAATACCTTTGGTATTTAATCCCCTAAACACCATACTGAATACCTTAAGTACTTTTTAGAAGTCTGTATTGAAAAATGCTTAATTTCCACACTGAACTTCCTTTGGCCATTTCAAGCAAGTTGATAGGCTTCATCACCTACCTTCAAATTCTGCTTGCCTTTGTAACATGACCTTCTTTCAACTAATATGAAGAGAAAGCTCTTTACCTTAACAGGAATCTGTTGCATTATCAATACACCAAAGAGGAAGGAAATAGTTTGCAAGTGACATAACAAGAGCCGCCCTTGGCTATGTACACAAGCTGCAGGTGAAACAACTTGTCTTTGTCCTCCTTCAAAGCCATATGAGCCTCTTAATCTGCAGGGGAAATATTTAATTGAAAACTCCCAACAAAGTAATTCAAAGAGTGAAAACTGTCTTTCTTCCTTTCATGCACCATTAACAACAGCATAAATCCAGCTGATATTTTCAGATCTTAAAGCAGAAAAATACACAGTAGAGATAAAGTTAATCTCCTTTTTGGAAGGACGCCAGTCCTGGGAAGTACCTCAATGCACTTGACAAATAATCTCTACATAATTTTTCTGCCTTCAAAAAAAGCATATTCATACAGCTGAAAACTGAAAAGAGCATGGCATAGCTATCATACACCAAATTGTACTGGACTTTAAGACGTAAAGTCAACATTAAGGTTAATTTAAGTTTAGTAGTATTACGAGATTCAATATTATCCAAAGACTACAGAAGAGAAACCAGAACTGCTGATGGAGTGGGTCATTTTTTGTCAGATTTGTACAAGAATGTGTAAGCAAATAAAATGCACTATAGGTCTACTGAAGTCAGTAGAAAAGAAAAGTAGCAACGCATATTAATTGACAGCATTCATTTATTTTTGAATTTGGCCATAAAGAATTGCAGACAAAGAAAGATTCAGTAGTGTATATACCAGAAATCCCAAAGCTAAAAACGAGTATAATCAAAACCAAAATGTTGCATTGCAAACAGTCTTTTTCAATTCCATGAGACTAAAAATGTTTCTAAAAATAAAGTGGAGGAGGTTGACATCTACACTTGTATGTAGCAGATTTCTTTTTCCTAGCCAAATCAAAGTCTTACTAAGTATAATAATGACGAAAAACAATTTTAGTCCAACTTTATTAATGATTCTTAGGATATTTAAATCCTGCAGCTCTAAGGTGCAACACAGTTTCATTAATAGTTATTTGACCTCTAAATTGATTGTGGCAGTATATGTTTATGAGTTCATACTACTACTCATGTTGGACATGTTATATTGCATCTGATTAAGCGGCACTATTTTCAGTGTTACAGTTTTATTGTCAGATGCTTCTTCTAATGTTACTCCAAGATCTGTAACTTGAATCTGTTACTTATCTGAGGCAACAGAGAACAAGGATACTGCTACAGAACTCTATGTTGTACAACCCCACCTTAGATACTGGGTTAAACAATATATTTAAGGAAGGATTCAGACAAATTACACAAACTTCTGAAAAAGGCAAAAGGTAAAAAGATGTTTGGGGGCGGGATAGGGTGGGGCTAGACATAAGTCCCCAAAAAAGAGTTTCAAGAGATGGGAATGTTTGGTCTTGAGAGAAGACAACATAAAGCAGGGGTGAAATCCACCATATTCTGGAGAACTGGTAGCGAAAATTTTGAGTAGTTCAGAGAACTGGCCAATGCCACCTCTGGCTAGCCCCAGAGTGGGGTGGGAATGGGGATTTTGCAGTATCCTTCCCCTGCCATGTCCACCAAACCACGCCCACCAAGCCACACCACACCACACCCCACCAAGCCACTCCCTCAGAACTGATAGTAAAAAAAAAAAGAATTTCACCACTGCATAAAAGGGATATAAGAGCATTCTTTAGATACCTGAAAAGATGTCACACAAAAGAAGGTCATGCTTGTTCTCTCTTGATACTGTATGTAGGACCAAAAATAATGGATTGAAGGTATGAAGAGGGAAATTCTGATTCAATTTTTTTGTTTTCAAAAAACCTTTCTTAAAATAAAAGAGGTAATGAGCCTACTTTCACTGGGGATGTTCCATCAGAAACAAGATAAGCCTCTGCCAGGGATAGTTTGATTTGCATTCCTGTACCGAGCAGGGATCATCTTAATGACTTAATCAGCCTTTCTAACTACATTTCAAGGGCATAGTCCTATGGCGTAAAACCGAGCTAATTTATTTCTAGCTCAGCTGCTCTATAACCTAAAAAACTTGCAATGGTGTAGCTGCAAAGTTTCTGAGCTGTCATTTCTCCATTACAGTTAGAAGGAACGTCTACATCATCCTTTCTATTACATCCTAAGCTGCACCTAGTAGGTCCTAAATCAACACTGTCTGGATTTAGTAAGGATGACATTGACAAGAGTATTCTTTGTTTTCTCTCTCTTTATATCAGAGGATAATCAGCCATACAAAGAATCAGATTAATTAATTTTTTCTTTTTCTTTTTACATTTCCTTTCTTTCCTTTTTATGTGAACTTGAAAGATTTGGCTATAGTAGAAGAAGATAGCGACTGGAAATGCCATACAATAAATTCCATTACTATATATTACTATTTGTATGTTAATATATAATATATTGGTGTATATAAATGCTCAAACACCTCCCCGCAATCTGCAAGACCAATTTTTAACCTTATGTCAAGTTTGTCCTACTGTAAATAAAACTATTATTAATTCATTGAACAGATTCATAATTTGGAATGTGCCTTTTGAATACATTTTAGATGTATAGACATATGGTTGTTGTATTATCTGGGATCTCCTCTATAGAAAAAAGAAAACTCCTAATTTATAATTAATCTTTTTTCCTGGATATATTCAAGCACAACCACTAGTAATTATATATTATGATGGTTGAATAATTTTCATATTAAATTCAGCTTCTGAATCTCTTCCATCAGACAGGTAGCCACAATCCAGACTCCTGGACTTACCACTCCTGCTCAAAGAGCAGGTGGCAGGGTGTGGCTAGAAGGGACTTTGCATAGCTTTGTGGTTGGGTGCTAGTTGTGCTGTTCTTAGATCGGGGGCTCTGCTCATAGTACCCTATTCCCCCATGACCTCCAGATTGGATTACTGTCAAGAATTCTACATTTGAAGAGTATCCAGAAGATTCAATTGGTCTAGAATGGAATGGCATGAACAATTACATGCTTCCAGAACCAATTCAAGATGCTGATTTTAACCTTTAAAGCCCTTCATCAAATGGGACCAAGTTATCTCTCTTCAGTTACATTTGCCTGTCCCAGGAGATATGGCAGAGAGGCATGTTGCTGGTTGTGTCTCCTAAGGATTTGACAGTTCCCAGGAGGTGGGCCTTCTCTGCTATGGTGCCTGCATTATGAAACATTCTCCCCACGCCACTCCCCAGTGTGAAGTTAGCTCCCTCCCTCTTAATGTTCCACAAGTCCCTCAAGACTTGGCTAAGAGAAATGATGGCGCAGTGATTAGAATGCCGTATTGCAGGCTAACTCTACTGACACTGCCAGGAGTTCGATTCCTTTGATCCTAACTGGCTCAAGATTGACTCAGCCTTCCATCCTTCTGAAGTTGGTAAAAATGAGGACCCTGATTGTGAGGACAATATGCTGACTCTGTAAACTGCTAAGAGAGTGTTGTAAAGCAGTCTGTAAGTCTTATTGCTATTGCTATGTGAGCTCCCAGGACACTGGTGATTATTTTAAGCATGGGTTCATCAATTACAATTAATACTCACTCTCTCCTGTGCGTTGGTTTTATATTTTAAATAAGGGCCATTTTACATATTCATTGTTTTATTTCATTGTTGTATGCCACCAGAATCATTTTTAATGAAATGGGAAACTGTATAAATTGATAAATAAACAAGCATGCAAATAAATCAGGCTGCCTATACTCCTATCATTGAATTGTGTGCTATGAACAATGCCAACTTGGTCATGTTACACACTGAGAATATCACAAATGATTTACTCCAACAAAATTATCTTTTTATTAATCCTTTTGAAAAAAGGTCACTTGTTCCACAACTCCCTTATGTTATTTTTGGATAAATTCTGTTTACCTGACGGCATCTTCTTTCGCCTCACCTATTCGCTAGGTTTACCTTTACTCATAAACCCACCACAACTTTTAGATGTGACTGAGAAGATTGTCACAAAGGAGCTTTTTTCAAAGGCAATTGAACTTCCTTTGATTTCTTTGTTTTGTCTTCAATGAAAATACAAAGAAAGTCCAGCTGCCTTTGAAAAAGCACCTTTGTGACCTGGATGACAGAGAATCTCCATAACTGAGAAGATTTTTTTAAAACAGGAATTAAAATTAAGGAAAAATCTCTTTCAACAACGTCCTCAGTCTAAGCAGTATCTGGGAAGTTGAGTCACCCAACCATCAAAAGATGCCAGGAGTTTTTACCAAAAGACCAATCTGGCTAGTTGAAAAAGGATTACAGTGTATGGATATTACACCAAGAGTAGGGTGGTTCATCTTCTGAATTAGCAGAACGTACACTTTGGTACTACTACCACACAAAATTGGATTAATTAACTGGAGAAGATCCTTCGATCTTGGCCAGGACAATTTGCTATAAGTGCAGGTAGTCAATGATTGGCTAAAGAGGAGGTGGAAGATTTTTTTTCAAAGATGAATTCTGCATTCAGTCTTGGGCAATTTGTCATGTGTCATATTTGAAGGAAGTACAAAGTCATTGAAAGGACATGGGACTAAATTGGGAAGATGCAGGGAAAGAGGAAAAGGCATTGCAGCTGCCTTCTAGGGAATGTGCTGGGGTATTCCCTAGGATTAAATGCCTTCAGTTTAGTTTATATTATCTCCTGACAATCTCTATGTAAAGCCCTTCTAAATAGAAATCACTTTTTTTCAAATCGATACAATTCTCCTTATGTTATTTCTCTTTCTAGTATATTTCATTTGCGTTTCACCATTTTTAACCTCTTATTTTACTCATCTATTGAAATTGCTATTAGAAATTCCTGTTTGTACTGTATTGTGTAAACGTAGTGCACGTCTAAGTTTTGGTATGTGTATATTTTGTGGGTTTGTAAATAAATAAATAATAATAAATAAAATAAAATAAAAGAAATCAATATTCAGTGGTTGTCATTAAGTACTTTGTGCAAATGCTCACTAATAGATTTTTTTAGATAGAAATAGAATTGGAAAAACTGCCATAAATTGTGAAATTACTAAACAAGTACACATTGACATAAGTATAGGTAGGTTGTTTATAAAACTGCTTGATGGGGGTGTGAGGGAGACAAGCTAATAAGAATTTGGTGTATCACATCTTTTGTAAGTGTCTAAGGTGGGGGCAAGACATAACTGAAAACAATAAAATCATTTTGATTATTATATCAAATCTATATATATAAAGTAAAATACCACTCACACATCATCACAAATCTTCAGAAACGTAAGGCCTATAAACTTAAAATTTGGCATGTATGTTCCTCTTGGCTTCTAGGTGCTTGCTAAGAAAGCATTTTTGAAATAATCATCAGATCATTAGTATTTCTTATACAGTATTTCTATATAGATTAACACGCTCTGATGCTAAGGAGTTAGACATTCTACTCCCCCCCCCACACCTGAAAAGAACTCTGTTCCAACTGCCAGTTGCCTCACATTCCGTTACCTCAGATCAAACTGGCAGATGTTCCACTCCTTCACTCAGGAGTGATCTGGGGCTCCTTACAGTACTAAACGTCGGTACCCTCACCAAAATGTTTATGTCTTCCACCTATGACACTGCTTCCAGACTCAAGGGTGTGAGAGCGATATTCCCTTATGTGTTTCAATCACCGACCACCACTGAGCCAACTGATTGTGAACCAAATTTCTCCTGAAAAGCCCGATCACATAGTTTTGTTGCAAAGCATGGGTATCCAGGTAGTTATTATTAAAAACAAACATGTCTTGGATAATCAACTTAATATTTATTCAATAATTGTGGAAAATAATTGTGAACAATTACTGGGATTTTTGAGTTTGAGAAGTTTGAATTAAAATTTCATAGTCATCTCTTGGAAAAACAGAGCTGTTTAAACTCAGTGGAAAAGTGTGATGCAAAAGAAATAATTGAATTTTTAAGACATTTCATGGATTGTGCACTTAAAACATCACTGGTTAAGAAGCAAACTTTAGCATTGTTCAGGGACACTATTTGGAACAATTTCCAAACAAATGATTCGGAGGGGGGGTTTTTGTCCTTGGAAAGATGTGTGGTCTTATAATCGCTAAATTAAAAGCACAAATGAAGACAAGTGCTATTGAAGGAGAAAAGATGTAAGAACAAATGGTTCAAAGCTATAGAAAATGAGATGTTTCTTTTTTTCCTCTAGGAAGAAGGAAAGGTCTTCAGCATGTTAAAGAGCAGAGGCAAAACCTCTTGAATGAGGGATTTTTTTTCCAAAGGAGCATAACATCCCCTCCCGGTTTGTTCTTAATGTGGAATGCGTGCTATGAGAACAGACAAACAAATGGTTTTCCTCTTCCCACTGCAGCAGATGCCTCTTTCCTTCTCATACACAATGGGTGTGTGTCTGTTTGAGTTTCCATATAACCACGCTATTTTGTTCTGCATATACACACAGAGAGAAAAAGAGGCTTAAAGCAAACAGGACAGTTCTGTTTTCTATGTTTCAGGGTCAAAATCAGCCAACTTTCCCCCCAAAGCTTAAAAAGAAAACCATTTGCAGAACGAGATTGGCACATTTGAAGGGAGAGAAAAAGAAATTCTCCACTGGCACCCAGATAAATAAAATAGGTTAAAATTCATTTTGCTCCATGCTAAGATAAAAGCAATCAGTGCTCTGCACAACTTCAGAGAGATAAAGAGAACTGAAAATTATTCTTCTGTGTGGTAAAAATACAGTAAAATGGCAGAAACTTCTGTTAATGCATTACATTAATCATCGCTTATCCAATTACAGGCCTTGGAAATTCCCTGCCTTTTTCACCTTCCCAACCTTTGTATCTGATAAATGACAGCGGACTATTTGAAAAGTAAATTGGATCTCTGTGATTCTAAGGCCAAAGATATTAAATCAGAAATCACTTTAGTAAAAGCAAGAGATGACTCTGATTGAGGAATGCTTCATAGACAGGTTTAGCCTAAAGGCTGATTTGACAAATTTCATAACTAATTTTTTTTTGTTAACGCAGCATTTTAACAAACTAAAATTAAAACTCTCATGATAAAACAAAGAGATCTTTTTTTTTTCTAGCACTGATGAGTTGGCATCTAGAACTGGGGGTCTCCAACCTTCGCAACTGGCAACTTTAAGCCTGAAGCAAGCTGGCTGGGGAATTCTGGGAGTTGAAGTCCTCCAGACTTAAAGTTGCCAAGATTAGAGACTCCTGATCTACAATACTGTATCTCAAATCCTTCCAGGTTGTCTGCTCCCATCAACATATTAAATAGCAAATATCCATGAGCTATCTGAATCTGAAAGTTCTTTTCCTTTTAGAAGGGAGATGATTTTTGGAAAAATAAAAGTCCAAACCAACGTCCTTGGCTTCCTGGTAATAAGCGGTTATACTAGCATTATTCAAAGCCATTATTCTTGCTTAATCTTTGAAAAGAGGCTACAGGGAAAAAATCGCAAAAGCTATCACAACTCATGAGGGGGGAAAAACATCTCAATTAGGGCAAGTTTTAGGAATATCTCCCTCCGCACCTCCTGAATCCTGATCTGGCTTTAGGTCTCTAAATCAGGGATGGGAATAGATGCTTCAGATATTCCTCTCCAATGCATAAATAATGATACTGACATGTTGGTGGGATCCAGATCACCCTGTAGTCTTAGAATAATACAAATAGCTCAAATAGGCACAAAATCTCTGCTCCCAGCAATGTGTGACTCTATTCCATGGAAAAGCTTAGTAGAGCATTTGACAGGATGAGGCCACATTTTGTTTATTATTATTTATAGGCCGCCCTTTTCCCTGAGGGGACTCAGGGCGGCTTACAATTTATAGGGAGGGGGATACAAGACAATAAAACAATAAACATGAAAACAGTGCAAGTAAAAATAAAACACAACATTCATCATTCGGGTGGGGACAGATTACGATCTTTATCCCCAGGCCTGATGGGATAGCCAGGGACTTGAGGGCTGTGCGGAAGGTCTGGAGGGTGGTGAGGGTACGAATCTCCACGGGGAGATCGTTCCAAAGGGTCGGAGCTACTACTGAAAAGGCTCTCCTCCGCGTAGTTGCCAGTCGACACTGACTGGCAGATGGAACTCGGAGGAGGCCTAATCTGTGCGATCTAATAGGTCGCAAGGAGGTAATTGGCAGGAGGCGGTCTCTCAAGTACGCAGATCCACTGCCATGAAGGGCTTTATGGGTGGTAAGTAGGACCTTGAAGCGCACCCGGAGATCACAGGTAGCCAGCGCAGCTCGCGGAGGATGGGTGTTATGTGGGCGAACCGAGGTGCACCCACATCTGAAAGTGCTATCATAGCTCTGATGATGTATATAGCTACATATCTATATATCTAAAATTAAAATTTATCTATGCACACTGACACACAGACAGATGCACGGAGACACATACACTAAAAATGCCACATACTGATGATGCATTTTCTTTTTTCCATAAATATATAGGTTACATTTCTTATTTCTATATTATCTAATGAAGGAATGCGAGGACTAGCTGTCAATCCCCATTGTATTACCATTTGAAGTATTCCACTGTAGGACATCAAATACCCAGCATGTGCAACTTCCAGACCAAAGAAGTCGATGGATATGATGGAAAGCATGATTAGGAACACCCCTAGGGTTAAAACAAAAACAAAACCCCTTATTTTAGGATAACCAGGAAATTGTTATTGCAGTTTTTAATGAGACCGTATCAGAACAATCTCACTGAAGTTCATCTTATTGGGAACATCTAGAGGGGTCCTAAATAGCCTGCTCCAGAGAATAGTTCCTTCTCCATTATTGCATAATGGCATAAACAGATAAAATTTGCATGTTATTGCTTGAATTATATTCTCTCGCAGAATCCAATCTGAGTCAGTGACAAGGCCAGATATTTAGTCTTCCAAATTACTGCTGCCTTTCATGTAGTTTTTTTAGTCATAATATGGAAACAGTTACCATTGCCATCTAGGATTTTTAAACTCCTTTATTACTTTTCATATTAGTCTATTACCCTGTGAATGTCCTTATAAGCTATCGTTTAAGTATTATCCAGACCTAACCCTGCTTAGTGTTGTGTTTTTTTTAATCAGACACTTATTATGCAATTTGGTCATTAGGATCAATCATGGACCCAATTCCCATTTTCTACTTGCCCTGTAGCTACTACAGGCTACCTACCATTCTTGAGTTCAGGAAGAGACAACACTGACTTCCATCTACTTTCAGCCGATGATACTTATTGCCAGACTTGTTGTAGGTCTGAAGCTCTACTTTTCTATCCTGAGCAGTATTCAGCCCTTTCAAGAGATTGGTGTATCATGCGCCATTCAATTTAGCATCATCCCCAGCTCTGATTGGCTTCAGTACCTGGCTCTCCCCTCGCTTTCAGTGGCTAGTTGGAACTCTGTATAGCCATTTCACTCTGTGTCCAATGTACTGGAATGCATCACTCCCTCACCTGCCTTAATAAAATGCTTAAGTTGCAATGTAGGCATGATGGAATGAAGCTCCCCAGTTGCAATGAATGCTACTCCTTTGTTTCTATGAATTTAAGCCATGATTTCTATAAGTTTCTGTGGTCCTATAATGGAATGTAAAAAACAACCTCGACCCCTTTCTTTGGTTATTATATCATCAGACCAATAATGGTACAATAGGGGATAGGGTAGTCGTGATGATGATAGAAAGAGAGGATGTTTTACTCTACAATTAGTAGATGCTGAAGATGCTGCCTACTTTGTCTAGGACACGGAGGTGCAGATGTCTCTGTATCCCAGACAGATTCCACTTTTCTCAGCCTTAAGAAAACCTTAGTCAAGGATTTAATCTACACAAAGCACGGATTCCGATATGCCTTTTTCCCTTTCAGTCTTTCTGAAACCTCTGTATTTAATACGCATTTTCGAGCATCTCTCACATTCCAAATGCCATGTTGTTTCTGAAACATTCAAAGCTTCTAAGTTGTATTCTTATTAAATATAGTATTGATGGTGCCTCTTCTCATGTCCATTTTCTTTGAGTCTGAAGAAAAACATTCATTTTGAGGGAAATGTACACAAGACAGCACAGTTGTGTTTAACAGAATCATGCTTTTTAAAATAGCTTCCTTTAGGGTTATTATTGTTTTGAAAAATTCCTACCCAGGTGGGAAAGTCAGAGTCTAATACCAGATTTGTCCTGGAAATTCAAGATTTATGTCGAAATAACCCCGGTTATACCAGAATACTGTAAATAAGAGAGCTGGGTCTTTGTCTATAATGTATATTATAGCCTTGCTTACAATATAAATAGAGATACTTCCTACAATTTACAATATGAATCAACAGATAACAACCATAGAAATTTAGACTCTGAGGTTAGATCTTGTTCCTAAAATCTCACCATACTGGATCAGCTTTGCATAGAAAAAAATATCCCATAAATTCAGGAAAAGTGTTTAATAGCATAATTCTTTAAGAATTCTGGGGACCTGATTTCATTACAAAAATGCTAAGGGAATGAATGCTGAAGTAGGAAAAAAGGATACTTTACATTAATGGTGTAAGTTTAAACTCCACTGTTAAGATTCTTTAGCCTTTTTCTTAACAAAGAGCTATTAGCCTTGACCTAGATTAGGCCTTCAGCAGTGCAATTTTCTTACTGGAAATCTTCCAATCCTGCCATTTGTGTCTGGATCTCAAATTCCATCAGCTGAGCTTTATAATTTCAAAACTGATGCACCATTATATTCACGAAATAGGTGGTGGGTAAATCAAAAGTCTGCCATTAAATTCAGTGGAGTCAAAATAGCCTCTTTTTTTCCCCTTTTCATATTTTCATAACAGAAAGCCATTGCATATTGAAGTAGATCATTACACAGTCTAATCCAATACAATCTACAATGGATTGCAGCAAGCTATATTATGGCTTGTTTAATTTGGATTTAGCATGTTGTATAAACCCAGCAGTTTTGGAGTTATGGGGTAGAAAGCAAACCGTGGTTTAACTCAATGTATAAGACCAGTCCATGCCTGGACTCTTTAGGTGTTTTACTGATCTTATCTTAAGTGTTGAAACTGTAGAGAATCAGAAAATGACCTTGAAGAAAATAAACAAGGAAAAGCACAATGAGGCTTGCAAGATTGACATCAGCCCTTTGATGTAGACTAGATCAGGAAACAGACTCCACTGGAAAAATCAACCACACTTGATTGAGATAAGCTATAAAACAACATTTTGCCAGTCTTATTGAACTTTGCCTCCTTCTCTTCCCAGGACTTAAGAATGTCTCTGTCTCCTTTGCTTCTTTAAAAATTCCTGTCTCTTTCCCTCAAGCTCATCTTCCTAATGCTCTACAGAAACTGAATTTAGGACTTCCAAATGTAAAACAAGCTAAAATTCCAATGGCAGGCAGTTGTATGCTGGAACCTACAACACAGAGCCATTGCAGTTCCCATTTCTCCTAACAAGGGCACAAGGAAAAATGCTCCTCTTCCTCCCTCTCCTCTTCTTCAAACTACAGTTCAATTTCATCCCTTAAAACCAAAAGTACTGTATTCTGATTGGCCACACTAGGAGATGACACCTATCAAAGAAAGGTATGATACAGGAAATCTTAGATATAATCTCAAAGCAATTACCTAGATGGCAAATCAACTGTCATCATGTGTTAAATGCCCCAGTAACTATGTCACATTATATGATTGGCACCTAAATAAATGTATTTTTTTCCTAAAACAGAATCCCAGAAGATTTTAGTAATCTATTCCCCTATTCCTCAAATCATATATAACTGAAAATTGTTATTCCAAAAATCATAGCAGACTCACCTGTAGGAAATACAGAAAGGACTTTGATTAAGAAAACATCCATTACTCCCGGAAGTGTCAACAGTCGTATAATTTCTTGGAAGCTAAAAACGCTACTGGACTGGGATGTTCCTAGGGGGGGAAAAAGTTAAAATATTTTTCAGACATAGGTAAGCTTTTGAAACAAAATAATATAAAATGTTTTATAATTATATGGACAACTATGTGCCACATAGTTTCAGATGTATTAAATAGTATATAGTAGTAGATGTGGAGACGCTAGAAAGAGTGCAGAGAAGAGCAACAAAGATGATTAGGGGACTGGAGGCTAAACCATACGAAGAACAGTTGCTGGAATTGGGTGTGTCTAGATTAATGAAAAGAAGGACAGGAGTTATTTGATAGTAGTATTCCAATATTTGAGGGGCTGCCATAAAAAAAGAGGCTGAACACTCTCAGCCATTTGTCTGAAATGATAAAGGGCAGTGAGGGCTAACCTTTTTGTTGTCGTGCACCGAAAGCATATGTGCACCTGCACCCATAATGCAAGGTGTGTGCAACACCCCTACGCTTGCACCCCGTGCATACATGTGCTCCCCTCTGCCCCCATGCATTTGTGTGCGACCCCCCAACTCGGTTTTGGGCCTAGTAGGTCTCCCTGCAGCCTCCTGGGACCAAAAATGGGCCATGGGGGGTGCCGCACCCCCCTGCGCTCCCCTTGCCCCCATGCATGGCCCCCCCCACCCTGGAGCAGAGCTGGGATGACGGCTCGCCTGCCCGCAGAGAAGGCTCTTCATACCACCTGTGGCATGAGTGTCATAGGTTTGCCATCACGGATATAGGGTCTCCTGCACGAGGACAGAATTGAACTAAAAAGCCTCCAAAGTCCCTTCCAACTCTGTTATTCTGTTACCATGGTGTGATTTTATGACGATCTGTTCTGAGAATATTCTGGGCTACTTTCATTATTGCTTGCAGCTACACAGGTTGTCTTGTTTTAATGGGCTGGAAATAGAAAGATTAAGATTCTCCTTTTGGTCTTACAGGTCTGTCCAGCCCCCCTCCCCCCCCCCCAATGCCTGTAATTAGTTTTAGAAAAAAAGAGATATCAGAATATGCTGTGCTGGTTCCCCATTTCTTTCCCTCTGGAACCTTAAGGATTTTGGAAGTATGGATGTTTTCATAAAATGGCTGTAATAGGCAAGTTTTTCCAGACATAAAATGGCTACTATTGCACATGCGAATAGTCAGATCTTTCTATTCATTAGAAAAAAAAACCAGATCCAGTCCAGGTTATCATGGTATTTTCTTCTGGGGAGATGGAGGCAGTACCAAACCAAGTAATGGCCTGTGTCCCCTCTTCTCTTTTTATTTCTAAAAGATGCCAAGGATATCAGAGGCATTCTAGGAAATAAAAGTGGATGCTTAAAAATTGGCATTTGCTTTGTGGCAGTTTAGTTTAGTTTAGTTTAGTTTTATTATTATTTATAGGCCGTCCTTTTCCCTGAGGGGACTCAGGGCGGCTTACAAAATATAGGGAAGGGGGAACAGAACAATAAACATAAGACAATACATGAGTAAAAATAGTACACAACATTCACTCATCATTCGGGTGGGGACAGATTACGATCTTTATCCCCAGGCCTGACGGAATAGCCAGGACTTGAGGGCTGTGCGGAAGGTCTGGACGGTGGTGGTGAGGGTACGAATCTCCACGGGGAGATCGTTCCAAAGGGTCGGAGCTGCTACTGAAAAGGCTCTCCTCCGTGTGGTTGCCAGTCGACACTGACTGGCAGATGGAACTCAGAGGAGGCCTAATCTATGCGATCTAATAGGTCGCAGGGAGGTAATTGGCAGGAGGCGGTCTCTCAAGTACGCAGATCCACTACCATGAAGGGCAGGCCAGTGTCCCATTTCATTTGTCTACTAAAAGAATCTTTACCAAAGATTTTGGTCTAATTTAGCATAAATTATATTTATGCATTTATATCTTACCAGCCAGTTAAGGATTTCAATACATTAAAGCCAGCATTGCCCCCACCGCCAGGGAGTAAAAGAAAGCAATCACACTTCCACCTACCTTGGGGTTAAGCTGAATTCCCCAAAAGCTGTGCCATGCAGCTGAAATGGAAAGCAGCCCTAGCCTAATTGAAAGGTTACTCACAGAACTCCAAATAGTTTTAGTTCAGACTTTCAGCCTGAAATATTTTGGGTTTCCCCCTCCCTTCTTAAAGCTCAGATGTGGCAGGCACTCACCCTGTTGTGCTTCATTTCCCTTGGACTGTGGCTTTGTCTGGGAAGGAATACAAAGAAGGGCCATCAAGGCACAGGCAAGGTAACCAGCTGCTGCAACATAGCAAGAAATACCGACCCTGCAAATAGAGAAGAGATAAATGGAAGTACTGTGTAATGAATCCACAGGTAGGAGCATAGTGGGAGGCCCCTTTTTCTTATGTTTTCGCCCTTAAAAGCCTTCTTTTTTTCGAATGGGGAAAGAAAAGAAAACAAGTAAAAGATTGAAGTTAAGATGGTGATGAACAAAATAATTTTATGACCAGGCTTCCCAATTACAAACTTCACACAGGTGTGTGAAGCAAAAGAAAATTGAAGGAAGGCCATAAGAACAGTTGTGATTTCACTGAGTGGCTGCTTCAATTAATGACTGATCCCAATTGTGCTCACTGAGCAAGTCCTATAGAAGAGGGGAGAGGGGAGGTTAAGGCTGCAATTCTTAATATTAATTAATAAACTCAACGTTGTTGAACTGAATTGGTTTCATTTATTAGCAAACTTATTTGGAACAGTGCAAATCTGAGTCGGCTCAAGATTTCAAACTTATCTTAACCCTAATTTTGCTTCATATTAGAGCAGATTCCTAACTATTATCCTGATAGGTCCCAATAATACTGGGCTGGATTGACACATCACACAATAGCTATACTGTGGTATGTTTAATTTTGGTTTAGTGTATTCTGAGAACATTCCTTGTTGATAGCTTACCGTCCTGAGAGAACAGTGGCTTATTTAGTAAGATTAAACATGGTTTATTTGCACTATGTGTGGCTCAACCCTGTGCATACTATTTTACTGTAGCTGAAAAATTCCTGTTTCACTTGGTTCCGATAAATATTTCTGCTGATCTTTATTTAGCCTAAAACAGGCTTGTGTTTACATTTTACATTACATGCACTAATGCAATACAAATAATGAAATGCCAAATGCCAATTATAAATAGGAAGAAGGAAGTTCAGACCCTAAATCTTTTCTTTTCTGCAGTCCAAAAGAAAAAAAAAACCTTTGGGAAACAACTTGGCAAACAATATTTCTTTTCATGGCTTTTAGAATTATGGGAATTTAATTCAATACTTCTGAAACGCACCATGGTTGAAGAAGATTGAATCAGCTCCTCTCACCTTGTATGGGAATTTGTCTTGGCATTGGTGACACCTATTGACATTTTAAGTCTTTGCTTATTTTGGATGTTCAATGCTGCTGTGAAATAAATGATTTCCTTGATTCCTTGTTCCAGTGGAGAGATCCTTAACAGTGTAACAGTATTGGAAGGGAGCTTGGAGGTCTTTTAATCCAGCCTCCTACTCAAGCAGGAGATCATAGACCAGGGGTGTCCAAACTCCCAAATTCTGGGAGTTGAAGTCCACAAGTCTTAAAGTTCCTAAGTTTGGACACCCCTGCCATAGACCATTCTGTAAAAAATGGCTGTCCAAACTCTATTTGGAAACCTCCGGTGATGGAGCATCCACAACTTTTAGAGGCAAGGCGTCCCACTGATTAATTGTTCTCATTGTCAGAAAATTTATCCTTAGTTTTAGGTTGCATTTCTCCATGATAAGCTTCCATCCATTATTTTTGTCCTGCCCACAGATGCTTTGGAGACTAAGTTGCCTCTTCTCTATGACAGCCCTCAAATATTGGAAGATATATTATTGAATAGAAAAACAGACTTTGCAGCTTCACTTTCTTCTTTCTAGCTTCCAAGGCCACCATCCATATGATAGTGGAAAACATAATTTGTGATAGCTGAATAAAACTAGTTAATTTCTTAATTATTGCTATGCTACTGTCAGTCACAGGATGAATTATGTCCTATAATTATTAAACCAGGACCATTTTTTTAAGAAAGCTCAACATGTTTTAAATCAGACGAAAGTTTGTTTGACTGGCATCAAAGATTTGTACTGCTGCTAAAACAAAATTGTTAAGCTTGGTAAAGTATATAAATGACGAACTTCAAAGGACAACATATACAATACAAAGGCCGGAGAGAGCAATTTGAACAGTCCAGAGTGATGGACTGTCTGATTATATGATAATTAGATCAACTTAAAAAAACCTCAAGCAAACATATGTTACAACAAACTGGAATCTTCTAAAGTAGGGTCAAACCAATATGTTACAGATATCATGAGCCTCAAAATGAATTAATTAATTTCTTGCACTTTCCAGTTTGAGCAAGAGAAAGAGATAACTAGTCCATCTGTCTATCATTTCAGCACTGAACTTGTTTTAATTTGCCGGATACAAGTAACTATGAGTCTAGAGTTTAATTTGTAAATATTTTATGTGGGCTGTATTACTTGGATTGGAATATAATTGTATAAATAAAATAAAACCAATAGAAATGAAAGCAGGGATTATAAAGCTAAATATTTAGGGATCTCAGTAATGCAGATTGGAGTCTCATAAAAATATTCCAGCCCCACTCAACTTTTTTCAGTCTTAATTGTGTAATTAAAAAGAGAGCAGACTGCACAGCCACTGAATGTTAAATGTTATACTTCAATTTGAAATTTCCAGTATCATATTCATCTTACCGTAATAAATCTTCCCTTTATCAATATGTTGGAATTTTCAGAAGCAAATATCAGTTGGCCAAATCTCAGATTTTCAGATTCACATACTGTACTTAAGTATCCAATCTTTAATAGTACATGGGAACAAAAATAATGTGATCAAAATGTTTAAATCTTTTCAGTATTGTAAAAAAGGGAATACTTTCAGCATTTCTTTCTTTTAAAAAAAATCTGTTTCCATATTATTTCCATGAGTGGGATCTGGGGTTGTTGTATTTACTTTAGGAGTAAATGTTAGGTGTTGGCTTTCATTATACCATCATCTCTTCCTTTGCCTACAGCCACCCTGGCTTCTCCTACTTTAAGTAAATCACAAGCGAATATATCAGAAGACAACTCAATGAAACTTTTTGCATTATTGCAGAGTGATGGAGAAACCTATGTAATCGAAAAAAGCAACAACAGTTATCATAAGACAGCAATAAGGACATAAAGTTAAGATGGTGGTTGCAACCAAGTGATCAATCTGTAGGGCCTAGGCTAGAAAGGACCATGGCCCAAAATTTAGGTGACCTGCCAAAAGGTACCAAGTGTACTGCAAAGTATCCATTAATTCAGAAAGATTGGAGAAACACCCGGGGTTTAAAGACATATTTTAGGACTGTGAGTTCTTAATACTAGGCAATGCAAAGCACACTAATCTGCAAAAAGCAGAGTATCATTGCGTAAGTTTCATTCTTGCCTACAATACAGAGTCTAGCCAGGAGGAGCCTTGTGTCTGAGCCTTCCACCATATCGGGCCTCTCCATGAAAAAGGGCTACTGTCTAGAGAGGTAAGATTCAAATCTGAACTTGAGAATTTTGCAGGGCAATGTGCATCCTAAAATGTTACAATTTATGCCCCATTTTTAATCTTTACAGCATTCCAGTAACACTCATAGTTGCATAATGGTTATTTCATTATTCTTCTTATCCAGATCTAAATATCACTGTTCTATGTATTATCTAATTATATATTATATCCGTATTTACACGACTATTGTACGTTATATCAAAATTCATACTGATATGTGTGTGTGTGTGTGTGTGTGTGTGTGTGTGTGTGTGAGAGAGAGAGAGAGAGAGAGAGAGAGAGAGAGAGAGAGAGAGAGAGAGAGAGAGAGAGAGAGAGAGAGAGAGAGAGAGAGAGAATGAATCTTTTCACCTTAATATAATTCTTAAATAATCTTTAGGTATAGTCTTTGCATCTATTCTCTAGCCATTTATACCATTGGTTCCAAATCATGTAATATTCTGTTTCTCCCGTCTTTCAATTCCATAGATAATCTGTCCATCTCTGCACATTCAAGCACCTTTTTTATCACCATACCCTCAGATGGAGTGTTGGCTTGTTCCCAGTTTTGTGCATATGCAATTTGGGCCGCGGTCATATGGAGTATAATCTACTGAGTTTTCTTGCATAAGTTTTCTCTTAGTAGGAATAATTCCGGTTTCAGCTTGATTTCCCCCCCTCCCCCCCCCCGGGTCAAATGTTACAAAATACATCCTGGAGCATGCTGAAAATGATGTGGAAAAGAGACTCCTCCTTGACAAGCAGAATAAACTGTTTGGAAATTAGAGAAGTGATCTGTTGGCAAACCTGGTTGAATACAGTGGCGTTTTGCTTATCTCTAGTTGCCAGAAATTCGGAATGGCATTTGCCTGTCCAGTTCTTGCAATGGCGATACTATTCACATACAGGTACTCCTCGACAACTATTTGTTCAGTGATCCTTTAAAGTTACAACCATACAGGTAGCCCTTGCTTTGTGACCACAATTGAGCCCAAAATGTATGTTGTTAAGTGAGAATTTGTTAAAGTGCGTTTTGTTCCATTTTACGACATTCCTGGCCAGAGTTGTTAAGTGAGTGAATCACTGCAGTTGATAAGTCAGTAACCTGGATGTTAAGGGACTTTGGATTCCCCATGGACTTTGCTTGTCAGATGGTCGCAAAGGGGGATCCCATGGTCATAAATATGAACCAGTCAAGCATCTGAGTTTGGATCACATGATCATGGAGCTGCTGCACAGGTTATAAGTGTGAAAAATGGTCATGTCACTTTTTTCAGTGTTGTTGCAACTTTGAACAGTCACTAAAGGAACTGTTGTAAGTCGGGGACTACCTGCACGGAAAAAAAGTAACTTAGGATCTTTTTTCACACTTACATCCATTATAGCATCCCCATGGTCATATGATCAAAATTTGGGGACTTGGCAACTGGGATGTATTTATGGTAGCTGCACTGTCCTGGGGCCATATGATCACCATTTGTAACTTTCCCAGCCAGCATCTGACAAGCAAAGTAAAGCGGGGGAGGGGGGGAGAGTCAGATTTGCTTAAGGACTGCATGATTCACTTAACAACTGCAGCAATTTACTTAACAACTGTGGTCAAAATGGTTGTAAAATGGGGCAAAATTCCCTTGCTTAGTAACAAAATGTTGAACTCATTTGTGGTTATAAGTTGAGGACAAGCTGGATATCATTTTTTTTTAAAAGGAAAGGCTTATTTTTTTCTTTCTTTCTGGATTTCCTTTTCTTTAGGTGTTTAGGAGTCTTATGAAGCATATGCCATTTTATCCACCCAGAGATTAAAAAATGGTCTCTTGTTGACACGTATTTTATTGCTGTGTAACATTCAAGGAAAGTTAATATTGACTCCTTCCCAAGTCAGTTGGCACAGCTTTCATCTTATTGGCAGACCCCATTCCTTATCAGTTATGCAGGAAACCCAACTGCAATGACCGATGATTGTGTTTGCAGTCTCTGGCAAAGATTGTTCTGGAGATTATAAAGGTACTTAATGACAGATTGGCTTTCAGAACAGCATACCTGATTATGGACATACCAGAGTCTTTGTGTTTGAGTACTGGGCAATCTCTCCAGCCATTCAAAAATAGAAAATGACTCAGGTATACGGTTTCCATAGGTGTGTGTGTGTGTGTGTGTATGAGAGAGTGTGTGCAACCAAGAGAGAAATCTATCCTTTGGCAAGCAGAGCAGAGTTGAGTTTTAAAAGTTAGCAGTCCTTTCAAAGGGACAGAAATTTGCTTCAGATGAGGAGAAATGGGCAGCATGTGTTAATCATAGATTTAACCCACTGGTAATCGATAACCAGGGGGCTTGGTGGCTCAGTGGCTAAGACGCTGAGCTTGTCAATCAGAAAGGTCGGCAGTTTGGCGGTTTGAATCCCTAGTGCCATGTAACGGAGTGAGCTCCTATTACTTACGTCACCTACAAAGCCCTTCATGGTATTGGATCTGGGTACTTGAGAGACCGCCTACTGCCAATTACCTCCACTAGACCAATAAGATCCTATAGATTAGGCCTCCTCCGAATTCCATCAGCAGGCCAATGTTGACTGGCAACTACCCGGAGGAGAGCCTTCTCGGTGGCTGCTCCGACCCTCTGGAACGAACTCCCCGTGGAGATTCGTACCCTCACCACCCTCCAGACCTTCCGCATTGCCCTTAAAGCCTGGCTGTTCCGACAGGCCTGGGGCTAAAGACTTCAACCCCACTCGAATGGTATGACTGTTGTGCTTTTTTTAACGGTGTATGGTCTTCATGTTTGTAACTTGTCTATTCTCCCCTTCCCTTGAATTGTGAGCTGCCCTGAGTCCCCCCAGGGAAAAGGGTGGCATACAAATAAAGTAAAATCAAATCAAAAATCAAATCAATACTTGTCCCAGCTTCTGCCAACCTAGGAGTTCGAAAGCACATAAAAGTGCAAGTACAAAAATAGGAACCACCTTTGGTGGGAAGGAAACCGTGTTCTGTGTGCCTTCGGCATTTAGTCATGCCAGCAACATGAGCACGGAGACGTCTTCGGACAGCGCTGGCTCGTTGGCTTTGTTTGTTTGTTTGTTTATTATATTTATATGCTGCCCTTTTCCCCCGAAGGGGACTCAGGGCGGCTCACAACTCAAACCAGGGAAGGGGGATACAGACAAAAAAATAAAAAAACGACACATAACAATGCATAATTTAAAACACAGGACAGTCATACCATTCGAGACGGGGGCAACAGCTCTTTAGCCCCAGGCCTGTCGGAACAGCCAGGTTTTAAGGGCTTTGCGGAAGGCCTGGAGGGTGGTGAGGCTTTGAAATGGAGATGAGCACGGCCCCCTAGAATTGGGAACGACTAGCACATATGTGCGAGGGGAATCTTTACCTTTAATGGATAACCATCTTAAATTAATAACCATGGTCTTGAAAGTAAAGCAGCTGCAAAGCACAAGTCTTAAAGTTGCCAAGGTTGGTTACTCCTGGTTTATAAATTGCTTATCCATGCTATGTTAGTTGGGCAAGAATTATCATGGTCTGGGTTACCAAATTCGTAGGTTGCCCTGACTGGAAGAAAAAACTCCCACATGAGAAATCCAGATTTGTTACAGTGAGGTAATTTTGGCATAAATGTGGCTCCGAAAACTCTTAGAAACCTGAGTGATAAGACCAAGGAGAGCGGGGAAAAACAATATTCTCATGCAATATTTAAACAAAAAAAACCCCAATTCAATAAAGTTTTAATTCAAAGCACAGAATGATCAAACTCAAATTATGCTACTTTGGACATGCAAAAATCCAGCCTCCTGGAAAAGGAAAGGGAAGAAGAGGATAGCCACAGCAAGGTGAATGGACTCAGTTATAATGGCAATGGGTGTTGTGGGAAGAAATATCAATCCAGTTCAGTTTCAAGTGGGGAGAAAGACATTGGAAACATGGAAGCTGATTGGAAATATGATTTATTGATAGACAGGACCACATGGGTTTGAGATCCTGGTGCAGCCGAACACATGGAATGGAGAGTGAGGATTATTCATACCCTCTCTTGGGCCTTGCCCTTGAGCTTCCTGTTCCTGTGGCAAGAACCTGTATTCTATTGGTTGCTGTAGTCAGACTCCCATGTGGCCATGTGGGGTCAGTTTGTCTGAATCAAGTTTGAAGCCTGCTGGGCAATGCAATGAAGAGGCTTGTGTTCTGAAAGGATGTTGGGCCATACCTATTGTGTTTTAATGGCTTTCTTGGTTTGTATCTTGAGTGAAGACTGGTCCAGAGGTGGGTTCCTACCAGTTTGCACCAGTTCGGTAGAACCGGTTCGTCAAATCTACCGAACCAGTTAGAAGAGGTTCCACTATGGACCCAGAAAGCAGGGCACACCTACAGAAGAGGTTCCAAAATTTTTTGAAACCCACCATTGGACTGATCCTACCATTCTATCTAAATCTGCCTTTGTTCAAAATATCCTGTCTTGAATGGATTATCAAATCTGCATTTCTAAAAGCTGATCTCAGTTTAGTATCTGCTTGGGGGCAGGGAACTGTGGCTCTGAGTTTATGTCTCCCTTAAGATTTATATTTCACTTCTAGGGGAAATATAATATTCTGCCTTTTTAATATTTCCTAAAATATTTCATTCTTCTAGGAGAGGGGTGGGTGCTAACTTTCTGCAGCGTAACATTGAGAGACTTGAAAGAACACGTTAGAGATGGAATATCATGCAGAAATCCATGTGGTTGCTAGAAGTCAAAAATAACAGGGGCACATCAATCAATCAAGATATTGCATAAAGACATTTCTGCACTCAAACATGCAACCTACCCTTTATATCATGAGCTATTCACAATTACATTCCAGCATTTCTTGCATTAGAGTTCCCCAGAAGTGAAATCTACTTACCTGGTTCAGTAGCAATGTGAACACGTGTGAGCTTCCGCGCATGCACGGAACGTCAAAATGACATCCGGCCAAGTGGGCGGAGCCTGGCAAGCGAATAAGTGAACAGTGAGGTAAATGAACAACAAGGAGGGGAATCCTCTGTGCCACCTGATTTAGATTAGGAAATCCTGCTTTCTAGCTAATATAAATCGCGTAGCACAGCTGATCGTCGGAAAAATGGGTTTACCTGAACCGGTAGTATTTTTTTTACTACTGGTTCAGGCAAACACCTGGCATCTTTGCTACCAGTTCGGGCGAACCGGTCCAAACCGGTAGCATTTCACCCTGGAGTTCTCCAACCCGTGAGCCATAGACTAGCACTGGTCCGTGGCCCGTTGGGAACCTAGGCCTCCACACAGCTGGAAATGAGCAGCAGGTAAGTGAGTGAAACTGAAACCATCCCCCCTCCCAGTCGATGGAAAAAATGTATTCCCTGAAACCGTTCCCTGGAACCAAAAATGTTGGGAACCGCTGCTTATATCATTAGCATTTCCTGACCAGAATCAAAAAGAGTTATTTGCAACTATTAGAAGAGAAGGGGGAGGATGATTTGCTAATTATACCCTGGAGGATTATCCTGTGTGAATAACTTCAATCCCAGAGAGAATTGGGCCAGATTTAGAATTTAAATGGCAAGACCTCACATTTGCAAAATCTAATTTGTTTTCCCCTAAAACTCCTAAATCTGCTTATCAAAGCTAGATATACCGCTAAGTGTGACAGCAAAAACTGCCTCTGAGTTCAGGATGATAACAAATTAATTAATTGTCAATCAATGTTTACTTCTAATATAACTGTGTAACTTTGTTTATAGACGAACGTATGTATCCCTCCTCATTATTCCATCTTTTCTGATATCCTCCCCAAAGTGAGAAGAGCATTGACACAAGTGACCATTTCTATTTCAAGAGAAAAATTGTGGATTTTCAGAAAAATTGAGGAAGAGAAAATGAAACAGATCTTACTTTTCTGAAGTTGAGGGTGATGTGTTTTTCTCTTGCTCTGTATTATTTCTTCATTATGTAAACAGGGATTAGTTAGGAAAACATTTTACTCTGCTTCCCATAAAGTTTGCTAATTATCCACCAGAGTATTATCCTGTGTTTAGGGATGCTATCTGCTAAATGTCATCTTGATCACAGATCCCACGAGGGGAATCCAGGCTTGTAACACAGACATAGAAGGTCTCTGAGGTCCTCTCCAAAGATAAACCATGGAGTCTGAATCATGAGCATTTGTGTACAAAGCTGGATGTGATACGTAAAGAACTGAATCAAGTCAGACTGATGTAAGCGGAAATATTTTTAAACAGGCACGTACCAACCATTTTCTATTTTGCAAAAGACAAAAAAAATCTATGACAGTTGGCCCAAAAATGTTTACATTGTAAAAATTGTTTTGAATACTACAACTGTTCATTCTGTAGCACCCAGAGGGGATGGCGTGGGAAGTGGCGGGAGAAAGAGGACTATTTGGTTTGGTTTCTTGGAGGTGATCTTTAAAAAATTCTGATTCAGATGTGGCTATTGTATCCATTTTGTGATCACTACTGAGTTTAGTAATTCAGTTATTTGCATTTTTTCATTTTGAAGAAACATATAACTGATTTCATAGAACATACTTTTTATTGTATTCAACGTCAAAGAAACATCTGAAAATATGTGAGAATTATAATACGTATTTCAAAAGTGGGTGTATTTAACAACACACTGACTATTATTTCCTGCATTTACTTTTGCTTGCGTTTGTCAGTATCCAAGTTGGCACTCTGTTTAGCATCCTATACGCCCCAAGAGCCTTATTCTAGTCACTGGTCTTTTTTCCTTCATTATTCCAATCATTCCCACAAAATCCCTATTGCTTTTTTCTTTTCAGTCTTTTCCCCATACTTGAATGATACGTGCAGGTTAGCTATAGACCAGGGGTGGGTTCCTGCCAATTCTAACCTCTTCTATGGAACAGGTTCCACAAATCTACAGTGCCGTTTAGAACCCGTTCCAGCTCCCTCTCCCTGCCCGTCCGCACATCATCAAGATGAAGAGTGAGAGTAAGAATTCTGAGAGTTGAAGTCCACCAGTCTTAAAGCTGTCAAGTTTGAACACCCCTGGTTTTTTTCCCTAAAGTGTTAGGGGTGCAAGGGTCTTTTCACTTGACAGCTTTAAGACTTGCACACTTCAATGCCAGAGTTCCTGAGCGAACATTTTGGTTGCTAAGCAAGAGCATTGTTAAGTGAGTTTCACCACATTTTACAAGTTGGCCATGCCCACTCAGTCACATGGCTGGCAAGCCACTTCCACCTGGTCACATGACTGGCAAGCCATTTCCGCAAAGCAGGCCACACCTACAGAAGAGGTTCCTAAAAAATTTAAAACCTACCACTGCTACAGACACATCTTACTGGGCATTCAGTCTTGCACTGTTGGAATATTATTGACCTACATGATCAATAATCTGTATGATCTGTATTCCTAAGCCTCTTTATGGTATTTCTGGAGATGCCTGGTGTAGTTTTATTGATTCATTTATTTAATGGATTTTATAGGGCTGGCCAACTCAAACATTGTGACCATGGACAGCATACAATAAAAAAAACCTATAAACCAAAAGAACTATAGAACATTAAAAGCATACCTACTAGATAAAATGCAAAATGGTGACCAAGCACAACCAAAATGAGACTCCACTCTTCTGGATGTAAATAAATGGCAAGTCTTAACTTTTTTTTTTTTTTTAAATGAACAGATTGGGACCTATTGTACATTGGGGTGGAGATATTGTTCCAAGACTCAGGAATGATGGCCACTGAACAGGGATGCTTCCTAGGTGGGTCCCATAGGTGGCAGAGTTTAAAAGAAGTGATGGCCTGAAGAACATTTTATTATAAAAATAGTTGTTGTTACTGATTGTCATTTGATAAAGTGGCTCTTATAATGCTCATCATTTGTAACTTTTGAGTTGACAAGTGTAAAATCTTTCTCTAAAGATAATTTATTTATTTGTATTTATTTGGTTTGTATGCCGCCCACTCTCGGAAGACTCAGGGCGGCTTAGAAGCTTTCTTGGTGGAAATATTGCTATATGAAAATAATTGCAATGCTACCATTTCTGTTTTGGCTGGATCCAAAGTATGGTTTTGGTTTTTTTCCCCATTTTTGAAGCTCTTCAAAAGCTCTTACGTAGCACTTAATCCCTATAAAATGGTAATTCTACATTCAATTATTACATTGGATCAAGGAAAGCTGCACCACTGCTTGAGGACTGCCTGTATGCATATTTTTAATAAACATGAGCAATATATTTACATTTCATGTTATACATTATATGAATTGATAGGTTTATTTGCACAAACATATCAATGCTCTTTTTAATGTAACTTTTTAATTCTTTAATTCCCCCTTTTTTATTTCAATTTCCTTAACACAATTTTATCTTTTTCCCTAAATGTTGTGTTTTAGTTAATATTTGAAATGTGTTTAAATTTTTATGTATATTTGTTGTTCTGGTGTCGTTTTGCAAGCAACTGAAATAACTTCAGTAATTTTCAGTAATTTTACTTTTAAAGTAAAGGCAATATAATTGTAGTGCTATTGGCATACTGCTGTGAATTTTCTTTTCTTAAGTATACTTCAAAACAAAATTAAAATCTCTACAAATTAGCCATGATTAATCTTAATGTGTCTTTTTATATGCTATTGCTATTTGTGCTTTCAGGAATTAGAGCAAATTAATGCATTCAAATTTCCCTTCACCAGCTGCTGATTCTTGTCCAGATGAAGAAGAAACATCTTAAGAGTTTCCAGAATATAAAGAGGGTTTGTTTGCAGTATCCCTTATGTCATTGCTTAGTGATGCAAATGTCAGCCTCATGGGAGGACACAGAAGAAAGCTTTTCACATCTCTGCCTCATTCTGGATTATTCTCTCTCTGGCAGCTCTTTGATCTATATGCATATTAGTTCCTGCTGCCAAAAGGCAGAGAATTTATTCTGTGGAAAAAAACAAATCCTTCCTCAATGGGGTGGCATGGGGGAAACCTTCAGAAATGAATGTTTATCAGCCAGGCAATATGTTCTACAGGCCACCAGATGGTTACAGCTTTGCTTACAGGCAAAGAATAACAGAGTTGGAAGGAACCTTGGAGGTCTTCTAGTCAAACCCTCTGCTCAAACAGGAGATCCTACCATGCGAGACAAATGGCTGTCCAATCCCTTTTTTAAAAACCTCCCGTGATGGAGCTCCCACAACTTCTGAAGGCAAGCTGTTCCACTGATTAATTATCAGGAAATTTCTTCTTAGCTCTAAGCTCCTTCTCTCCTTAAGTAGTCTCCATCCATTACTTTTTGTCTTGTCTTCAGGTGCTTTGGAGAATAGGTTGACCCCCTCTTCTCTGTGGCAGCCCCTTAGATAGTGGCACACCGCTATCATGATGGCGAACCTTTTCTCATGGCGTGCCAAAATTGCGCGCAAATGCACACTATCGCACCTTCATGCGTGCCCAATCAAACTCCCCCCCCACTTGTGCATGCACGTGTGACATCCACACCCCGCACGCATGCATGCAAGACCCCTTTCCAGGCTCCGGAGGCTTTCCTGAAGCTGGGGAGGGCAAACATGGTCTCCCCCGGCCTCCTGGAGGACCTCTGAAAGCTGGAAACTGATCATTTCCAAACTTCCGGTTGGGCCATTGGGGCTGTTTTTTGCCCTACCCAGCCTCCAAAGGCTTTCCTGAAGCCTGGGGAGGGTGAAAAACAGCCCCAATGGCCTAACCAGAAGTTCATTACCAAATTTCCGGTTGGCCTGTTGGGGCTGTTTTTCACTCACCCTAGCCTCCGGAGGCTTTCCTAAAACGTGGGAAGGGTGAAAACAGCCTCCCCTGACCTTCCGGAAGGGCGAAAAATTAGCTGGCTGGTGCACGCATGCACGCTGGAGCTGACAGCTGGCATGCCGCCAAATATGGCTCCATGTGCCATCTGTGTGCCATAGGTTCACCATCACGGGACTAGACGTACCCAGTTCCTTAACAGTGTGCAATTCCCTGAATCAACTTTGTTGCACTTCTCTGCACTCCCCTGAAATTTTGCATTAGTGTGCATAAGAAATAATGCTATTGAATTCATAATTGTTTTCTATTTGGCTGCACCTCATTGCACCAAATAAATCAAAAGGAAACCTGTAATCCAACGTGTACTGCTTGGATTCTAAACTGATCGCAAAGGATATTATTGAAAGTTGTGGTCTAAAACTTGTTTGGAAGTGAGTTTGAATCTGATCGGGCTCATGAAGGGCAAGCTCAGGTTCCTTAGCTGACAGAGGTCAAAAAAGGAACAGCGTACCTTGCCTCTTCCATGTCAAGAGATATGGGCTGGTTTAATTTACACTAGCAGTGACTTCTACAACAGCATTAAATAAAAACTAACTAGCAATTTGCAGCTTTTCCATGACATCCACAATCAGGAGCCTTAGCCGGAGATCCCAATTTACTCCTGGTAAGGTCACTTATCAAGGGCCGGGGGAAGGCAGCATAAATATAGCTCATAATTAAGTACACCTTTCATCAGATAAATCCCAAATAGCCACCTCATATGACTTGTAAAACTCACACTAGCAATGAACAGCTGGCTTTTCTAAAAAAAACAAAACCACCTTCTTTATCTTTTGGAACCATTTCAGATGCAGTTGCTGTGGGCATAAGGCTTCCATTGACTGAATGTTATCTCAGATGGAAAGGAATGAAGATATAATTGCTGTGACGCTGTGCCCAGCTTGGACTGATTGCAGAAAGGAAACTGGCTGGACATGACTTGGCTAGCTTTGCCTTATTTGTGGGACAGGATATTATATCACAGAAATGTCCTCTGCACCCCACACCCCCAAGGATCAATGGTGACAGGAACTGGCTTCTACGTCACTAATCATAACATGAAAACGTCCCCTGTTCCAAATGCAATTGTTCTTTCCTTTCAAGTCCTAGGAGAGAGTACCTAATTTTGCAGCCCGAAAACTCTAAGCCAAATTAGATGTTTGTAGGGTCACAAAATTTTCAGCATGCTGGCTTATTATTTTGATATCTTCTCCATTCACTTTTAATTTCAACCTTTCACTGAATTTTTAAGACATTTTGTGCTTACCCAACTACTGCAGATCACTCATTCCAACTTTAACTTTTTATTGAGAATTGTTGGAGATAGGCAGAGGTGGGTTCCTACCAGTTCGCACCTATTCGGTAGAACCGGTTCGTCAAATCTACTGAACCAATTAGAAGAGGTTCCACCAGTGGACCCGGAAAGCAGGCCACACCTACAGAAGAGGTTCCAAAATTTTTTGAAACCCACCACTGGAGATAGGGAGCAGTAGTGTATGGTAACATGAACATCTTGTGTACTACATTACCGTGTTTCCCTGAAAATATAACATGTCCTGAAAATAAGGTCATGCTGGATTTTTGGGTGGGGAAAAATATACACCCTCCCCTGAAAATAAGCCCAGTGGACAACTGCCCCCTCCGGCTGGGCAGAGCCCCATTTACCAATTCAGCGGTATCCTGAAGGCGCTAAGCCACACGAGTGGGGGAGGGACTGGTGCTTGTGAGGCTTTACGCCTTCGGGATACTGCTGAGTCGGTGAGTGGCACTCTGCCTGGTCGGAGGGGGGGAATTGTGTGAGCACCTGTTCCCCCACACTTGCGCACCTCCCAGTCCTCACCATGACCTGGGCCAGTTCTCCTTGCAGGACCAGGGCTGCTGCCGCTGCTATCACCGCCACTGCGTCCTTCTAACCACTGCTCCACCATGGCTCTTTTGCCACATTTTATGGAATAAATCATGATTCATTAGTTACTAAGCCACTAAAGATTGGAGGAATGGCCAATGAACAGAGATCCCGTCAGCTACCATTTGAAGAGTCACTTCCAATCTCTGAAAACACAGTTCAAGTTATTGCCTAAAGAGCAAAGCAAAAATATGGGATTCCCCCCCTCCCCCAGGCACAAATGTGTGAACTACACACATCTCTGAATAGTAGTATGGTACCTGCTGACGAAAAGCATGAAAAAGAAAGTGCAACGTGGAGAAAAGCCTCTGGTTATTTTTTTAATGGCTCTTAATTAATGTATACAGGTAGTCTCTGGCTTTTGACTGCAGTTGCGATTAGATTTCTGGTTGTAAATTGATATAGTCAGTTACATAGGTTGAGGCACCCCCATGACCAGACCCGATTTTACAGCTTATTTTGTGGGGGTCATCATGTGAATTACTGCAGAATGGTGCGATGGCCTAGAGGTGAAGCTCTCGCCTCATAATCAGGAGGCTGTGAGTTTGATCCTAGGTAGAGGCAGAAATTTCTCTCTCTGGGCACGTTGAGATTATATCTGTTTAATATAACTCCGCAATGGTGGCAGGAAGGGCATTTGGCCAGCTCCATTCAGTTGCCCAGATTCCACCGGACAAGGGATTCTGGGGTCGTTAAAAGACAATGAATTACTGCAGCCATTAAATGAATAGGAGCCGAGGTGGTGCAGTGGTTAAATGCAGCACTGCAGGCTACTGCTAGATCAGCAGTTCAGCGGTTCAAATCCCACCGGCTCAGGGTTGACTCAGCCCTCCATCCTTCCGAGGTGGGTAAAATGAGGACCCAGATTGTTGGGGGCAATATGCTGACTCTCTGTAAACCGCTTAGAGAGGGCTGAAAGCCCTATGAAGTGGTATATAAGTCTACTGCTATTGCTATTGCTATAATACAGCTCTGTTAAGCAAATGCTGCAATCATAAATGCAAATCTATTCTTCTGAACCAGCTTTTTTTTTTGGCTGTAAACTGACTGTGGGATGCTGCCATCAGTCATAAAGGTGAACCTGTGTCAAATACCTGAAATGAAACCACAATGTTCGAGGAATTGGCATGACATTTTACAATAGCCATAAGTACTTTATGGGTTGTAAAGCACCTGTTCTGGACCTGTATTAATTTTGGATACTTGTTAAAGTCATTGTTAAAGGACCTGTTTCAGGTCAAGGATTACTTGTATGTGAATTAGCTTTTGGAACTACATAGATCTTTCTTCTAAGGCAATGTTTCTCTACCTCAGCAATTTGAAGATATGTAGACTTCAACTTGCTGGCTGCTGGGGAAAAAAGAAATACCCAACCATCTGTTTTAAATCAGCAAAGGTTTTTTTAAAAACTTCTTAAACTAGTTTTGTTTGTCTTACATATTCGAAAGGAATGGACCCTTAAGACTGAGGAGCTGAGCTGTTATGGATAAAATTTGGAAATGGTCTCCTGTTTTGGTCAATTGTAACTGATAGGCTTTCTATTCCTTTAATTAAGTCCGCATTCTTTCAAATGAAAATGAAATTAGTCTTTCATTTTCAGCAAAGTGGGGGATGGAAACTCTGAGCTGCTCTCTACAGCTTTGGGAAAGAGTTTCCAATGCTTGCCAAAAATATTGTATTCATCTAATGACGGATGTCCTCAGGCTGACTCTGCTGAAGAGTCTCTTATTGTCTTAGCTGCTTTTTTGGAAAAGTACTCTCTGACTCATCGTTGCTTCATACTGTGGCTTCACACTGGTTGCCCAGCTACATGGCAACCAGTTGTATCTTGATAGACCTTGGATTTGTTTCTTTAAATCAGTTCATGGGGAATTTGAATCAATATGACTCCAAATCAATGGAGAAGATCTATGTGGTCACTAAGAGTCAACACTGACTTGATGTCACATAGTGATACTCCTTAGGGTGAGAAGGGCCAGGGCATGGGAAGAGGGTAAGCTTTGGTAATTCGGACAAATGGATTTAGCTATTCACTAATGCCGATTTTGTGCAAGTCTGTAGGGCTTGTGCTCAAAGAGACCCAACTAAAAAGATACACACAATCAAAAAAAGGCCTCTCTTGGCAAAGGCCTGGATGACAAGCCAGTGTATCAATATCCTTCAAAACACCAGCAAGGTGGGGGCCATCCAGATGTTACTGGAAACTTCATTCAAGAGCGCAAGTTTAGATGGGATCTAGAGCAGGCCCTTTCTGTTGAACCCTACACTAGGAGTAGGTAGAAATGATTGGTGAGTGAGCTGCAAATAGGTCATTGTTGAGTTTCTTCCATGATATTCTTTGGCGTCTGTTAGCTGTAGAATTGTTCACGCAAATAAACATTCTGACTAACACAGGTTTTATACATGTATGATGGTAAAACAAAATGGTTCAAATGTCCTTGAGATCTAAGAAGTTTCTAAGTAGTTTCAAGAAGAAACTTTTGACTGACTGCCTTCACCTTTAGCCAAGCAAAGAGCCAAATTAGGAAAAGCAGGAATTGCCTCTGTTTCTCCAACGTAATGCCCCAGCCAGAGTCTGACTCAAAAAGTGGGAACAATACACCTCACATTACCTTCCAAGCAGGCATAATACACCTCACATTACTATCAGACATTATTTCCCCCCTCCGTTTGTAATATGTCACATCTCAGGTAAAAGCAAGTTTCAACGTGAATCTTGTGAGTATGAGCCACTATTCATCACCATGTTGAGGCATCATCAGCAAAGGAAACATTCAGCATTCAAATATCTCACATTCCTTTATCATGCTCATACTAAAGGCTCGTATGATAATTGTTGTGACCTTCACATAAGATAATAGTGGTGAAATTAAAACCTGAACCGAGCTATGGAAACCAGGTATATTTAACATTTGGATCACAAATACCTGGTAGTTCTATTAAAAAAAATGTGATGAAAGAATAACAATGGCTAATAGGAAAATAGCAGAATGGAATGAAGCAGAATGGAATGAGATAAAGGTGAGGTGATCGAGATTTGCCACATGTATTTTTATTTATGCTCTATGTCAGTGTTAGTCAACCTGGTCCCTACCGCCCACTAGTGGGCGTTTCAGCTTTCATGGTGGGCGGTAGGGGTTTTCTATAACTCTGCTTTATAAATTTTATAAAGTAAAGTTACTTCCCTACTTTATACATCACCATTAACATGGAACCGGTGGGCGGTTAGAAAATTTTACTACTAACAGAGATACAAAAGTGGGCGGTAGGTATAAAAAGGTTGACTACCCCTGCTCTATATCATGGGTGCCCCTCCCCCGGACTGTGGCCCATTCAGAGCAGGGCGAGGGAAGAGGTGGGGATCATGTGCGCAAAGGTCCCCTCATGCAAGTGCTTGCATGCGAAGCTTCATTCACACGAGCACCAGACATGTGCGCCCACCGCTCGCACAAATGGAGGTGTGAGCGCTTGCACGCATGTGCCTGCCACTCACACAGAAACATCCCCTCTCCCCTCCCCAGGCTGCCAAGTCAGAAAGGTTGGGGACCGCTGCGCTATGTTGTAATTGCACCCCCCCTCCCAAGTTCTGTTGTGGTGCCTCATCATGGTTTTGGTGTTGTTGTTTCTGGGAGGGATTTGGAATATACTCCAATGTATCCAAGGTGTGAAGGCCATCTCAGCTGCCCAGTTAAAGTAAGAAGGCATTAGACCGGGTAGCAGCAACATATGAGGATGCCAGGGGCAGATGGTCACTTTGGGGACAAAAGCAAGGCCATCAATTGCTATTGTGTATACGAGAAGGCAACCCACTCCTGTATTTTTAACCAAGAAAACCACATGGATAGTAGATACAAAATGATAGACAATATAATGCCAGATGGTGAGCTCCTCAGGTCAGATGGCACTCGACATAGTAAAACAGAACTGAGGATCTTTTGGAATGCTAATCGTGTGCAAAATTAAAACCTTTGGCACATCTAATTGCTGATGTTGTCATACAGGAAAAGCAAATCCAAAGCTGCAAAGGGTAGAATCACAGTAAGAACATGGAAGGTAGGAAGTATGAATACAGCAAAAGATGAAGTGAAACAACTAGAAATTGATATATTGGGCTTCAGCAAGATGGAGATGGACCTGGATGGAACACTTTCAGTCAAATTACACTATTTATTATGCTGGACATGAAAAGCAAAGAAGAAACAGTGTTACTTTTGTAATTAGGATGGGTATAGTTAAGAACAGTATTTATCCACTATGCAATCAATGATGAATAATATTGATTAGACGTTGTGGTCCACCATTTAGTGTGACACTTATTCACATTTATGAAAGAGGAGGTTGATTACTTCTCCAATCAACTCCAATTTGAAATCAACAAAACGTGCAAGAATATGATTGGAGACTGACATCCCAAAACTGGAAGCATGGGGAAAAAAACAATGTAGTTGAATTTTATGGCTTAGGAAACTGAAGTTAAGTGGGAGACAGTCTTATCAGTGTTGACCCATGCAATGGTATAGCAGCTTCACAGCTAATACTGTCCTCAAACAACCAAAATGACACCTCTATACATGAACATCACCAGACGGGAGTATATAGAAATCAAATAGACTATGTTGTTAAATGGAGGAACTCAATTATAACATCAAAAACATGGCCAGATGCTGCAAATAGAAGGGATCACCAACTGCTCATGTACAAGCTTCAAATTAAACTAAGGAAAAAAGCCAGTCAGTTCCCACAATATGATCCTGACTTGAACATATATCCACCATTTTCAAAGAGAACCAGAGGAATTGTGGAACGAACTTTAAAAATTGTTACGGATGAATGTGAGAAGAAACTACCAAAAGTGAAGAGAAGAAAGCAAAGTGGATATCAAAGCAAACCGTGGAAAATTGCCCAGATGAGAAGCCAAAACCAAGAAAGAAAGAAAAATCTCAGGAAAATACTTATTAACAAAAAATTTTCAGAGAACTGTTAGAAGGGACATTTGTAAAGATATTGAAGATGGAAACTGCCATGGAAAACAAGGAAGTCTTTCAAGAGATCTCTGAACTCAGAAAGACGTGCTAACCTTCAAATGGTATGCTAAAGGATGCTGAAGGACAGATAATAACTGAGAACAAAGGAAGATGGAAGGACTACACTGAAACACTATGTACTAGAGATTTTAGCATCCAAGGCACCTCAAGATATTCTTTACTTTCAAGAGCCTCTAGTACTAGAAAATGAAGTTAGTCCAGCACTCTGGTCATTAGGAACTAATGGAGTATCCTCTAAAATATGGTGAGCAACAGAAGGAGAATCAGTCAAGGTTCTAACAACACAGTGGCCAATTGATTGGATGAGGTCAACCTTCATTCAATTACCAAAAAAGGACATTTAACAGAGTGTCCAAACAATTGTACAACATCCTTAATTTCACATTCTGCACTAGTAAAATAATGCTTAGAATCATCCAACACAGATTAAAGTTCTGGATGGAAAAAGATGTTCAAACTGGCTTTAGAAAGGTTGAGGAACATGAGACACTACTATTGATGCATGTTGAATAATTAGAAAGCCAGATAATGTAAAAATAAATGTCAGTATGACATGCCTAATAAATCTATACTTTGAGGAACCCGCCTTGGAGTGTTGATTTCCTAAGGGCTGACATTTCATCAATTACAGAAAAGTCTTTCATTGTGTTGATCATGTCAAGCTGTGGAAAGTCGTCAGAAAAATAATCCCAGAAGATCTCATTGTCTTCATGAGAAACGTATAGTCAAGAAACCACAATATGGACAGAACTTGGTGAAACAGATTGGTGCCAGGGAATTGTGACTAGACTGTATACTGTCCCCTTATTCATTCAATCTATATGTTGAACACACACAAACAAACAAACACACACACACACACAAGCTAGATTGGAAGAAGATGTGTATAGTTTTAAAATTGGAGAAAGGAATATCAATCACTTGTGCTACCTTGATGACACTACTCTGATAGCTGAATATGCAAAGGATCTGCAAGCCCTAAAGCAGTAAAGAGCACAGTGAAAAATGGGACTAAAATCTGCCTGCCTGCCTGCCTGCCTGCCTACCTACCTACCTACCTATCTATCAATGGTTCTGTGTGTGAATGTTCCAGCATAACTATGGAATATATTGAGCAATTTCAACCAAACTTGGTACGCAGATGACTTACTGTCTGGAAAAAAAATACTATGGGGGTAAGACACTCCTAATGCCCCTCAGGGTGTGCGTTCTGTTAAGATTAAGCCTGTTGTGCCTTAAGATGGCTTCTACTGTACAGTGTAGTGGAGTTTCCATTGTAATGGCTTCACACTACCCCACAAGGGGGCTACCTCTGGTAAGGGGGAAAATCCAACATTAGAAATTACTTTGGTCCAGACATTTTGCCCCTATAAATAAATGCCCGGGCGTCAGGTTATCAGCTAGTTAAGTATAAAGAAGACCAACCTAATGACGACAGGTAGAACAATCAGAATTGGCAATGAAGATATCACAATGGTGGACAACATCTGCCTTTTAGGCTCAACCACCAGCAGTAAAGGAAAAAGCTGTCAAGGAATACACTGCAGACTAGCACTTGGTAGAGCAGCAGTGAAGTCCTTGGAAAATAAATTCAAATGCTGTGATGTGATTACACCTACAAAGATCATAATCACACAAGCCATGATATTCCTGTGACACTCTATAGAAGTGAAAATTGGACTTTAATAAAGCAGGAGACGAAGAGCACATTCTGGTGAGAGAGAATTTTCCTGAGGATCGGCTCCAGCACAAATCCAAAAGCTCCGAAGACTAAATCTCTGGTCTTGGTGACCGACCTAGATGGGATCCTGCAGAGTGTTGACATCTTTGGACTTTGATGTTGGAGAAAACTCTTGAGAATATTGTGGCCAGCCAGGTAAACAAACTGGTGAATCATTGAACAAATCAACCCAGATTTGCTGACATTCTTTATAAGCGAGTGGCGGGAATGTCATCCTAAGTGCTACCAGACTCTGAGAGGCAGTATCTGGTAGCGTTTAGGATTTAATTATACAAGTAAGGTTGAAATCCTGAACATGCAGCCAACAGCCTGCAAAATTCCGGTAGACCTTATGGATAATCTAGCCTGCAGTCATGAAAACCCCATCCTCTAGAATGCCTTGTCATCAAGAACAAAGGATCTTTTTGTATTCTGGCTTCACCAGTGTAAATTGCCTGGCCAATCAGCATAATGATTCTTGACTGAGAAATGCCAGCATTTCTGCTATAGTACAAAAAAGAAGAAGAAAAAAAAGGAGTTCTCAAGCCAGAATGGGGAAATTGTCTAGAAACAGAGGCCTTGGGACCTTTACCCTGTTCATCTATGACCCAGCATTTACCCCTTTAAACGCCCACTGACTTTCCATTGCGCCAATGGGGTGGAAATGCGAGAAATTCCATGGAATTTCCTCAGAGCTGCAAGAACTCTCTTACTGGAAAGAGGCATGGTTATAAAGCTGACTTCTTCAAGCAAAGAACTATGTCATCCCATTGCTTGATTGAGAGCCTGTATTGTATGTTCCTTGTAGGGGTAATGCTCTGATCTCGATTGCCTGGTCTGGTGTGAAGACACAGAATGTTCAGTTACTCAGAGAACCAAGTTGTCAACAACAAAAGGTTCCCAGCCCAATTTCCATTTATGAAAAGACATAATTGTTTGTCAGTTGGTTTGGGATATACACACACACACACACACACACACACAAACATATATATTTAAAGACAGGTATAGGTTCAGGGATCAAACTGAAACCCTAGAAACCCTAACTTTCTTTTTGTTTTTTAGAATAAATATTTCTATTGTATATTTTTCTTTATAATACGTCACATTTCCAGTTTTGCAGCAGTAGTGTACTGGCTGTATCTAGTCCTTTTTGAGTATACATAGTTTTATACACCCTGATTATAACCAATATTCTCTTAATCATATATTTATAATCTCTTTTAAATACATAATGTTGTACATCATAATTATAGACATTATTTTCGTATTTGTACCATAACATTCTATATAATTATCTCTCTCCTTTCCCCTATCTACTGCCTTCTCCTTCCTTCTCCTTTGTATCCCCTATCCCCCCCTGACTTGGGTTGTGAGCCGCCCTGAGTCCCTTCTGGGAAAAGGGTGGCATAGAAATATAATAAATTCAATTCAAATTCAATTCCTCCCTTTTCCTCTTCTCCTCTCCCCTCTTCTCCACTTCCCTCTCCTCTCTCCTACTCCTCTTCCCTCATCCATTTCCTTTTCTCCTCTCCCCCCTCTCCTACCCTCTTCTTCCTTCTCTTTCCTTTTCCTCTTCCCTCGACTTTTCTCTCCTCCTCTCCTCCGCCCCGCTCCCACTCCGCTCCGCCCCGCTCTACTCCACTTCCCTCACTCCCTTCATCTCTCTACTTCCCTTCCCTTTCATCTTTCCCCTTTCCTTGTCATATATAAATTTCCATTTCCCTGCAAGGTACAATGTATTTTCCAGGTATGCATTTCCTAACCTTTTTTTGATTCACCTGCTGTTAATTATCATATCTTTCCCACTGAGCTGGGATTATGGGTACGATGGAGTTTTACCTTTTTTAATTCGTTTTTTTTTAAATCAAATGCAATTAGGTTTCAATCATTACAGACTCCCAAATATATCTAAAACTAGGATCCTAGTCTACTCTGGTTACCTGAGTGCAACATACACCTGTTTTTTGTTGATGTTGAGAACTAAATTCCTTTGTGGGCAATCTCCTGGGTGATCACAATGATTGCCAATATTGGACAGAACCCAGTGCCAAAAAAGGGGCTCTTTTTTACTCTGTGATCCTCCTAGTTCATTGTCTCTCTTTCAACAGATCCCATTTCCCCCTTTCTCTTGATGGCCCATTGACCAGTTGGCTCCCAGGGAGTCTGGACTGATGCTCTGTGGGGAGCTTTTGAAATAAAGTCAAAAGTCATTTATGAGTCATATACTTGTTTTTTGTTTTTTGAAGAAAATTATCCCATGATATCAGGGTTCAAAACAGCTACAGTAAAGCTAAATTCTACCAACTCTGTCCCAACCATGAAGGTACACTTGACCCACAACAGAAGAGGTGATTATGTAATTCTATGAAGCATTCAACCCAGATATCCTTCCCCACTTCTTGCATTACATTTCATGCCTTTTAACACATGGCAGTAAGGCTGCATTGATCAGCCTTGTGCCATTTGTAGCAGTAGCAATCACAATAGCACTTAGAATTATATACTGCTTCATAGTGCTTTATAGCCCTCTCTAAGTGGTTTACAGAGTCAGCATGTTGCCCCCAACAAGCTGAGTCCTCCTTTTATCAGACTTTATCAGAAGGAGAGAAGACTGAGTCAATCTTGAGTTTGTCAGGATTGAACTGCTGCCAGTCGGCAGAATTAGCCTGTGATACTGCTTTCTAACCACTGCTCCACTATAGCTCTTTTGTCATATTTTATGGAATACACCACAATGATTAGTTAATTCAATAGTTATTAAGCCACTAAAGATTGGCTAGGGTTGGTTTTTTTTGCCACAATATGTAAGTTTTAGCATTGAATTCTCAGTTTCCCTTATCCTCCATCGGATTAGGTTATTGTCTCATGAACCAACCTCTATAGAGCGATTCAGATCCTAGAAGGATGAGTTTATGAACAGAGATCCTGTCAGCTGCCATTTGAAGAGTCACTAACAATCTCTGAAAATACAGTCCAGGTTATTGCCTAAAGAGCAAAGCAAAAATATGGGATTTTTTTCCCCCTCCCTAGGCACAAATGTTTGAGCTGCACACATCATGAAACCATGAAGAAGAAAGTGCAAAGTGGAGAGAACTCTCCAGTTAAATTCTTTCTGGATGGCATCATAACAAACAAAGTGGGGGGGGGGAATAAAAATAAATACAACATGAATCCATTTTTTTGTATTAAATAGCAGGAAGGTGGTGGGCCTTTTGGGGAAATCATGCAACTCTAAATATACATGAGACTTCTGGAAAGTGTTAGCAAGGGAAGATTGGTCAGTGATTACTTTAGCAGGCACCCCAGTGGGTTGAGTGTGCTTTCCTGAATTCATCCCCCAGCCCCACTCCATTCCTGCATTCTTTGCATCATGGATCTGCTCTCTCTTCCACTGCTGACACAATAACTCACTCATGCTTCAAGGGCTTGCAGAGTGCTGAAGAAGGAAGGTCATTAAAGACCTTCCCATAGAAGACAAAGTATGCAGGAAGTCCAAATTGAGCTCATTTCTTTAATAGCAACAGTAGGGAACCAGCAGACCTTTTCTTCACTTGCCTTTTGCCATGGCCAAAATCTCTTGGTTGGGTTTTTTTCCTGTACTGTATATCCCCATAATGTTGTAACCTTAGTCTTAGCCTATCCTTAAGTCACAGTTGAAGTCACAGAAAGTTGGGCTGATATGAAAGTCATCCCTCCCCCCAACATACACACCAAAAAGAACTAATTTTAAGACTAATGGGGAAGATAACTGTTGGGAGAACTATCTATCTGGTTCAATTCCAAGACGGGAGAAAGACACTGGAAGCACGGAGGCTGATTGGAAAGATGGTTTAATGATGAAGGAGAGTGGTTCTGGCCAGCTGACCAACTGGTTTGGTCAGTACATGGATTTTTATAGCGTTTCAGAGATGCTGCTAGGGGGGTTGTGCATTGTCTGAAATTCCCTCAGGAGATTGTGTAATGTAGTGAGCACTGTGTCTTCTACTGAATGGTAGTGGGTTAATCCTATTATGTCCTGAAGGCTGGTGTCCTGTTCTTAATCCCATCACCCTGGAGCTGAAGGTCTTTTGTATTGTAGATAGGATGGCCCAGTCTTTCTTAATGGGCACCAAATATCTGCTGGGAGGAGCAGGCTATTTAGAAAGACTGGGTGCTTCCTGCCTCTAAAAAAAACCATGTTTCTCCATTTCTCATTTACTGAAATATAATATCTTGCCTTTTTAATATCCCTCAAAATATTTCATTCTTCTAGGTGTGGGGAGGGGGGCTTCCCTCAATGTTATGCCAAAATTTCTCAACCATGCAAAAAATAAAAATCCAGCCATTTATTTGTTATCTTTGACTTCTACTGTATGCACACTTTCCTGGGATGCAGGTGAAACTCTCTGGCCTAATTCTGGAAGGAGAAGAGTAGGGCAGAGGTATTGGCTGCTATAGTACTGGCAGTTCCCTGTGGCTGTTAAACAGCTGACCAAGAGGTGGGTTTTTAAATGAAATTCTCAGCATCTTCTCCAGTTTATAATTCTTGGTGAGAAACCATGAATTATACTTTTAATCAACGCCATAATTTGTGTAATCTAGCTATGCATTTGCAGCTAGAAAGATATAAGGAATTATATTGGTCAATCTTTGTTAATGAGGAACAGAAATAAAAGCTGATTCTGACATAATTAAGGTTACCAGATGTTTTAAATGGAGAACTTGTCTTAATCTCCTTCCATTGGCAGGAATAACATTACAGAATATAGTATAACAGAATTGGAAGGGAATTTGGAGGTCTTGTAGACTAACAGTCTACTCAAGTATGGGGTCTAACTCTATCATGTCAGACAAATGGTTATCCAATTTCTTCTTTAAAACCTCCAGTGATGGAGCACCCACAATTTCTGGAAGTAAGCTGTTCCATTGATTAACTGTTCTTACTGTCAGGAAATTTTTTCCTTAGTTCTAGGTTGGTTTTCTCCTTGAAAAAATCCCATCTATTACTTCTTGTCTTACACTCAGATGCTTTGGAGAATAGGTTGACTCCCTCTTCTCTGTGATATCTCCTCAAACCTTAGACATCACCACTAGTCCTTCTCTTTGTTACGCCAAACCAAATTTAAGCAGCTACATGATAAATGGGAGAACTGACTGTTTTGATAGGCTTGGAAGAGCCTTCCACGAGATGTTTGTTACCTTGTTTTGAGTGTGGGTTTAACTTCTTTTCAAAAGAATGCTAAACTCTCTGCCACAAAGATGCTGATAAATAATTGAAGGATGGGCTAAGGGCCTTGAAAAACCAGAGAACAATTCCCACTTGACCAGGAAGCTTCCACTCCAAAAGCCAGCTATTTAATAGGCTTGTCAAACATCTGTCAAAACCACCTGCCAATCATAGCACTATTGAGAAAGATCGGTGGTTTTGATAATTAGGGATGTGAAAAAGAATAGCATTGAAGCCATCCCAAACCAGGACACAAATATTTTTTGTGGCAAGCCATTATAGAAGCTACAAAAATAGATAGGAATTGTAACAGGGACCCCAAGTTTTGTTTTCTGATGGTTTAAGGATGAGTAGATAGCTTTTCAGTTCCACTGAGTGAAAATGTCCAGTGATTCTCCAGAGAGCATTGAACTAAATCATCACCCTCTTTCATCCATGCTGGCTAGAGCTGCTGAAACAATGCAGCAACATCTGGAAGAACATCTGTTTCTTTATGAGGAAGAATCCTGAACTAGTACATACAAATTGGAATAGTCTAATTAGATATTGTGAGCTTTACTTCTAATTCATTCGTGTATATGATTCAATATAGTTATGCATTAAAAAAAGGGTAGCTTTGGAACTCAGTTATAATTTACAATACTCATTGTATTCATACTTCTTCCATATGTGTGTATAGCATGCTTTGCCAAAAGCTAATAGGAAAATTTATTTCTCTTATTCAAGGGATCAGCAAGAAAGTGGAAATCCTGTTATGTAACCAGATATCTTGGATGGAAACCTATTTTGCTAAAATAATTTGAAGCAGCAAATCTTCCTTTCCAAGTAGCAAATAAATCTGACGTACATCCAGAAATCAGTATCCCTCACACTTCCACTTCTATATTTTAAGATGACATTTAATGAGAAATAACTAATAAACAACCAAGCCATTTAATATATATTTTCCCAAGCCCTATTGCAAGTTGTTTTGTTTTGGCATGATAAAAAGTTATGAACCATATAATCAAAACAAATCAATCCTGAGTGTTCTTACTGACCCTCATCACGAAAATGCAAATTAGGAGAAAGAGGGCAGAATGATAATTTCTTATGGAGGAGTGTAATGCCAATTGAACAAAGTAACCTTTGCCAGAAGCTTCTTATATAAAATAACCTCCACTTCCTTTAACTTTTGTTCAGCACACTAGCACCACCTAGTGTATATCGAAAAAATAACACTCCAAAAGGCAATCTGACTAAGTCCATTTTTTTCCATACTGTATCCAGCTACATTTTCCCCCCTCAAACCAAATTGATGAAATTCTGTGTGGTATCTAGAAAAACAGATAAGGACTGGTAAAACGAAATGCTAAAGCTAAATATAGGATTTCATATTGGTTATGCTTCTAGGTATGCTAAATAAAAGATTTCATAAATCCTTCTACAAAATGAAGCAAATGTGGAGACCTATATTAATCAATGCTTTAGAAGGAGTGATATATTGGACTGGAAGGAATAGAGAAGAGTGATAACATGCAGGGTTCAAACTGTGGAGTTTAGCAAGGCTTAGAAGTGATTCATCAGAACAATTTTTTTCCCCTAGCCTGTGCCCTTTAAATATACTGGATTAAAAAAGGATTTGTAATTTAAGATGAAGAGTGATTTATATTTTCAATGGGGCATTGAGGTCAGGCCAATACACACAGGCTCTGATTTGCCATAGACAGCTGTCAATTCCCTGTTAAATCATGAAATCTATAGGTTCAAGACACATGTAAATTAGTTTAGGCTATTCAATGACCACGATCAAAAGTACACAAGTTAATTCCGTGAGGAAAATATGAAAAAGTCACTAGGAAAGTTAATTTTAAACTTTTAAATCTTAATACAAGATTTTGAGCTTAAGATGAAGATCTTATGTTTCCATTTTTGGATAATGTTGCTGACTTTAACTCACTCTGAAGTAAATACCCTGAGAAAGACTTATCAAAAATCACTTTATGGTTTGATCAATTGCTGTAAACATCAAGAGTTATGTAACCTCCATAAAACCATTTCAACTACTAGAAGGCAATAGCTGACTTTAACTTGCTTTGACCCTTTCAAGCAGATTTAGAAACCCAAACACACAAAGCCCACTCACTAGGATCTAAAGATGTTTCTTCAGCGTGTTTTATTCTAAACAAGATATCCTTGAAAGCCAATGCCAACAGATAAAATGCCAACAGACATTTCGCATCACAATTTTCCCATTGTCAGAAAGAGAAAGAGAAGAGTTCAACTCCTGATGACCTCACGGAAACTTCTAAGCAATTTTCTTGCCAAAATGCAGAATTGAGTTGTTAGGTCTTCCTGTACTCCCTGATACTTCCTGTTAGGATCCACCCACGTTATGGGGATGAGATATAGTTCTGCTATATTTTCCATTCTCCTTAGGGCACAAATTAAGGAATGGAACCGCTCAAATCAAAGTACTGTCAATGGACAAAAACAAAAAAGGAAAACTGTGCCACCTAGTGGTCAAATGTGTGCATTATTATTGGAGATTTAGCTTTTATTTAGAAGACACTATTGAGAACGATCTGTATAGAAGATATTATTGAGAATGATTTCTCAAAATACAGTAGCATCCCTTTCTCTATAAAATGAATTAGAATTTATGCTTCAGGCAGTTTGAATGATTTACAGCCTGTACTCTACGGGACTTCTTCTATGATTGGTACATGATGTGCCAATTTTAGGCCATTTCAAAAGTAGAATTTCTGGTTTGCAGATTTGCAATAAGATAAAATCTATTTTTTTCAACTGGCTAAATATAGCTTATCTGACTCAAAACATAGCAGATTTTCCTCTAGCAAAAAATACTTGGTCACCTAATCAGAAGATTAATCTGCATTCTAAATCCACGTATGTTGCACAAAACCACCATAGACAATAACATATTTAGTAGCAGAAAGAGGGGAAAAGAACAAGAGTGGAGAGTAAATATAGCCCTTGTTGGACAAGGTGGGAGGAGACTTAACATTCAGCATGGACTTTGACTTCTTAACCTTCTTCTAAACTAGAAATTGCTATGCAGCAATTTTCAAAATAAGCTGCCAGAAGTAGGATATTTGTTTAAATTCACTGATCACATGGCCTAACACACAAAAGGCTTGAGCAGTTCAACATTACTTTGTCATTTTAAAGTCTGCTGGGCTTAATCTCTTATCATATTTCTAATTCTCCCCGAAGAATAGGTCCTGGGACCTGCAGTTCTCTTATTCTACTAAGAATTGCTCTTCTTACTGCGAGCTAATAAAAAGGTGAAGAAAAAAAAAATCCTAGTTGTTGATTTCATGGACACATCAATGTTCCATTTTTGGCAATAAGCAGAATTGGTTTGCTAAAGCGCTCCGTCAAGATGTATTCTTGACTTTTCAGTTCGGTTTACAGTATTTCTTGGTTATTTTCCATCCGATTATCATTCAATGTTGATCCTACATAGCTTTTTCAAAATCAGACAAGGTTGGTTAGGTGCTTTCCCTTAGTTGAGCTCAAAAGGAAGAGGACTTCTCCAGTTGGATAGACAGCAAAAAATAATAAACAGAGATGAAGTCCTATGAAGGGGTCTTCGGTGCTCTCTGAACTTGATTGTTTTCTTGCAGATGTATCATTACTCAAACTAGTTAGTTCATTCCAATTCAACTCATTTCAACCCTGAGCTACAAATATTCTCCTTTATTGATAAAATCCTACGCAGCTTCTCTATTTTGTTAATCTAAACTTAACTCTATTTGAAATCTATGATGGACATTTTCCACTCTGTTCCTCCAATCAACTTAACAACCATGACAAAAAAGTCATAAAATCAAGTTTGATTCTTTTATCAACTACCTTGCTGAGAAAGGGGAATTCTGATTCCATTTGTCGTTGTAATTCAAGGACTATCTGTATTTTGGAAATGATAGAGAGTGCCATTGTGGCTGTTTTTATTCTGCTGTATGTTAGATGCTTCTCTGTCACTTTAATAGTGTTTGATTTGAAGAAAAGAATGTTGAAGGAATTCCCTCATTTTTTTTCACTCCACCAAAGTATTTGAAACTAGAAAAGCTACAAGCCACTGGAGAAATTATTGTAGGGTGAAAGAGTAGACACATACACAAACCCACAGGGAAAATGCAAGAATTCCACATTTCATCAATTAGATTTTTTTCTGTCTAGGATCTAGAACTGGTCTTCATTTCAGAATCATTTTCTTTTCCAGCAAATGGACAAGGGATTAAAATTACAGAGACACAGTTTGGTGTAGTGGTTAAGTCAAAAAGCTAGAAATTGGGAGCCCGTGGGGTTATGACAAAGCCAGCTAGGTGACCCTGGGCCAGTCATTTTCTCTCAGTCCTAGAAAGCGGCAATGGCAAGCTACTTCTGAAAAATCTTGCCAAGAAAACTGCAGATACTTGCCAAGGCAGTCTCTGAGAATCAGACACAGTTAAACAGAAGAAGAAGAAAAATTAAAAGTGCAACAATTTTTAGGGGATAGGTGGGTTACTAAGCAGAACTTTTTTCCTTCACAACACAGAACAGTCTTTTCCTTTATATTTTTTCCACAGTTTCACATTATTTACTCGTATCTTGGCACAGAATAAGGCATTTCTTAATAGGTCAAGAATGATCCAACTTCATAGCTGAAATATGACTAGCCTCCAAGCACAACTACTCGTATAGCCATTAGACTACTCACCCAAACTTTGTGGTTAAGATACCGCCCAGGGAAGATCCAAGAATTACTCCTATTCCAAAACAAAGCCCAAGCTTTCCTAAAGCATCCGCACGTTTGGCAGGAGATGTCAAATCTGTTATAACCATCTGTGCACCTGTGAAGACAGTGGAAAATTGCACTGAACTATGAAGCATCTTTCCATGTTCACATCTGAAGTGCTTCATGCTCAATTGATAGCCAAGGCAACTAGAGACAACTGAGTCCTGGATTTGTATATTTTGTAACGTTACCTGGTAATCCATGAATGAAGATGCCTGGAACTCTGGAAAGAAAGAGCAAGGGGACACTGATGGATACAGAGAGAAGCAAGAAGCACAGGGATCCAGCCAAATATGAAAGAGTCAAGGCAGTTCTGGTACCAAACCGGTCAGCGAACCTGGAAGAAGAATGATGTAGTATATTTAGAACATTGACTGAACCTCAATTAGAAAAGCAGAACCTGTCATATCAGAAACCATTATTGTGATCTCCAAAAAAATCTGGACACATACCTATCTACCTGTCAGCATTCCAAATATCATGCAGAATTAAATCAGAGTCCAAGGCAGAGCTATCCTTAAAGTTCCAATTTAATAAGACAGACATGTTGGCAACAAACTGTGGAATCCCAAATCTAAAAGCTTCCTGGGATTCTACCCAGTTGAAAGTTCATGATCTCATCCCCACACCCATAAATCCATCACATCGTCCAATCTTCTTTGGCCATGCTGGCATCTCCACCCATCTAGTTCCAGTCAGGTGCAGAGGTGTGGAGACAAAAGATGACCTTGGCTTCCAGAAAGGAATAACAACAACACATTCCACAATTCTACTCCTTTCTATTCCCCCCTCCCAATTACTACACTAATGAAACAGCATAGTGAAATAATAGAAAGTGTGGCAGGCCAAAGATCCTAAAAGGAACATAACTACAGGCCTGACACTACCTACAGGTAGACCTTTACTTACAACTATTTGTTTAGTGACTACTCAAAGTTACAATAGTATTGAAAAAAGTGACTTACGATCAGTCCTTGTACTTACAACCATTGCAGCATCCCCACAGTTATGTGATCAAAATTGCCACTGGATCGCTGGCATGTATTTATGATGGTTGTTCCCCAAGCTTAGAGAAAATTGCATGGACTTCAGTTCCCAGAGTTCTCAGCAATGACCATGCTTCTTGAAAAAACATGTGAGCTTGTAGTCTGAAGACACTAAGGTTGTAAGGAAAGCAGTTCGATCCCTAAGTACTAGTTAATATACAATAAGAGTGTCAGGCCTGCAGTTATATCCCTTTTAGGATCTTTGGCCTGCCACACTCTCTCTTATTTCATTATGCTGTTTCATTAGTGTAGTAGTTGGGAGGGGGGAATATAAAAGAGTAGAATTGTGGAATGTGTTGTTGTCATTCTTTTCTAGAAGCCAAGGTCATCTTTTGTCTCTGCACCTCGGCACCTGACCAGAACCAGCTGGGTGGAGATGCCAGTGTGGAAGAAGAGGATTGGACCATGTGATGGGTTTGTGGGTGTGGGGACAAGATCATGAACTTTCAACTGGGTGGGAATCTGATGTAATTTCCAGAATTGGGATTCCACAGATGTGCTAAGATGTCTGATTTATTAAATTGGAACTTTAAGGATAGTTTTGCCTTGGACTCTGATTTAACTCTACATGATACTTGGAAAGCTGACTCTTTGTCAGCGTTCCAAGTATCATGTAGAATTAAATCAGAGTAAATCAGGGTATTGTTCGGATTTTCCCCTTTTCTGTTTTATGCTGCATGTTTAATTGAAATGGATACTAAATCTGAATTATTTTCCTAAGTTAAAAATCATACTATTAATTTAGGACAATTCTACCTTTGCACAAGAGCTCAGAAGAACAATGCTTTAGATTTACCTTCCAAAGATGAAGCCACCCAGAAGCTGAAGAATACCAAAGAATGTTTGCAAGTAGCCAAATCCAATTGCATCCAAACCCAACTTAGTTGCCAGATACTAAAACAGAGGAGAAAATACAAAGGTTAGACACTACATTTTTGAAAGGGAGGTTTAAATAAAAGGCGAAGTTGATTATGACTTCTGATGATCTATGTAATTTTCTTGATATCCATATGGAAGTGGTTGCTGTTGTCTTTAAAACATTCCTTTCACAGTCTAGTCTACAGCATTGATGATTCCATAATGGTCTCTCAACCAACTATTAAATCAGGCTGGATACTGCTTAGCTTCTCAATCAGCCTGCTCAGCTAGATATACCTATAAACCAGAGGTGATATTTAGCAGGTTCTGACCAGTTTTGGAGAACCGGTAGTGGAAATTTTGAGTAGTTCGGAGAACCGGTAAATACCACCTCTGACTGGCCCTGCCCCCATCTATTCTCCACCTCCCGAGTCCCAGATGATCAGAAAGGAATGGGGATTTTGCAGTAACCTTCCCCTGGAGTGGGGAGGCGATGGATATTTTACAGTATCCTTCCCCTGCCATGCCCACCAAGCCATGCCACGCCCACCAAGCCACGGCTACAGAACCAGTAGTAAATTTTTTTGAATCCCACCACTGCTATAAACCAGGGATGTCCAATCTTGGCAACTTTAGGATTGGTGGACTTCAACTCCCAGAATTCTGTCTGGCTGGGGAATTCTGGGAGCTGAAGTCCACAGGTCTTGTAGTTGTCAAGATTGGACAACTTTAACTCACTTTCGAGTCTTAGTTTCTCTTTCTTCCTTCATTTTAAAAGAAAATGAAAGGTATATTTCTACCTCTACTCCTATTGGTCAGAGGTTTAAGTTTAATTTGATGGCTTTTTCAGCTAGCAACACCCCCCCCCCCAATACAAATCGAATACTGCTTAATCTTGATTAAGAACCACTTTAAACTTCAGATTTCATTTTGTGTTTATACACGATTCACTGAATTCTGTTAAATTCTTTTATACGGTTATATCTTGTCTATTTAGTGGAAAATAAATATTTACATTATAAAACTTAGCATTATTTTGCAGCATAAATCAAAAATAAGCAAGGGATTATAACTTTAATTCATTTTGTTTCTTTTCCTCAATAATTGTTTTCTCTTTTACCACTGAGGAGTCCAAAAGAATCAAAAACAACTTCTGGAAATTATATAAAGAGGGGCATTTCTAAATTTGATAAAATGATTTCAAAGTTACATCCAACACCCCCTTTTAAAACATCAGTATACATAATGAATAACTGCATCCCTAGCAATTAAACCATAATAGCCACAACAGCCTGTAATCAAATCTCACCAGAAACTGTGATTAAAAAGATTCCATTCAGCTCCCAATAATTATTATTAATTATTAACAATACTAACACCATAAAACATCAACATTTGGCTATCCCAGATACTTGGGAAGGACTTGATAGGTGGATAAAAATGCCAAATCCAGTAATTCACATGTGGCTGACTGTGCGACAAGCCAATAATAATAAAAAAATAATAACAACAACAAACATTTGCCTATCCTAGGTCCTTGGAAGGGCTTGATGGGTGGATAAAATTGCTAAATCCAGTCTAAACATTTGGCTGACTGCATGACCAACCATAATAATTACAAATCAAGTTTAATGATAATAATAGATGCCTTGTGTACAATCCTAAAATATCTGGGGTACCATTTGAACACCATCAGCATCAACAAAATCACCATTAGTTATTTGAAAAAGGTGGCTTTAACTTAGATCAACTTGCATCCTGTGATGATACCTTTAACAACTTTGAACAACATCTGACTACTTGAGAAGAATCAATCCACGGATAAAAATCAGGTGTGGGCTGCTGGGCGTTTGCAGAGGTTCAGGAGAACCTCTAGCTAAGATTCTATGCAGTTTGTAGAACTCCGAAATCCCACTCCTGGCTGGCCCTGCCCACCCCTCCCCTCCCAGGAGTCCCCATGTAGCCCATTTTTGATGCCGGTAAGTGCAGGGCCTTCAAGGAGGCTCAGAGGTGGGGGGAGAGCAAAAAGGAAGCCTACTGGAAGTTCAAGAAGTCCACAGGGCCTCTGGGGCCTGGGGAAGCCGTTTTTGCCCCTCCCAGAGACTCGAGAAAAGCCTCCAAAGCCCAGGAAAGGCAAAAAACACCCTGTGTGCCGTGGTGCACGAGGCCACGCCCACTCAGGAACCGGGCAGAGAACCCCTTGCTACAATTTTTAAAGTCCACCCCTGATAAAAATATCAAATCTACTATAATAGGTACATTTATATGCCACTTGATTCCCAGCAACTCTGGAAGGTTTTGTTAAAAGCGTTTAGAAACAAGGAACAATACAAAAACACAAAAGCAACAATTAACTAAGTTTGTTTTATTGAATTCATTCCTTGGCCTGGGAGACGATACAGAAACAAGACTCAAAGTTGCTTATACAGCCCAGCCTTATGAGCTAGTAAGATAACGAGAACAAATCTTGCAGGACAAATATTAGTTTGTCTATTTTAATTTATCTGAGGTGATACGAGTAAATGGATTTCTACTTAGTAGTACCAAGAAACATGCCATGGTTTCAAGCAATAACTGAACAGGCAGCAAGCATTCACTTGTCGTACTCACTGGCACAATCCCAAATTGCATAAACATGCAGGTCAGATCCATCGCCGTCAGGAGGTAAGTGATTTTAATCACCCACCGTGCTGAGGTCATATTTACGGTTTTCTTATCTTCCATTTCCAAGTGCTCCTCCTTCACTTCCAGTTTTTGTTCACTCTGAAAAGCTTCCTATATATTCTTGTGTATTGCACAGACTGGAGGGTGTGTGGGGAAGTGAAATCAAATGTTTAACTAGAAAGATGATAGAAAGATTATGCTCATTAACATAAAGTGCAAAAGTCCTGGGTTTGGTTTTTTTAAAAACTTGGAATCAGTGCTGAGTCATGGCATAGGTTATACTTTTGTGCCAAAGGCATTTTAGCAAGTGAGTTTGCTAGATTAGCGAACTCACTTGCTAAAATGTTTTATTTGTTTAGATTGCTAATATATTTGCTTAGCTTAAGGAACTTAGAACTGAGGAGAAATTTCCTGCCAGCTAGACCAGTTAATCAGTGGAACAGCTTGCCTCCAGAAGTTGTGAATGCCCCAGCACTGGAAGTCTTTAAGAAGATGTTGGATAGCCATTTGTCTGAAACGGTATAGGGTTTCCTGTCTAGGCAGGGGGTTGGACTAGAAGACCTCCAAGGTCCCTTCCAACTCTGCTATTGTATTATTGTAATGATCTCACCAAGACCCACATTTAAATCCTGAAGATTGAAAAAAAAATACAAACAAAATAATAGTGCGTCCATATCTTTTGTGCATCTTCTTGGAGGTACCAGGACACTCAGTGAACCAACTTAGCATAAATAGACTGCAGGCACATACTGGTAGCATAAAACATTATTCAGAAAGAAAACCTATCATGTCATATATTTATTTAGTTCCTCATCAGTGAACTGAAGACCACAGTTTTGGAGACTCAGAAATTTTACTGTATTGACCAGAAATACATATGGCATATACCCATGATGGCGAACCTTTAAGGCCATTTTTCGCCCTTCGGAGGCTTCAGGAGGCTTCCCTGAAGGCTCTGGAGGGCAAAAAACTGGCCCTATGGACAAACCGGAAGTTCGGGAAGTCACTTCCGGTTTGGCTGTAGGGCTGCTTTTTGCCCTCCGGAGCCTTCAGAGAAGCCTCCTGAAGCCTCTGGAAGGCATAAAACACCCCGACGAGCAAACCGGAAGTCTGTTTTTGAACTTCTGGTTTGCCCATAGGGCCATTTTTTTGCGCTCCGTAGGCTTCAGGGAAGCTCCTGAAGCCTCCAGAGGGCCTCCGGGGGTGGGTGGGGGGAGGCTGTTTTCGCCCTCCCCAGGCTTAGAAAGCCTGAGGAGGGCAAAAAAAAAAGCGTGCCAAAAGTGGGGGCGTCGCACTGGTCATGCACGTATGTGCACTGGTGTCATGCACATAGCATTATGGGTGTGGGAATACCCGCATATGACCCCCCTGCGCTCCCCCCACTTTTAGCATACGATCCAAAAAAGGTTAGCCATCACTGGCATATACTAATCTATTTGTTGGATACAACAACCTATGTGAAAGTATGTACAATAGATATATTTACTGTACAGATAGTCCTCAACTTAAATCTACAGTATTCATTTAGTGACTGTTCAAAGTCACAACAGCATTGCAAAAATGACTTTTGACCATTTTTTCACACTTATGAGTGTTGCAGTATCCCTGTGGTCACATGATCAAAATTCAGATGCTTGGCAACTGGCATGTATTTATGACGGTTTCAGCGTCCCAGGATCATGTGATCACCTTTTGCAATCTTCTGACAAGCAAAGTCAATGAGGAAGCCAGATTCACTTAACAACCGTGTTATTAAATTAACAACTGCAGTGATTGACTTAACAACTGTGGCAAGAAAGATAATAAAATGGAGCAAAACTTATTTAACAACTGTCTCACTTAGCAACAGAAATGTTGGGCTCATTTGTGGACATAAATCAAGGACTACCTGTATGCACAAACTTTTATTTTTCAGACAAGGGAGGGGTGCTTAGTAACAATAGCGTGGCAGGTCTTGAGTTCAGGTCCTGTTACTTCAGTTAAAAAGGATTACAGAGCAAGGTTTTGAGAAAAAAAATCCTCCAGGGAATCCTTAGAGATGGAAATCCTCCCAGGGAATTCTTGGAAAGGGAAGATAAAAGGTAACACACCTCTTACTGTATATGGTCTGATACCAGGGGTGGGCTTCAAAAATTTTAGCAATGGGTTGTCTGCCCAGTTGCTGGGTGGGCATGGCCATGGCCTAGTTGGCCTCATGCACCATAGAAGGGGGGGGGGCATTTTTGCCCTCCACAGGCTCTGGAGGCTTTCTTCAAGCCTCCGGGAGGGCAAAAACGGCCTCCCCAGGCTCCAGAGGCCCTCTGGAGGCTGGAAACTGGGTTGTTTCCAGCCTTCCCGAACTTCCGGTAGGTCCGTTTTTCACCCTCCCTGAGCCTCCATGTGCACCCTGCACTTATCTGCATCCAAAACGGGCCGTGTGAGGACTCCTGGGCAGGGTGGGTGGGGCCAGCCAGAGGTGAGATTTAGGGGTTCTCCGAACTGCACAGAATCTTAGCTAGAGGTTCTCCCAAACCATTGTGAACCCCCAGAAGCCCAACCCTGGATACCACCTACAATACAGGAGTGTGCAGATTCCAAAAACAATTGCAGGGATTTCAATTTATTTCACAAAAACTCTAATGCACAGAGGCATGGATCCTTTCTCCTTTAAGTTGTTGCACTGTTTTGGGAAGTCTCCACCGTGCATTTAGGAGAGATGAATGGAAGAGATGGAGGAAGAAAGGGAAGGAGGAACACCTGAACGGAAGATTTCCATTACCAGGCAGTGCACATGTGAATGTAGCTGACAACTGGAAAATGAGTAGTAAATTGACTGCTATTTGTATCATGAAAGCACAACAGTCCTTTCTCTCAAGGCATCCGATAAGCTGTTATAGTACTAAAATATTACTATTTAATTACTAGTCTAAAAGTAAATGCAAGATTAATAAATCAGAACAATTCAGAAGCTGCCCATTACGTTATAATGGACAAAGGGCTTACAGAAGAGCAGTGAGCTAATGGCGACATTCAATTCCAGTCAGCTTGAAAGAGCTTTTCACTGTTTACATTTCTTACTAAGTATTATGAAAATAAAGAAGGAAAATCCATCTTCCTGGTTTGTACTCAACAGGGACCACGTTAAAATTATCATCCATGAATGCAGCAGAAGAATAAAAATAATATGTATAATAAAGATGCAATATTTTTTAATTTTTACTTATGGAAAGACTATCTGTATTTTATTTCAAGTCAGTGCCATATCTGCAAGAAGATCTCTAGAACATGAGTGTCAAACTCATGTCGTCACAGCGTCGTCACATGACATATTGCTACTTTTCCACCCTTCGCTAAACCAGACGTGGGCGTGGCCAGCACATGACACATCCAACCCATGGGCCACAAGTTTGACAACCGTGATCTAGAAGATTTCTGTGAGTTGGGGGGGGGGGAAAAACCAGGAACTGGAAGTCACCCTTGGTAGAATACTGCAGCATACAATAGAATATTCTTTATTGGTCAAGTGTGATTGGACACACAAGGAATTTGTCTCTGGTGCATAAACTCTCAGTGTACATTGAATTGAATTGAATTTTATTATTTGTATGCCGCCCTTCTCCGGGAAGGACTCAGGGCGGCGAACAATTCAAAAGGGGAAAAAGGGGAACATAAAACGAAATACAGATAATTAAAATAAGCAAGAGTCACGCAACTATACAAGTTGAGAGGGGAGGGAACTCATCAACCCCAGGCCTGCCGGCAAAGCCAGGTTTTGACGGCTTTTCGGAAGGCCTGGAGAGAGGTGAGGGTCCGAATCCCTGTGGGGAGTTCATTCCAAGCAATGAAGTGATAAATCGTAAATAATAAGATACAAACAACAAACTGCTAAATCATAAGATACCAATAGGAGAAGGTAATAGGAAAGATGAGAAGGATAATAGCAATACAGCTCTACATGGATAAATATCCTTAGCCACAAGACACTCCTGTAGGAATTAGGATTTGGCAGAGTGATGGCATGGGGACGGCATGGAAAATGGTCCCAGTGTCTAATTGTTTTGGCATGCATTGCTCTGTAGCAGCATCCTGAGGGGAGGAGTTGAAACTGTTTATGTCCAGGATGTGAGGGGTTTGTAGATATTTTTCTCAGCCCTCTTTTTGGCTCGTGCAGTATTACAGGTATTCAATATGGGGTTGTTTGCCGACAGCTCTTCTCAGTTAAAGTGTTCTACGGTCCATTACCTGTACTCCTTTGGCTAACAGAGAGCTCAATTGTCTTCAAATGTATTGCCACACCTGGTGATCCTATCCAGTGGTGGGTTGCAATTTATTTTACTATTGGTTCACTCGTGCACGATTGTGCGATCAGGCAATGCTTCTGGCGCAGAAGCGTCCGGATGAGTGGGCGGAGCCTCCTGCCGCTGCCACTACTGGATCGCCCAAACCGGGGCAAACTGGCAGCAACCCACTTCTGATCCTATCCTGCCACAGAGCAAAACTGTTAAAGTGCCATCTTCTGTTCTTTGAGCTATACTTGAAAACTATACTTGCTAATCCCTATTCTGCTACTTGACTTGAGTTAGGCAAGTTCAAGAAACAGACACGCCAGAGATTCAAGAAATGCTAATTTCGGTTATGTATTGATAGAGTCTTAACAGTCTGTCCAAAACCATTCAACCCCCACTTTTTTTAAGGACCACAAAATTGAGTGGGCAAAATGCATTCCCCACCACAAGGAATACTGTAAACATAGTAAAAGTGTGATGGCAAAAAGGCCCTCGCTGGCACCACCAGTGGGAGGAGCTGTCAAGACAGAACCAGCAACACACAACTAGCAGCAGTTGGCTCTCTTTCCAGCGAGATATGGAGTTTGCTACTTTGGGATGCAGTAAATAGACCATGATAATAATGAACCAAGACTTGACAGAGATTAAGTTGTTATTATTACTAGCAGGGAGTTGGGAAACAAGGTGCCCAAAAGGCAATGGTTTTTGTTGATCACACTGTGTTGATTCCAAGTTCTGTTCTCTAAAAAAAACATATTTTTGCTTTTTTCCTTAGAAAGCATCATTAAACCCCTTCCATGAGCCTTTCAACATCAAGGAACAGCATAAACATTGTAATGCTGTAAAAGAGCCCATTGGAAAATATTGCTTTGCCAGCCTAACTTTTAAAGTTCCCAGGGATTATAAATTATAACATGTATTTCTCAACCAACCTCTAATGTTTTCATATGGTCAGAGTTAGGCTACATCCCCTTTAGGGCTCAATGAGGGACTTGCTGACTCAATTCTGTCTGGAACAAGCATTTTGAGGAACTTCCTTGTCCACCTCACCTTGCCAGACAGGTTTAGTTTTACCCTGAGGAGATAAATTAACAATGACGTGGCATATTTAATGTCTTTTTAAGAAGATTTTCCAGCTCTTTCCAGCCATAAGAAGGAATGGGGGGGGGGGACACTTTTATTTCAAAGCATTCCAAGCAGAGGTGGTATTCAGCCAGTTCTGACAGGTTCAGAGAACTGGCAAATAGGCTGGCCCTGCCCCCTCTGCTTCCCAGCTGATCTTCTTTTGTTGCCCTGAACAGGAGAATGGAGCTGGAAAGCAGGTTAGTGGGGTGGAGAAGGACTAGGGATTTTGCAGTAATCTTCTCCCAGGAGTGGGAAGGAAATGGGGATTTCGCAGTATCCTTCCCCTGCCATGCCCACAAAGCCACACCCACAAAGCACGCCCACAGAACCGGCAGTAAAATTTTGGAATCCCACCACTGATTCCAAGCAATGTTTCCTAATTTAAATTCAACTGTTAAACCTGAGCAGAGGATTGGACTGGAGGAGCACCAAGGTCCTTTCCAGCTCTATTCTGATTGATGGATTGATATTATGGACTTTCCTTGCCAGCACTTTCTGCCTTTGGCCTGGTTAAAACTGTGACTCAAAGCTGTATACTTTTAAATATATGTCGCAGAAATGACTCAGTGTACTGGTTAGCTTTCAATAATGTTATGTTGAGCATTAATTGTTACATGAAGAAATTTTTTTTTGGGTCTGCCTAAAGGTCATCCTTTATTTACAACCATTTGTTTAGTGACTATTTGAAGTCAAAATGGTACTGAAAAAAGTGAATTATGACTGCTTTTCACACTTAGCACCTTTGCAACACCCCCATAGTCACATGATCAAAATTCAGACACTTAGCAACTGGCATTTATGTCAGTTGCAGAGTCCCAAGGTCATGTGATTACATTTTGCAACCTTCTGATAAGCGAAGTAAATGGGGAAGCGCAGCAATGTGGCAAGAAAGATTGTAAAATGAGGCAAAACTCACTTCTGTCTTATCTAGCAAGAGAAATTTTGGGCTCAATTGTGGTAATCCGTTGAGGACTACCTATATTGATATTATCTCATGTAGGACTGTATCAAGTAGGTAGATAAGTAGGTCGGTAGGCAAGGAAGGAAGGAAGGAAGGAAGGAAGGAAGGAAGGAAGGAAAAAAACAAACCTCTGGTTGAACTGGAAATCAGATATTCAAACTGACAACACCCGAGTTTCCTGATCTCTCCACAATGTAATTGCTGTCCCACCCAGTGGTGGGATTCCAAATCTTTTCTTACCATTCTATGGGAGTGTGCTTTGTGCACGCATGTGCACCTAATGCGTGCTTTGCGCATGCGCACAGCACTCAAAGACCGCCCTCAGTATAAGCGCTGGTGAGCTGAGCTGTTTTTTAGCTCAGCTGAGGCGCGGCAATCTGCTCTGCCATGTGAATCAGCTGAGCTAAAAAACAAGGGAATATAGGACAGGGAATGGCGGGAGCAGGAGGGCGGGGCCAGCCAGAAGTGGTATTTGTCAGTTCTCCGAACTGCTCAAAATTTCTGCTACCAGTATGCCAGAACCGGCCCGAACCAGCTGAATACCACCTCTGGTCCCACCTCCTGGACTATCCTTAGATATTTTCTTAATATCCTACAAGTGTCTCACAGGAGATTCCACTCTGTCATGAATTGGAGCACTACTCACTCATTAGGATGATAGTAGGCCAATACGGTAACTTTTTAAGAATTGATTCTCTTGTTTGTGTTATGGAGGTTGAAGCTATTTCACCTGTGGTATTAAAATGCCTGCTATGTACACAATGGAGGTTGAATCTCCAATGGTCAACAATTTTAACTGCTTCTGTGATTACGAGATTGCTACTCTTTTTTAAAAATGTGAAAAGATACCTCTGAGAAGATTGCAAAATTGCTATCAATAGCTCTGACTTCACAAACCCACCAGCGTCTCCTTTACATTATTAACCATTTCAGGATTTTTATGCCATTTCCCCCCCATCGACTTATTGCATTTCTTGCACTTCCTTTTTATGTTGGCCTTGGACTGCAGATAAACCATCATAAACAAACAAACAAACAAACCCCCACAGAGTGGGTCAAATAATGCCAGAGGCCACCTGGCTGCAACCTAAACATTCTTTCCTCGCCATAAAGAAAAACACCATGATTTGATAGCATCCTTCCTGTGGACTCATTCTCATTTTCTCATTCTTCTGAAGGCATGTCATAGTGCCTGGGAATTTTGAATGGCAGCATAACATATCTGAAGGACACTAATTTGACTGAAGTTGTTCTCTTTCTCAGAAATTTCTCATTCCTGACAGTGAGAACAAATAGTCAACGCAATAACTTTCCTCTAGAAGTTGTGGTCTTCCCATCACTAGAGGTTTTCAAGAAGAGATTGGACATCCTTTGTCTGGAATGGTATAAGGCCGTGATGGCAATAGCAATAGCAGTTAGACTTATATACCACTTCATAAGGCTTTCAGCCCTCTCTAAGCAGTTTACAGAGTCAGCATATCGCCCCCACAGTCTGGGTCCTCATTTTACCCACCTCGGAAAGATGGAAGGCTGAGTCAACCTTGAGCCGGGAGATTTGAACCACTGAACTGCAGTTAACAGTCAGCTGAAGTGGCTGCAGTACTGCACTCTAACCACTGTGCCACCTCGGCAAACCTATGGTACGCGTGCCAGAGGTGGCATACAGAGCCACCTCTGTGTGCCACCTGAAAAATAGGGGTTTCAGGCCGTTTTCCAGGTCATTTTCAGGCTGTTTTGGGGCTGTTTTTCAGGACAAAACCAGCCTGAAAATGGTCCCCAAAACAGCCAAAAAACAGGCATGTGCACGCCGGCCAGCTGATTTTTGGGTTTCTGGCACTCCAGCACACGAGCACACACACATGCACGCACCTTCCGGTTTGGGCACTTGGTGTCAAAAAGATTTGCCATCACTGGTATAAGGTCTTCTGTTTGAGCAGGGGGTTGAACTAGAAGGCCTCCAAGGTCCCTTCCAATCCCATTATTTTATGTACTACTATATGTTCTATGTTCCTCAAAAACTACTAAAACATTCTTCATTTTTGCATCCAGCAGCAATATACATTATATCTAATTTTTGGGCAGGTAGAATGAAGCCTTCAGCAAACTATATTAACATGAGCATTGTGCTACAGGCAAGGGTTTATTGAAAATTATTTCCTATGTGTTCATCTAATTTTCCACTAACAAGATCATAGTCAAAACATCCAAATTCCAAGCAAAGGCATCACTTCTTAAACTGGGTTTGATAGGAATTCAGAAGGAATTCATTGCTGTAATAGCAGGTTTGATGAATGTTGCATTGTTTCCACTTTCCACACAGCAGATGGAACAAGCTGACCATGAAAGGAATTTCAAGCTGGAAGTCTAGAAACCACAATTATTCTGAATGTATGCAGTATAGCGTCCTCAGCCAATAAGAATAACATTCATGTTCAGAGAAGCACCAGATGACAACTAAAGGTTAGTTTTCTGTACAGGTATAATAACTGTCCTGTTTAGCAACTGTTCAAAGTTATGTTGTAAGTTTGTGACTGGTCCTCACGGTTAGGACTGTCACAGCATCATGTGATCATGCGATTTCTATTTGTTTCCTTCCACAAGTTGATTCAATGGAGAAGTCAGCAGTAAAATCCTACGTCACAGTCACGTGATGTCTTGCTTTACTTCTGTGTCGCTGAGCAATGGAATTGCTGGTCCCAATTGTGGTTGTTAAGCAAGGACTACCTGGATCTCTTTGCTGCCACCAAGTGGTCATTTAGCTCAGTGGCTAAGCTAAGAAGCTGAGTTTGTTGATCAGAAAGTTGGCAGATCAGCAGTTCGAATCCCTAGCGCTGTGTAACGGAGTGAGCTCCCATTACTTGTCGCAACTTCTGCCAACCTAGCAGTTCGAAAGCATGTAAAAATGCAAGTAGAAAAATAGGAACCGCCTTTGGTGGGAAAATAACAAGCATTCCGTGCACCTTCAGCGTTTAGTCATACCAGCCACATGACCACAGAAACGTCTTCAGATGGTGCTGGTTCGTTGCCTTTGAAACTGAGATGAGCACCACCCCCTAGAGTCGGGAATGACTAGCACATATGTGCAAGGGGAACCTTTACTGTTACCTTTAAGGTATTTGGTGAACTGAATACATCTCTGAATGTAGAGAGATAGAGAGAGGTTTCCTGAGAAAGGGCTCCGGCATGAGTCTGAAAGTTTGGAAGACAAAACCTCTGGTCCTGGTGACCGACACAGATTGGCTCCTGTAGAGACGTAGCCTGGCTGAAGCACCTGATGCCCTAATTCCTCATAATCCACCTATACTAAGTACACACACCATCCTAATATATGATGAAAAGGGACAGGGGAGTGGGAAAGGATGGTTATCAATCAGCAAATGCCAAGAAACCAATAACTTCTATTTTCCAAACAATATATGCCTTTCAATACCTCTTCCAACTCTGTGCCCTTTGGTTCCAAGACAGCAGGCAGCCAGCCTTCCCCTTACAATGGGGAAGGGGCATCACAAAAAGGTTGGGAAAAACTCATATGTTCTTTTTATGATAACTTAAAATTTATGGAGACTGTTTTGTGTAGTGTTTATGGCACCAGGCTAGAAGTTGGAAGACTATGACTTTTAGTCCCACCCTAGGCACAAAACCAGCCAGTTGACCTTGGGCCAGTCACTCTCTCTCTCAGCCCTAGGAAGGGGGCAATGGGAAATCACATCTAAAGAACCTTGCCAAGAAATTGCAGAGGCTACCCCAGGCAGTTGCCAGGAGTCAACACTGATTGGAAGGTGGATATACATAACTTTTCAAAGGGAAAGTAGATTCTTCCCTTTCAGGGAGTACAAAAACTTTTTTCATCTCCCATTTACAGTATCCATACTTTTCTCAGCTAAATGCTATTGTTACACCCTTTATTGATATGTGATTCTTCGTTGAGTCATGCCTGACCCTGATCACCATATGGACTCTTCTGTACAGTTTGTTTGGCAATAATATGTGATGAGTTTGTCATGGCTTTCCTTGGATTTTGGTTCCCAGTCTAGCCTGATATCCCAGATTAGTGTTCTTCCATTGAACTACTCAACCAGTTGCAACATTGCCTAGCTTTTCCTGTGACAGTCAAGGTAAGATTGGGGCTGCCACTTTCATCATAATCCAACAAATTAAGACATGCTTATAAAAATATTTATTCCCAAAACATTTTCTTTGATGATGAGTTTGAAAAGGCTGGGTACCACACTGCCACCCACTGTTGTTCAGCTTCTTGCAACCCAGATATGTAATAGCAATAGACTTCACAGCTTTCTCTAACCAGTTTACAAAGTCAGCATATTGTCCTCAACAATCTGGGTCCTCATTTTACTGATCTTGGAAGGATCGAAGACAGAGTAAACCTTGAGCTGGTGAGAACTGAATTGCTGGCAGGTCTAACCACTATTTGAAATAGAAGACGCCTATTTGAGATAGAAAATGTCCTTTTAAGATAGAAAATGCCTTTTTGAGGTAAGAAATGCCTATTTGAGATAGAAAATGCCCTTTTGAGATAGAAAATGCTTTTTTGAGATAAGAAATGCCTATCTGAGATAGAAAAACTTAACAAGCTCATCTTTCATTGGCAATAACATTATATGAGCAGCAAATTCAACAATGATGACCTTTTGTGACACAGAAAATCTGCTGCTACTGGTTGGGACAGTTCTATTTTTATAGCAGAGGAGAACATGAGTTATCATTAGTGCTGGGCCTTGGCAGCTTCTCAATGAAAGTCAGAAGCTGGGCATTGGACACAGTAGATTCAGTTGTTATGCCGGGAAAGTCCTAAGATGACCTGAACATTTTTATAGCCTGTCCTTCTTGATTAGATCAGAGTTGTCAACAGCCACCAGCTCAGGAAAATAGATTCTCTAGGAATGTTTCCTGCTCCATTGAAAATTCAAGTGCTATCACCATATCACAAAAGCAGGGCTGTTTGCAAAATATGTTGTGGATGAAGGAAATGGACAAATACAAATCACGAAACACTTTAGAACATCCCTGCCATTTCTAATCCTTCTTACTTTTTCAAACCAATTGTACCCATTTCTGTATAAGTATAATCTTTATTGTCATTGTACTTAAATACAACAAAATTGGTTGTATTAACTTTAAAAAAAATATAACTACTTTTTTACATTCTTCACCTTTTTACAACTCCAGAAAGATGCTGTGGCCATTTAATTTTGATACTAGGCTATCTGTGACTCTTTGGGTCATTTCAGAGATATTTCTTATATTTCTCTAATAGAATGACTAAGGGCAAAAATCAATGGAAGTGGGAGTGATAATGGGCCCGTCTATCTGGACTCTGGAGGGCTAGGGTGAAACTAGTCGAGTGAACCTCCTGGCTACAGCACGGCAGCACTAAAGTGACCACAAATTGGCCAATACAAAAACATGAATTTTAATACATTCTGGATGCATTCTGTAAGTTATCCTATTTGAAGTACCTTGGTTCAAAAATTGTTGCTCTATGATGCACTAATTCATCCAATTAAAGGTTATAGACACAAGAGTTTTAGTAGTATATAGGTAAAGGTTTCCCTTGCACATATGTCATTCCCGACTCTAAGTGGCAGTGCTCATCCCCGTTTCAAAGCCAAAGAGCCAGCGCTGTCCAAAGACATCTTCATGGTCACGTGGTTGGCAATGACTAAATGTCGAAGGCATACGGAATGCTGTTATCTTCCCACCAAAGATGGTTCCTATTTTTTCTACTTGCATTTTTACATGCTTTTGAACTGCTAAGTTGGCAGAAGCTGGAACAAGTAACAGGAGCTCACTCTGTTATGCGGTGCTAGGGATTCAAACCGCCGAACTGCCGTTCTTTCTAATCAACAAGCTCAGCGTCTTAGCCACTGAGCCATCACGTCCCATTAGTAGTATATAGATGGCTGTACAGCTATAGATGAAGTCTTCGATACTATTTATTTAGCAATATCTCTTTGATGATGACAGAGCTCCCCTACCAACTTATTTTTAGGACTGGAATCAGGATGGAAACTGAGAGTAGGGCCGTGCTTTTTAGTGGAACACCCACGCATTTAGAGGACTTGTGGGTAACAGCGTAAGACACATGTTTTCAGTTTCTCTCACAAAGTATCTGTCTGTAATATTGTGATTTACTGAAGATAAATGTTTTCACTTGTATTCAATATATTGCCAATGAGTAATGCATTGAGATGATATTTTGTAGTTGCGGTTGCTTGTTCTATGCGATATGAATTTTTACTAATTATACTGTATGTTCCATCGAACAGTGACTTGAAGTACAGAATTTGGTGTAATATGTTTCTTGTTGTGAAAGGTGAAAGCAAAATACAGGACATTTTCAGGATCATTATAGTAAAAGCTGCCTAACCTTAGATGGAAGTAACTCTTTTTTCAAATATTGTTTCAAGAATCTTGGGGTCTTTCTCCATTTCCACCTATCAGTAACAAAAGTCCCAACAGCATACATTCTTCTGGCTATATCTCCAGTGCTGTCCTAGTGTCCTTAGCTGAACTGATGCTGAAGTCCTGATTTCCCCCTTGTTTCTCCATCCAAGGACAGTCTCATGTATATACTGTCAAAGCTCTTGAGCTTTATTGCTCATTTCCCTGGAGAGAAGTCAACTGACTGGCCGCGTCTGGCAACAGAATAGAGAAATGGATTACAAAGAGGTCAGCAAATGTCCCCTGTTGTTTTGCTGGTTCAAGAATGGGTGGAGAGATTTCAACTCAGCAGTGGGAGAAGAGGCCTTCAATGGATGCAAAAGATCCCTGCTACATTCCGTACGTGAATATGATAGCAAGGACAGGGACATTCATGAGACCCAGTGGGAAGAGTTAATACATCCATCCTGCTCTTCCACTGATATGATGGACAACAGCAGGCCTGAAGCAGCCCTGTATATTGCCAATTTGGAAGGACTCCTGACAGGGGAACAAAGGTGTGATGGTGCAGAGGTTAGAATGTAGTCTTGTAGACTAATTCTACCGACTGCTAGCAGTTCGATCTTGTCTGGCTCAAGGTTGACTCAGCCTTCCATCCTTCCGAGGTAAAATGAGGAGCCAGACTGTTGGGGGCAATATGCTAGCTCTGTAAACCGTTTAGAGAGGGCTGGAAAGTACTGTGAAGCGGTGTATAAGTCTAAGTGCTATTGCTAAGTGGCTCAGTGGCTAAGACGCTGAGCTTGTTGATCAGAAACGTTCAGCACTTCGAATCCCTAGTGCAGCATAATGGAGTGAGCTCCCGTTACTTGTCCCAGCTTCTGCCAACCTAGCAGTTTGAAAGCATGTAAAAATGCAAGTAGAAAAAATAGGAACCACCTTTGGTGGGAAAGTAACAGTGTTCCATGTGCCTTTGGCATTTGGTCATGCCAGCCACATAACCACAGAGACATCTTCGGACAATGCTGGCTTTTCAGCTTTGAAACAGAGATGAGCACTGCCCCCTAGAGTTGGGAACGAGTAGCACATATGTGCGAGGGGAACCTTTACCTTACCCTAAACTCTATGGGATTGTTTTCCCCAAAGGACAGAAGAAGGATCAGCTGCTGATACTGCTTCATCAGACAATATTTGTTCTTTCTAAGTTGTCCATTTACAAGCAGTTTCTCTGGGATTATGGTGCTGGTAGAAGTTCTCTTAAATAGAGCTTGTTTAAACACTAGAGGGCACCAAAGACCCACAGATATTTAGCCCAAAGCTTGGAATTTAAGAGTTCAAGTAGTCTCCATTGCTCTTTGCCACTTCGACTGAAATCAAACAAAGAACTGTTCGCATTTTTTCTTCCCCTCTCCTTATGCAAGCAGCAGTTCAGGCACAGTTGCACAATGGCTGCTGTGATAACAGCCTCCATTTCTAACCAAGGCAAAGCTGAAATCAGATTGAATGACTGTAGGCTATGCTATCACATCTGAAGAAGTTTTGGAAACTTCAGTTAGGCCAGAGTGTGACAGAGGACATAAGCATTAGCCATGAAATAATGGCATACCTGCCTAGCAATAAATAGCCCTAGCTGTTTCCAGCCTGTGCCTGAGCCAGCTTCAATTCCTACTTATCTTTAGGAGCTGCTTCCTCTCATATTAGCCTAGTCAACACTCCCTATCTGGTAGTGAGGTTAGTACTCCCATATGTAGGGTGCAAAACTCTGGATGACTATTAAATGCTAATAAAAAGAGCTTTGTGCATCTATTTGCTTTTTTATTGCTTTAGTAGACAGGAAAAATCAGAGAAAATATTTTTAAAATTACAAAAGCCAAGAGGGAAAAAAGAAGCAAGAACATATTGTAATACATGTGGAAACCACCTCAATGTTTAAACAGTGCTTTTTAAGCATTTAAGGAGAGCAATAAATCTTGACCACACAGATTAATATGGGTCAGTCTTTCCATTGGCAATAGAGATAGGTAGTATTAATATTAATAGATATTAATAATATATTTCAATCTACCACTATAAATCTGGAGTGGCAACTTTTTCCCTTTGCAGAAGAGTAGTGTTTGGTGAAGGTCCCATTAATACACAGTATTGATAAAGTTCCATATTTTGTGATATATAATTCAAAGCCACATTCACTTTTCAACCACACCCACTTCCCAAAACCTCATTAAAAATGTATGGACATTAAGTTGTAGGCCACTGATTTTCTCTCCTAGAAAAATGAAATATCCTGGGAAATATTGAAAAGGCAGATCAGAAATGGAGAAAAATGTTTTTAGGTAGGAAACAGACTCTCTCTTAATAGTCCCCACCTTTCTCAATGGGCCATTAGAGGCCCTGAGCTAGTTTACATAACAAAGTTAGGATTAGCTTTCTACAGAAACTCAACACATGGCATCTGGGAACTCAACCAAACTTGGACTCAAAACACAGCCTAGAGAGTTGCCCTGCATGGCCCCATGGGAGTCTGACAACCAATCAGAATACATTTCTTACACAGGAACAGGAAACAGAGAGATGGGGTCGAACAGAGAGTATAAAGCCAGGAACTTTCAGCATATCGCTCTCTTTTTCTTTTTCACCAACATCTGGAAGAATGTGATTCCCCCTTTTCTGTTCAGGAGCTTAAGCCATGTGATCCTGTTCACCATTAAACCATCTTTCCAGTGTCTTTTTCTCCACTTGGAGGTGAACCCAGAAGGACATTTCTTCCAACAAAGTCAAAACAGGAGAATTGTGGGACAAGCCCTTATCATATGTATACCATAGCATATATATAAATGTCTCCCTGCCCATTATTTTACAGTTTCAGCATACTGGGGCTGACAATACATTCTTTGGAATGGGTAGAAGGTGTGAAAGAATGCATTTTGTTGAATTAATCTCATCTTCAAATTGTATGAGATATATCTAGCTTTTTAAATATCCTTAACTACTTGTTTGTTAATATGGGGGGGGGGGTGTCATCCATTTGTTTAATTCCAATGTTCTTGCAAATAGGTAATGTTACTTTCATTGTTTACAAAAAGGATTGCAGATTTAGTTATCAGAATTGTATTTCAGTGTTACTACAGTAATAGATCAAGAGTTTTAGATTTCTAGAATAGTGAACTCAAAAAGGTGTTTGAATTGAACATATTGCTGTTTTGAACTTTTAGATACTGTAATTTATATTTTTCTTATGATATCTCAAATTATTTACAGCACCTCAATTTAAAATTTTGCTACTAAGCTGATTTAAACTATTAATTCAATCTAAAGTATTAATGCATGATTTGAAAAAGAAAAAAAGATTTATTTGCAATTTAAAAACTGGATTTATCCCAATGTATAAGATAGAGTTTTATCCATCTTTTAAGATATTATTGTTGAACAAACTAAGAATTCAGTATAAATAGCATCACTAGGCAATATTTTTTCATGTATTTGCATGGTGTAAAAGTATCACTTGATAGCAAGAATAATTTCCACTGAGATTTTCTCAGGATCTGCCTATACATGTTCAGATTCTCAAACGTGTGCTACAAATTGAAGGGTATGTATTTTTGGTCTGAGATCTTCTACCACCATGACAATATTTTCCCTTTATGAACAGTATTGTTGCGCTGAATAACGGTTTTTAAGAGAGAGAGAGAGAGACACAGTATTTGCTTAATTTCACCCTCGAAATAGAGTGAAGGCAAAGTGAAATAGGGAGTTCTGGCAAGATGAAATTCATCAGATTTGGGCAGGAAGCTACAGGGAGCTATTCTGTCTTTTAAAACATGTTTCTTCCTTATCACATCCAGAGAAATATTCTGCCTTTTCAATATTTCCTAGGATATTTCATTTTTCTGGGAGAGGGCTGGGTGATAACTTCCTACAGTGTTTTTTAGCAAGGTTCTGGAAACTTCAATAGGGAGAGGGAAGGCAAGATCTAACTATTGCCTGACATTCCATCTTCACACATGTCCTTAAGATTACAATTATTATGATCATGGGTCCCCTTGAGGATGTACTGGTACCATCACGATCGGGGGCTTTACCTCTCCTAAGAGTGGGTAGCTATCACTTCAAAAAGCAGTTCCATCATAATTATCAAAACACCAGAGGAACCAGAAGAGTGAGAGACTGCTGTTGAAGTGGATATATACTATAATTGATGGACTAAACTCCAGCTCATCAGATTCATAAACTATTTAACACACCAAGATGCCAATCCTTGAAACACTTTACCAATTTGCCACTTATTATGGTGCAGCAGTTTTTTTTTTAAAAGGATTATTGCTTAACCCTCAAGAAATTTCTTTTAATTCTGCAGGACTGGGATCCCCTTCTCCTGTAAATACATTTTTAAAAAACCCAGCAGCGCTGTACTTCTTTTAGTTAAGGAGCAAGATCAGATTCCTCCTTCAACTGTATTCCTAAGGTAGCGTGCTAAACACTTGGCCTGTAATGTTCAGCCATCTAATAAATGCATAAATATCCCCATGGCTTGTTAAACTTGGAATGTCTGTGTTATTAATTTTTTGTAGCTTCAGAGAGAACAGAGAGATGAATGTCAGTTTTTTCTACAATGCAAGGAAGTATCAGAGCCAGGTTTGCATTGTTAGTAATTTTTACAGATTTCAGATGTTGTAGCTGAACTACCCCATCTGTAATGTTTGTTTATTCCATGTATATCCAACCACAATCCCAGTGATTCTTGTGTCTATTTCTGACAAAGATGATGCCAAAACATGTGTTGTGAAATCTCACTGCAAGGTCTGTCATGATGTTGCATGTAGATGAAGAACGGTTGCAGGAACTGTCTAGTTTAATGGAAAGAAAGACTAGGGGAGACATGATAGCAGTGTTCCAATATCTCAGGGGTTGCCACAAAGAAGAAGTCAAGCTATTCTATAGTACCTGAGGGCAGGACAAGAAGCAATGGGTGGAAACTAATCAAGGAGAGAAGCAATTTAGAACTAAGGAGGAATTTCCTGACAGTTATAACAATTAATCAGTGGAACAGCTTGCCTCCAGAAGTTGTGAATGCCCCAACACTGGAAGTCTTTAAGAAGATGTTGGACAACCATTTGTCTGAAATGGTCTAGGGTTTCCTGCCTGAGCAGGAAACTAGAAGACCTCCAAGGTCCCTTCCAACTCTATTGTTCTATTCTATTCAGAAGCAGAATTAGAGATGCAACTTTAAAATGTGAGTGCATTTTGTCAGTTGCTTTGACTTGCCTGCCCCTATGTATTCAACACAAATTATTTGGACAGGGAATAGAGCACCGGAGACGTAGAGGAAAGGTTCTTGGACTTGTACAAGAACCGCAGGGACAGCCTGGTTTTCATTCAAAATCAGCTGCTGGCTGTATCAAAGCCTATGGAGCTTCAGTGCTGTGAAGGGCAGACAGGAGAAACAACTCCGTGACATAGAGAAAAGGTACAGACTGAGGGAGCAGGAACCAGGAAATGACTCAGCACCACAACAATGAGAAAAAAATAAGGAGAGTAGAGGAGCTTTGGCAGGCTAGTTGATTCTTAAGAAAAATTTGTTTTAAAGCATTCCTGGAGATATTACTCTTGCAATGTGATGCCACCTATTTAGCAGTAAAACTTTGTCCCAGCCAAACAATGTAGGAGAAACAAACAAGACAGGACATTTCAACCCCGCAGCAAGCAAACGGAATGATTAAAAATCCCTGATCTCAAACCACATTGATAATAAACAACATCAGTTTGATTGGGAAGGAACAAAAATCATTGGCAATGCTAACACCCGCCACACACATGAATTTATTGAACCCTGGAGTTCAATTTATTGAACCCTGGAGGAGCAATTAACAAGCATATTGATCTAGATCCACCATATGAATACGTAAGAAACCAGACTATTTGAATGATCAATCAACAAGAGAACCAATCAGCTGCTCAGAATTTAAATATCACTCCAACCAATACGTACAACCAATCACACGGCCAAAGGACCACACTGGCACACAAGATATTTATACGCTAAGGAGAATAGGACAAGAAAATCCTTCGGATAATGTTACCTATTCTGGTAATGAAAGGTTCAGAAACTAAATTGAAACAACCCTGGAGAGCAAGCCACTGTCAAACACAGAGTTTTCCAACATCTGGATGTTACTATATACAGTACTGAATAGAGTCAGAGTGGATTTGAACCTTCTGGTTTTTTATATGTAGAAAAGGACAGCAAAATTATGCCATTTCTCTCTTAACAACTTTATGCTTGGTGTGATTTTTGTAAAAGTATAGCAGATATCAATGAAATGGGCCAGTGGTGGGTTGCCAATTTTTTTTACGACCGGTTCGGGCACACTCACACATGCACGTGATGCTTCTATGCATGCGCAGAAGCCCGGGCAGGTGGGCAGAGCCTCCCGCCACCACTAGTACCGATCCACCCAATGCGGGCCAAACCGGGAGCAACCAGGAGTATAGATGCATGTTGTATGATATTTACAATACAATACAATAGCAGAGTTGGAAGGGACCTTGGAGGTCTTCTAGTCCAACCCCCTGACTAGGCAGGAAACCCTATACCGTTCCAGACAAATGGCTATCCAACATCTTCTTAAAGACTTTCAGTGTTGGGGCATTCACAACTTCTGGAGGCAAGCTGTTCCACTGATTAATTGTTCTAACTGTCAGGAAATTTCTCCTCAGTTCTAAATTGCTTCTCTCCTTGATTAGTTTCCACCCATTGCTTCTTGTTCTACCCTCAGGTGCCATGGAGAATAGTTAGACTCCCTCTTATTTGTGGCAACCCCTGAGATATTGGAACACTGCTATCATGTCTCCCTTAGTCCTTCTTTTCTTTAAACTAGACATACCCAGTTCCTGCAACTGTTCTTCATATGTTTTAGCCTCCAGTCCCCTAATCATCTTTGTTGATCTTCTCTGCACTCTTTCTAGAGTCTCCACATCTTTTCTACATCGTGGCAACCAAAACTGAATGCAATATTCCAAGTGTGGCCTTACCAAGGCATTATAAAGTGGTATTAACACTTCGCGTGATCTTGATTCTATCCCTCTGTTTATGTAGTCTAGAACTGTGTTGGCTTTTTTGGCAGCTGCTGCACACTGCTGGCTCATATTTAAATGGTTGTCCACTAGGACTCCAAGATCCCTCTCACAGTTACTACTATTGAGCAAGGTACCACCTATACTGTACCTGTGCATTTCGTTTTTCTTGCCTAAATGTAGAACCTTATTCTCTTCCCTCCATGTAGATGCAGTTCCATTGAGGACTACACATTGAGTGCAGTTGGTCAGCCAGTTACAAATTCATCTGGTGGTGATGCTGTCTAACCCACATTCTTCTACTTTATGTAGTAGTAGGTTATGGTCTACCTTATCAAATGCCTTACTGAAGTCCAAGTAAACTATGTCGATGGCATTCCTCTGATCCACTAATTTTATCACTTTGTCAAAGAATGCAATAAGATTAGCCTGGCATGATCTGTTTTTGACAAACCCATGTTGACTTTTGGCTATTACTTTGTTTACTTTTAGGTGTTCGCTAATTTGTTGCTTGATTATCTTTTCCAGAATCTTTCCTGGTATTGAGGTCAGGCTGATAGGTCTGTAGTTTCCCGGATCTATTTTTTTCTTTTTTTGAAGATGGGAACCACATCAGTTCTTTTCCAGTCCTCTGGCAGTTCCCCGGAGCTCCAGGATCGCTGAAAGATATAGTTCAGTGGTTCTGAGATCTCGTCTGCCACTTCCTTCAGAACCTGGGGTGTAATCCATCTGGTCCTGGTAATTTGAACTCATCTAGGGTAGACAGGTGCTCACTTACCATTTTCTTCAACTTGTGTTCCTAATCTGATTTTTGTGGTGCTGTTTTTGATAGGTTGGACTGTTTTATCCCTTTGTGTAAAGACAGATTCAAAAAATGTGTTAAATAGTTCTGCTTTCTCCCTGTTGCTTGTCACCTTCTTGCCACTTTCTCCCAGCAATGGACCAATTTTTTCCTTTATTTAGAGTTTCATCATCATCAGTAACTGCAGCTTAATGGGAAGGGTACTTAGATGATGATATCTACATTACTGAAAACTATGTGGGAAGGGAAAAAGAAAACATCCAGGATATGACTAACAGCACACAAAATCCAGCAAGCCAAATTGTTTCCAAAGTCAACACGTACAAACTCTTGATGGAACTGCAAGGGATGACTGCGGCGTTGTCGCCACACTGGAGGGCCGCTCATGTGTCCTTGGCCGAATTGAAAGGAAAACACCAGGCAGAAATCCTCGGGATGAGCGAGCTTCGAATGAACATCGAAGGTCTCTTTTATTAGAAAAGTTAGTTACAGCGTCATCAAAAGAAGCGTATCAGAAGGCATATATAATCACACATGATACAAGTAAACTAATGAAAAGTTCACAGCATTCTACAAATAAACCAATAGAAAATCACATCATGGCAAAGGGTGGGCAAAGGGTGAATAGAAAGTTACAACCTAGCAGAGGGAGGGGAGACGGGGAATCGAAAGTTACAAGCTGCATGGCATAGGGGGGAGAAGGGGCAGGTGTGGGATTAACTTGCTCACATAGTTCATGAGGCTGCATAGTGAGTCCTGACCGTCTAGGCCGGAAAGATGTTTCTGGTGCGATGTTTTTCCATCCCTGTGTGTGTGTGTTTTAGACAGGCAAAACCGCCCTGCACACACACACACACGGAATGGATACCAACAGATGACCGGGAGAGACATGCGGAAAAAAAAACGATGTCCAAGATATGTTATCAAGTCTTAATACAAATTTTGAGATGGCTATGCAGAGGGTTAAATACAATTTTTTACTTGATAAGCAATTGTTTCTTATTACCATTGTGCTGTCATTAAAGAGACTCCTGTTCTCTGTGTTCCTGAATAAACATCTAGGGTCACACCAAGAAATTATGATTCTTCCTTTTCTCTATTTATTCTTTATTGGGGGTGATGAAATAAAATTTGCTTTAGAAATAAGCTTAGAGAATAAGAATATTTCAAAGAAATTCTCATAGGTATCAGTATGTTGGCTTTGCTTATACTACAGGATAACCAAGAGATCAGAGTAAACACCTTTCATGTTACAATAAACTTTCCAACTTTTTGAAACTTCTCGTATTTCCAATACTTACTGAATATAGGAGTGAATACAGGAGGAAAGCCTTTCTCAGGAACAATAATATCCCTAATATGGAAAAATAATAGCTTTCAATAATTGTTGGGAAGAGTCTCATTTTCTTCAGAAAATATATCTTCTCAATTTTTTGTATGTAAATTTGTATAGAAATTAGAAAGGCCCACATGCCCAGTGATAAACAGCTATCTTATTTCAAGCTTGAGAGTGGTATGACCATTACCTCTCATTTGCACAACTTATTAAAATATAAATAAAGAATAAGGAAAACTGTTGCTTAAGTACAATTAAAAATGACTATAATTTCCAAACTTATTGGCAAGACCCTGCTCAGAATGAGAATACGTTTATTGTTTATAATTTAGTGTTGTGGTAAGGAAACCCTCAATGTCTGGATAATGGGAAATTTTTTGAAAGAATGTGGCTTTTTTCTACTTTTGGATTGCCAGTGTAGAATTCTGATTATGAATTAACAGGAATGTCAAAGGCATAACTGTCTTAAGTAAACACCTGTATAGCAAGGATCATAAAATGGGTTAAAATGGATTATTATATAGAGCCATGGTGGGACAGTACTTATAATGCAGTCATGTGGGCCAGTTCTGCTGAGTGGTGTCTGCCAGCAGTTCGGCAGTTCGATTCTTACTGGCCCAAAGTTGACTCAGCCTTCCATCCTTCCCAGGTGGGTAAAATGAGGACCCAGATTGTTGGGGGCAACATGCTGATTCTGTAAACTGTTAAGAGAGGGTGGTGAAGCGGTATATAAGTCTAAGTGCTATTGCTATATAACAATTCCAGGAACATAAAAGAAAGCACTTCCATTAAGTAATTGTTCTGGATTTCCAGATTCCAGAACAGTTCTGATTTGGATTTTAACCGTCAGAGAGAAACTGTCATTCCAGAATTTTCTATAGCTAAATCAGAAAGTAAGTGTGTATTGTCTATGTAAATGTGTGGAGTTACTTTAGTGATGGGAGGAAGCATTCAAATAAATTAAAAATACATTTTAATTTTAAATTATATTAAAAATGTCCTGTCATTTCATAAGCATGAATAAATATATATTTTTTCCCTCATATTTAGGCTTTTATCAGGTTTTTTTTAGGTTGCAACTGGGAGAATAAGGCTTCATTTGGCAGGTGTAAGCTTCTTAAAAAAATATTTTTAAAGGAACTGCTTTTACAACAAAATTACATTTGAAAAATCATGCAGCAATGATATCATTTCAGCATTGCATAACTTTGTAAAAACAGTGGAGAGTAAAAAGAATGAACTGTAGATTTATTGAAAACTTCTTCTGCAGACAATAATAGTATAGCCTTTGTCCAAATACCTCCAGCATCAAATTCCATCAAGCTGTACATTGTTTTAATAGTAAATAACCACAGTTATTCTCCATTACCAGCCACTGGTGATGTGGCTTGGGACGTATTCCAAGCCAGGTTCCTTTTAGACTTGGAAGAGTGAATTATGATTACCTTCTTTGGTGGTCTAGCTCTCTCTCTGGTTATTTAAAAAAAATACTATTATTACTATTACCACTATCACTACATAATCCTTGACTAACAGCCATTCATTTAGTGATCATTTAAAGTTACAACAGTCCTGAAAAAAAATGACTTTATGATTGTCCCAAAGGTGCTTTTTACACAAGGCAATTGGACTTTCTGATTTTTCTTTGAAGACGTTTCGCTTCTCATCCAAGCAGCTTCTTCAGCTCTGAAACGTCTTCAAAGAAAAACCAGAAAGTCCAATTGCCTCTTGTAAAAAGCACCTTTGGGACAACCATGACCTGGACGACTGAGAATCTCCATAGACATTTGACTCAGTGTTGCTTTTCACCCTGATGAGCATTGCAGCATCCCCGTGGTCATGCGATCAAAATTTGGATGCTTGGCAACTGGTTCATATTTATGAAGGTTTTAGTCTGCCAAGGTCGTGATCACCCTTTGCAACCTCCTGACAAGCAAAGTCAATAAGAAAGGCAGATTCACTTAACAACCCTGTTACTAACTGAATAACTGTGGGGATTCACTTAACAACTCTGGCAAGAAAGCTCGTAAAATAGGCAAAGCCCACTTAGCAACTGTCTTGCTTGGCAACACAAATTTTGAGCTCAATTGTGGTTGTAAGTTGAGGACTAGCTGTAATAGTAACGCCCATATTTCACAATGCCTTTAATGTACAATTTTCTGTTGTATATAGAATATGGCTTGTTCCGCAGGTTAAATTTACAGAGTTCTTTCAGTCTTTCTTCAAGCTTTCCTCCTAGGACTTGGTTGCTATTCTCAGGGCAGTTTCTGTTATCCTCTTTCAAATCCATTCGAAATTGCCTTGGACATAATAAAAAGGATACATCCATTCCATTGAATCTGAATGGAACAGTCCATAGAATGTGACAGTTGGACTGGCATGAATGGCTAGTTTAAAACATATATCATACAAACCTGACATCCTCCAGATGTGGCAGAATGCAATTCCTATTCTCTGAGGATAATGGCGGGTGCTACAGAGCCAGTTCTGACAGGTTCTGGAGAACCGGCAGCGAAAATTTTGAGTAGTTCGGAGAACTGGCAAATAGGCTGGCCTCAACCCCCCCCCCCCGCTGCCTCCCAGCTGATCTTCTTTTGTTGCCCTGAACAGGGGAACGGTGCTGGAAAGCAGGTTAGTGGGATGGTGAGGAAATGGGAAATTTGCAGTATCCTTCCTCTGCCATGCCCACAAAGCCACACCACGCCCACAGAACCAGTAGTAAAAAAATTTAAATCCCACCACTAGGGTGCTACAACGTATCTGCAAAGCACCAAATGGAGTACTCTGGTACATATGGAACAGCATGAGTTTGGAAATGATATGAAAACAGAAAAATAAGATATTCACCAGCCCCCTGAAATACCAAGTTGAATTTGATGATGACAAAGTGGAATAGATTTACTTATTCTCCACAGTTAAGATTATATCATCTTTGTGTGGACTATATTAATTTCCGAAAAGCATACATTAACCACCAAACTGCAGATCATAATAGCCATGAAGTAATTAAAGAGACAGTTTTTCCCCCAGTAAAAGAACTGGCATTCTCCTGTTGGCATGTAAACTAGAATTTAAGTCAGAAGAATTCAAACTCTTGTCTGTTCAGAGGCAAGTTGATCTTCAAACATAGCCCCATAGCAGTGGGGAAAACATAACAAGGCAAGAATATAGGAAAGCACGTTGTAATCAAATATACAGATCATAGAATCAGAAGATACCCTAGGGATCATTTTGTCCAATTTCCTGCTGTGACAGATAATCCAGTCTCTGGAAACCTCTATCAAGGAGAACTCACTAGTTCATATAGCAGTCTCGTCCACTGGCTGACTGTTTGTACATTCAGGAATTTCCTCTTAATAAATAGTCTGAACTTCCTCCTTGTAGATTTGTTTCACTGGTTCTACTCCTTCCCTTGGAGGCAATAGAAAGCACACCAACTCCCTTTAGTGTGTGATTGTTCTTCAGGTATTTGTTATCTTACCACTCTTCATCTTTTTTCTGTAGACTAGAACACAGTCAGAGCCTTCATAAGATTTGGACTTATAAGCAACTTAAAACTTTTTTCTGGTAATCATACTGCAATTATTCTTTTGTACCGGGCAAGAAAAGTAGAATGCTGTATATATACATCGCATTTCAAAGTTCTATTTGCAGCAGAAGTACCGAAGCCATTTGGAGGAACTCGTACTATTTCAAAGGGCTGCAAAATTGTTATATTATTAAAAACCTCTAGCACAGTGTTTCTCAACTTTAGCAACTTTAAGATGTGTGAACTTCAACTCCAAAAATTCCCCCATGGCATGAATTGGGTGGGGAATTCTGGGAGTTGAAGTCCGCACATCTTCAAGAGATGTCTTGATGAGATGGGCAGCCATAAGAAATAAATATGAGAATTGCTAAGACTGAGCAGTTCTAGCATTTCCATCCAGCACATTGATTGGGGAATTCTGGGAACTGAAGTTCATACATTTTAGAATGGCTAAGGTTGAGAAACACTGCTCTAGCATTCTACATGCCTTGATGGTATGCATGAACCTGAGCTGGTGAACTATTACAGTATGTTACAGCATTAACAAACTGGCTACCACATTAATGTAGCAGCAGTCAGGTTCCAGCTAGCAAGTGGGTCCCTCATCTACAATGCCTGGACTTTAATGACTGGCCCAACACCTTGTTGTTGAACACTTTATCATGAATTAAGTGTGAGAGATAGCAGAGGTGATAAAGATGAGAGACAACACACAACTACTCAGAGCAGTCAATGTTCAGGATGTAGTAGCATGACTTAATGTTTTCTGAAACTAACTTCCTCCGCAAATGATTCACATCTAGCTATTCTGGACCATTAGAACATCCCATGTGGTTTGTGGGAGTGAAAAGATAAAAGTATAGCACTCATTTATTCATATAAGTACTGGTAGTAATGAGTAATTGGTTTCTGGGAAAAGATAATATGTAAATAAAAATCTGCATACATAAGGTTGCATTTATTTTTATTTGTATGCATTTATTTACCTCTTCAAACTTCATAGTCTTTAGATGGTTTACAAATATTACAAATATTAACCTAGCAGCATCAAAAATTAGCACATTATGAAAATTTTAATAACTTTTTTTTAACTCACTAAATAGTTTTAATAATTCTTTGCTATTAAAACTTTAATAAAAAGAATGAGATAACAAATCATAAGATATGTTTATCTGCATCAAAAGCAACACAAAATATTAATAAAAAACAATCTTAAACATAGCTAGTAGCAATCTCTAAAATAAACTATTTTACAATTCCTCAGACATCCAAACACCTGCTTTAATCAGATGGCTCCGCTCATGAGGTAGCATAGTCGAAGTCCAAAAGTCTTAAGGTCGCCAAGATTGGAGACCCCTGGTCTTAAGTAAAACAGTGCCTTGGAAGCAATGCAGCCCCGATTTCCAAAGCAAAATGACTGTGTTGCGGCTTTCAACTGTTCTATTTCCCTCTCTTCTTTCTCAACTTATCTTGCCTTGGGAAAGTGGGGCCAGGGTGTGTGTGTGTTGGCACAAGCACGTTCCCCCCCAAAAGCATTGTGTTATTACCGCCCTTTCTTCCTTTGCTAATAACCCATGGAAGATTGACAGACATGCTGGGAAATGAAGCTGAAGTTAAAGAAATTGCTGTTTTATTCTACGTCAGTTTCCTTTTTAAATGAACATATCTTTTTAAAAAATCAGGTAGGACAGGAACTAACACCAAGGAAGGGATCTTTATGATGGTGTCCACAGATAACCTTTGTTTACCTGATTTATATACTTTTCAAACAGTTTACCTGGAAGTTAGATGTTGCCTGTAGAATTCTAAAATGCCTTTGGTACTCATTTTGGGTGGGATTCTTACACATTTTCTGTAAATGGTGACCTTTGAAAAAGCCGCTAGCTCAGATTGCTTAATCCCCAGTTGAATTTCCAGAGTTTCATCCAATTATACTAGACCACACACATTTCACCACAGATTGTCTTTTTTTTTGCTCTGAAAGCATATGCTGTTTTTTTCCCTAAAATTTATTATATTGATTCTTTCTGTGTGTAATGTTTCTTATCTGTTATCAGTTCACTTACATCAAAAATGTGAGACATATTTTTTCTTTCTTACTCTTTTGTCATTGCGTCATACCTTTGTGTGTGTATGCTAATAAATTCTCAAGTGACAAATATTTATTTACTTACTGGAGTGCAGCTAGCAGGATTAGACTTGCATTCAGAACCACTATACAATCGAGACCGTTTGTGGAACATAAAACTTCCTGAACATTTATGATGACTGATGATTACGTGCCATCAAGCCATCAACTCTTAGCAACCACCTGGATAGATTTTTCTCCATGATTATCTGTCCCTGACTTGGTCCTTCAAGTTTATGGTTTTTTTTATGGTTTTATTAAACACTTATAGGCCGCCCTTTTCCCTGAGGGGACTCAGGGCGGCTTACAATAATGAGGGAGGGGAGTGCAAGACAAGACATAAAAGAAAATGTGAGTAAAAATAATTAACAATAAAAGCACAACATTCACTCGGCATTCGGGCAGGGAGAGAGTAAAGTCCTATCCCCAGGCCTGACGGGATAGCCAGATCTTAAGGGCCGTGCGGAAGGCCTGGACGGTGGTGAGGGTGCGGATCTCCACGGGGAGATTGTTCCATAGCGTCGGAGCTGCAACTGAGAAGGCTCTCCTCCGCGTAGTCGCCAGTCGGCACTGACTGGCGGATGGAATTCGGAGGAGGCCTACCCTGTGTGACCTGATGGGACGCAGGGAGGTAATTGGCAGTTTCCAATGGTACATTCATTATCATTGTCAATCAGAGTCAATCAACTTTGCTGCTGTCCATCCTTTTTTTTCACTTTCTTTGCACCTTTCCCAGAATTAGAAAGGTCTCTAGAGAGCTAGATCTTCAAAGGTGTCAAAAGTAACATACTTTGAGCCTGATCAGCCTTTAGGCTAAGATCAAGTGTAGTGTGTAGCCCAGGGGTGTCAAACTTGATTTCATTGAGGGCTGCATCAGGGTTGTGTTTCACCTCGGGGGGCCAGGGGCAGCATGGCCAACTCGACATCATGCGTGTTAGGTGCACCAGTGGTGGCCCAAGAGGTCTGCCAATGAAAACGGGCTCCCGAGCACCATTTCCAGCTGCAATGGCCTCTTGCTACATTCTGACAATGAAAATGGACCCTGGGGGGGGGGGCATGCGTGGCCCTCCTGAGCTCTGTTTCCGGCTGTGACAGCCTCCTGCAACCCTCTGCCAGTGAAAACGGAGCCCAGGGTGGGGCATGCAGCCCTTCTGGGCTGTTTTCACTGGCAGAAGCACAATGGGCTGGCCCTTCACTGTTTTCAGGATGGCCCCACAGGTCAGATCTAAGCACCCTGCAGACTGGATCTGACCCCTGGGCCTTGAGATTGACACCCCTGGTGTAGCCTGATCATTTGTGTCTCAAGTGAGAACTTGAGTGATATTGGTTGGCTTGACGATCCAGTTGTTTGTTTTCTTGTTTATCTGTGGGAGCCTTCTACAACACTGAAAGTCAAACAAGTCAGTATTCTTTCTATCCTACTTCTTTAGACTTCAACTTTGGCTCCATACTGCGTTACAGAGAATACTTTGGCCTGCATGATCACTGTATACACACATCACAGCCCTTGACTATTCTTTTCTTTATGGTTGCAAGTGCTAGTCTGTGACATATCTGACTGCCTGTTTATGATAAGAACAGGCAGACGTTATCCACCACTTTAATATATAGTCAGTTCTAAGGCTGATCTATTTTTTTCCCATGAGTTTGGACTTCCTTACATTTAATTTGACTTTAATTATTTCACTGTGCTCCTAAACTTTTATTACTAGAGCTTGCAGATCCCTTGCATTTTTGATACTTACTACTACTGAAGGCCACCATTCAATATCACACAATGTCTGACTTCATTGTCACCCACAATAGAAGCAATGTATTACCTAATAGATAGCTCAGTTCTTCAAGCAGCCTGCTGGCTTTTGAATTGAATGGCATAATTCAAATATGGGTGATATGCAGAGTTCCTAGGATAAAATTATGACTCAATCGTACTCTGATCCAGAGGTGGATTCCTACCAGTTCGGACCGGTTGAGCTGAACCAGTAGTGGTTTGCTAGCCTGGGTCACGGGAACCGGCAGCGAGCCAGGCCTGCCATGCCTCTGAACCAATTTCCTGGTTGGCACAGCATGGTTTCCCCCATTTTTTAATGTTCTGCATGAAGCAAAATTGCGCACAGCCTCAACTGGCAGTAATGCCGGCAGCAACCCATCCCTGCTCTGATGCATATGTCTTATTCTATGCATCCCTTAACGGAAAGCCAGACCTTAATAAAGACTTCCTGGTCAGCAAGAATTAATTTCAGCTAATTTAGGTAGGTAAAATATATTTGCTTGTTCCTGGTGTCATTAGAAAATAATTTAGTATAGAGGTGTACATTATCTTTTAGTAGTGAGACACACTTCTTCTTTTTGACCATTGGTGTGGGGAGTACAGAGCATCACTACTGACATATAACAAAAATGATGCTAAAATCTTCCAGCTTTCAGCCTTCCAGTTGAAGGCTAAAAAATTTTGAGTGTGAAATTGGTGTTTTTGTCTCCCAAATATTTCTGAACTCAGTGAAAAAAGAAACCTAGTGCACCCAGGGGTACTTTAGGGCCTATGGAACTGCTTCAGCCCCAAATATTTTAGACAGTACCAGAGAGATAAAACAATTGTTAGCTGTACTGCTATTTCATAGTGCCATATTCATAATTTACATTACAAGTACGGGTAGTCCTTGCTTTACAATCCTAATTGGGACCAGAATTTGCTAAAAAAAAGCGGTCATTATGTGAAACATTACCATTTAGTGATGGAAGTTCTAGTAGATGAGGACCACTGTGTTTCTAGGTGAGGACTTCACTACTTCTTCTGCCCTTGCTGTGCTTGCTTCTGTTTCAAGTTGGAAGCCGGCCTGCATTTACGACCAATGCGTGCCCTTCAACTCCTCCCCACCATCTATCTTCCTCCCATCTCTGCCCTTTTGGCTGCATTCTTCTGCCATCCCCAGCTGATCTTCACCATATTCTTCCTCCCGGTGCAAATGAGTTGTGCCTGGGCCTTCGTGAGATGCTGTTGGCAGCAGGGACATCTGGGATGCCGAAGTGCAGGGCAGTTCAAAGGGCAGAGGTGGGGGAGGGGAAGATAGGCTGGTGGAAGAAACTGAAAGGCACTATATAGATACAACTACGGGTGGATTGCCAAGTGCCCAAATTTTGATCACAGGTTCCCAGGGTGCTGCAACAAGAGTAACTTTTGAGGACTGGCCAAAATTATTATTCATTCAGCACCATCATTGCTCAAACAGTACTTGAATAAATGGTTGTTAAACAAGAACTACAGTAATAACTTTAAAAAAAATATCTTCCTTATGTATCACCCAGTAACAGTGATTTAAATTTTATCACTTTTTTCAACAGCTTGATGTCTCCAGTCTATTGTTCTGCAGAAAATCCTTTGGTAGAACTGTGGCAGGCACAAGCACTTTAAATATAGCTAGGCTATCCATTCTTAGATGATAATTGCTAGTGGTTTATACAGAGCACAACATTAAATCTGGAATCCCACAGAGCAATTCAGAAAACAGTCTGCTTCATATTAGATTAATTCAAAGGATTTTTTTATTTAATTCGGGGCTTGAATCCAATCTTGATTCGGAAATCTATATTTCTATATCTTCCACCAACATGGGAAATAATCTTATTTTCCCATTTGACAAAATTGGATGAAATTTGCAAAGAGTTATTACTGACCAGGGAACAAAGCAGATCAGGTTTCAGACAACTAGGTGCAATGGTTTTGCATTAAACACATTACTTTTTAAAAAGTGCCAATGGTTTTTCTATTTCTTGGCAACAAATGGATGTTTGCAGGAAAAGTGATCATTCTGATGGAATCACATCTGCCAACGTTCATATGGAAAAATTCAGGACGTTTTGTTTGAAAGTTCTTTTACTAGCTTGATATTTCCAAAACTGTTACTTGTTTCCATGTGTTTATTGTTGATATGACAATGATATTCAGGATAGAAATGGCTGTAGCCAAGAAATCTTAACAGAAGGAGGAGGAGGATAACTCAGTGGTTTTATGTAGTGTTATTTGTGTATGTGCAGAGTTGTGCTTTAACAGTACATTTAAAATTATACGTATCACAGAGTTTACCTGCCTAGAAAAACTTGTCAAAATAAGTACAGAGGACAGAGAATTAGAAATGAATTGAAAATAGGATCTATAATGTTGCCGTCTGAGTATTTTGTGGAAACACAGTATGGCTTGGCAAACTCTTTGGAAATGCTTTTATATTTAATTAATTCAGCGTATTAAATAGAAAAGCATGTCCATGGAAGCTGCCAAGTTGTGCCATATAACAAGTGATGTGGAAAGGGGAATCTTTGTTCATCTCAGTATTACATAAATTATGGGCATACTGCATTTTTCAAGCTAGGGGCCATACTAGGGAGTCGTGCCAGGGGCCACATTCCAAAAAATAGGCCAAAGAGAAAGAAACCATGGTAAAATCTAAATTATCTGCAATGCATTTGAATGAAATACCATAAGGGGTATTAATTTCTGGAATTAAGAGACTGTGATAATGTTCTTCTACTATCAGATTGAAAGCCATCATTTCTAGAATTTTTTGGAGAGGCTTCGGAAGCTGCCTTCTACATGCAACTCTACATTGCAACTTTGATAGTCACATCTATATTCTTGTGCTGCATCTTTGACTCAACAAAAGATAAATTCAATTCAAAGTGCAAGGGCCTGCATATGATTCGGTTCAGTAGTGGGATTCAAATAATTTAACAACCGTTTCTCTGCCCTAGTGATTTTTTCCAACAACCAGTTCACCAAACTGCTCAGAAAGTTAACGACCGGTTCTCCCGAAGTGGTGTGAACTGGCTGAATCCCACCACTGATTAGGTTGTTGTACAGCTGAGTAGAACAGTCCTGTTCTGGAGTGGCACAGAAAAAGGTTTAGCCTTAGTCAGATGGTGTTTTTTAAAAATATTTCTGAAAATGTAAATTAAAAGCTAACTTCCATCTGGAAAGGCTCTCAATGAATAAGAAGCAGCAAGAAAAAGAATGTAAAAACTAAGAAGACATAAAGTTGCTTAAAAGAGAATAGTTATGTCAGAGGACTCAGATATTTTCTTCCATTGTATTTTTTAATTTTACCAACAATGAGCATTGTTTCCTAACAGTTAGAATAAGGGTTTGATGAGATTTTCTCATATAAGGGAGTGACACTTTCTTGAATCTCTGATTAATCTTTCCTTTATAGCCAAGCATATTTCTATTGGTTCCAATAGGTCATTTTTTGCACTGCTGATTCAGGATGATCATGCCAATGTATCAAGAGCCAAAAATATACAGTTTCTTGGAAATTAATATTAGATCAGTAATATAATGGTAATGCCAACTTAATGCTACATTAATGACAATGCATATTGTTAGCATTTGCTATTACATATCATCAACTGATTCCAAGAAAATTGTGTTAAGGGTTTGTCAAGTAACTATTCCAGTACGTATATGGTTAATTTTGCTCAATTATTGTTGGAAGCCAATGCATTAATGTCACAGTTAAAGAATATTAGATTTCTAAAATGTATGAGTCATATTAGTTAATATTAAGCAATACACAACAAATATAAACTGCAATGCCTACACAATTCAAAAAATATAATTGGGAGGTTAAAATAAGCAAAACCTACTCTAGAATATGCATCAGATCAATCTCTAAACCTGCAGAGAGGAAATAAGAGAAGTTAAACGTAGCAAAAGTGAAAGAAAATGGTTCTTGTCTTCAATGTTTGGTATACAGGCACCCAATGTGCCTCTCAGGGGTGGGTAAGGGGGACATTCCTTAAGTATGAGGACACTCCAAGCAAGGTCTCTGATAACAATGTCAAAGTTCAAGCACAAATGTATAGAAGGAAATGGTCTTTCAGATACTGTGGCCCCAAGCTGTGAAAGGATTTCTAAGCAACATCAACATTTTGAACCAGGCCACGGAACAAACTGCAGATGAGCCATAGCACAATGCACATACAAGTAGTCCTTGACTTACAATGGTTCATTTAGTGAATGTCTGAAGTTACAACGGTGCTGAAAAAAGTGACTTATGACTGTTTTTCACACTTAAGACCGTTGTAGCATGATCAAAATCCAGGTGCTTGACAACTGACTCATATTTATGATGGCTGCAGTGTCCCCCGGTCATGTTTGTAACCTTTTGACAAGCAAAGTCAAGGGCGAAGCCAGGATCACTTAACAACTACAGTGCTTCACTTAACAACTGTGGCAAGGTAAGTCATAAAATAGAGCAAAACTCACTTAACAAACATCTCACTTAGCAACCAAAATTTTGGGCTCAATTAGGATTGTCAAGGGCTGTATATAGTGAGCCCTGGTGGCACAGTAGTTAGAGTTCAGTACTGCAGGCTGACTGCCAGCTGCCTGCAATTTGGCAGTTCAAATCTCACCAGGCTCAAAGTTGGCTCAGCTTTCCATCCTTCCGAGGTGGGTAAAATGAGGACCTAAATTGTTGGGGGCAATATGTAAACCACTTAGAGAGGGCTGTAAAGCACTGTAAAGCAGTATATAAATTTAAGTGCTATTGATATTGCTATACCATCCAATTTCCCTCAGTGTTACATTTCTGGATTATTCCAAGAGGGGTACTCTAAATAGATGGATAACCAGCACGGATCATTTAATCCTGATTGTCTCTGGCTACATCTAGGCTTACAACTGGAATATTGGTGAAAATCATAAAAGGCACTCAATAGGATGGGAAGAGGCCAGAAGAGGATTTGTTATTCTAAGTCTTGTATAAATACCAGGTCACCCTCCTCATTTGCAACCATGTCGTGGAAATGGAAGATGTTATTGGTCTAACTTTGAACAGCAGTACTCTGAATGTAGAAGAAATCAAAAGATGGTCAAAACATAAGTGATCACTTCTGACATTTCCCTGTAGTATGCTCTGCATTGCCAAACTCATGCACCCAATTTGACCTTCAGTTTCAATGGATAACCTTTACTTCATTTCCTCAATGTCCCATTTGGAATTTAACATCACTGGTAGCAACATTTATTGGTGGTAGATTTATGCTAGAAAATATATGGGTTGGGATTGCTCTGTAGATCTTTATTAAATAACTTAAATCACTGTGTGCAGTGTTTGCATTTTTCAGACTGGCAAAGCCAGCTCTTTTTTCAAGCTCCTCCTCAGCTAAATGGCTACTAGCTTTTTCAGTTCTCTAAAATATATTAAGAAGGACTGGAATGAGCAAGCAAAGGAATAAGAGTGGAGACAAACACATTGAAAGCAGAAAAAGGTGCAAGTGGTTCTGAATTCCAATGCTGTATAGGTAATGTATTTTGATAGCAACAACGGTAATTGTGGAAATCTATAAATTGCATGGAATCCTGCTCTGACCTAGTTGTCTCAGAAGCTAAGTTAGGTCAAACAAAGTTAGTACTTGGATAGGAAATTGGGAAGTTGAAAAAACATCCTAGAAGGCAATGGCAAAACAACTTTCATATGCCTGCAAAAACAACTACAGTAGTTTGGTTATCAAGCTACCACAAGCCAAGATTTTCTTCAAGGAGACTCCACCTTTACTCTTAACTCTTAATTTCCAGAGATATTAGCAGAACCTAGCAAAAAGATCCCGCCATATTAAACTGGTCAAGGATAGGATAGTGTGGTGTTTAAACTAGAAAATGTTCACCTGTGCTTTTCCTTTTTAAGGCCATCTATAACGTGACTGATATCATCACAAGTTTATTGCAAGACATCCAGATAACTTGTTTTGCTTTGATTATAGTAAAGTACTGTACACCAGTACACAGTGTACTTTAAATATCACACTTTCCTTGCCTAGGAACTTATCTAAACCCGGATATAAGTACACACTTATAGGATAGGAGAGCACACCAGGTCATAAGTAATCTGTGAAATGAACAAAATATAGTTTGTGGGACTTACCATTTATTACCAAGCCTCAGGGGGGGGAAAGGCTCTCTCTTTTGGCAGAGAACCAATTGTTAAAAGCATAATAGTGTAACCACGATCATTTGCTCTCTGCAGTCAAATTGGCTTTGGTTCTATCACCTCCTTTGTGGATAGATCTGATAGGTTGTGAAATTAAAAGAATCAACATTTCATCACCTGTTTTCACTTGAAGGTCTGGTTGGATGGCTAATCTTTATTTTTTCTTTCTGTTCCATCCTACTCCTTGCCAATAGAGGTTTGTATCTTGCCTAATGAGGTGTGTTGTCAGTGCCAATGAACCACAGTACCCTTTTTATGAACTGTTGACTGAACAGCATCTTTCTGGCCTTCAGGCCATTTTGCAAAGAGCCATATGGTCCTCTTGAAGACTTTAATTTTAATAACAAATTATAAACCAGTGCTGTGATGACATTTTCCGCAAATGCCCCATTAATTTAAACATGTATTCCTTACAACTGTAGTACATTTAGTAATGTTGCATCATTTCACTTTTGCTAATAATAGCTGGTCAAACTTATTTCTTCTTGAATGTTTGTTGAAATGAGAGAGTGCTCTGTTTAACATTAGTGGATGGATCTCTTGTTCTTTTTCTGCTATGCTCACGAAGGGCCAAAATTTTATTTGTGCTGAACCCTCCTATTTTCCTCACAATAACCCAGTGAGGTGAGTGGGCTGAGAAAGAGTGACTGTCACAATCACCCAACTGGCTTTCATATTAAGGTGGGTCTAGAACTCACAGGCTCCTGATTTTTAGCCTGGTGCCTTAACCACTACACCAAACTAGCTCATTTAACATCATATTTTGATTTATTTCTGAATCTGTTGGCCTATTTCAGCCATCTCATGTCATAGTGGTTAAGTTGTAATTTAGGAGTGGTCAGATCCAGCCATGGAAACTCACTTGTTGACTTTGGGACAGCTACTTTTTTTCAACCAAACTTACTTCAGACAATTATTGTGCAGAAAAATAGGAGGGAACACAATGAATAGAACCTTGAGTTCCTGAATGAAAGACAAGCTATAAATAAAGTCTGTTGGATAGTTTTAGTTTTAGATTTCAGAACCTTATTCTCACCTTAAAGATGTATAAAAATTCAAGTTAATACTTCTTCCCTTTCATTCTGTGCTTCTTTCTGTACATAGACAATATACAGTTTGCTGACTTTTAAAAAGCCACTTCCAATATTCATGGTATGCATAGTTCTACATTTACATTTCCCTTCATCGAAGCAGCCTTTTGATTACAGAAATAAAAGTTTGTTTTTGTATGCTTGATTTTTAGTTTTGGAGTAAGCACCATTGGTTTTGGAAAAGGATATGTATCCATTTAAAATAAAACAAAACATAACATGACCAATTCCCATTCTTTATGTATTTTTGAAATATGCTGTAACAAACGGCCTCAACCCGTTAGGCCCATGCCAGCCAAAATCTTGAAGCCACGCTAACTTTTCTCTGCCCAGATGTCTATCACTTTAGTGCCACCTGTGATATCGGCTCTCTCGCTTTGTGCTAAGGTGGCCTCCGTGAGTGGATTGTGAATCTTGAATGGGATCTTAGGCGGTGGTTATCCACTTGCCCAATACAGGATACCACGCACTCTTGCTACTATAACTGAAGTCTCCATTTGTCAATCTCTGGTATCGGAAGCCTCCCTCCAGGCAGAATTATTGTCCGAATCCCTGCAAGAACAATGAGTCAAGAATCGCCATTGACGGTAATAGGCGTTACTGCTTCCTATTTTTTTTTAATCAGGGAAGAGCTTAAACCTCAGCAAAAAACGGCTGCCTCCGCGAAGACCAATAGGACGAATACTGCGCGCTGTTCGCCGAAGAAAAGACTGCTCAAAAGTACCAACAAATGAGATCTCCTGATCACTGCAAAGCTTCGGTATCTCCCCATTCAAGGGTGGGGGGGGGAAGCGAGCGAACAAAGAAACGCTCCTCGCTTTCTTGACAGGAATCATTACACGAAGACGTTGTTTTTACGCAGCCCCGTGGTAAAAGCCAGAAAGCCTACATTAAAACGCCCTCAGGACGCTTCTTCGCCCGGGCGTATCCATTCTCCCCGCAACCTTGCAGCGATTCTGCCTCTGCGGGGGAAATTCGAGCCGCGCTTCTACTATGGGCTCGGAAGCCCCCCGAGAAACAAGAAAGCGCGCCGCAATCCACGCTCTACGGAGAACCTTATTCCCTCGTTTCCAAATTGTTGAGACCTTCCCCGATTAATCCGTTTCGCCCCATCCCGATGTGCTTATGGTCAACTAGGTTTGTTTTCCAAAGCCGTTCATTCCTCTCTCGGCTACCCGTTTGGGTTAAAACAAAAAGAACAGGCCTTTCACGTATCTCTGTCTCCCCGGGCTAACAAGACAAAAGTTACGCTACTTCCTCAGTTTTGTGTGGGTGCGTGTGTGTATTGCTTTTTGTAAAAAAAAAAAAAAAAAAAAACGATGGTAATGACAACAACGAAGCACGGTCTCAACGAAGAGCCGTTGGCGACTGCAAACAAAGAGAGCCGAGAGCTGCACACGGGTTGGGTGTCATGTTACTGAAGGCGCTGTTTAAAACATTCGATCCCCGCCACCGCCTTCCCATTCCCCACCTCCAAACACAGCCGTGACGGACAAGTCGCGCTACCCAATGGCGAAAACAGAGGGAGTTTTGGCGCCTGGCCACCCTGGGCTTTTCGTCCAATAGAGAATGGGGCTAGGCGGGACGACGCCCTGGGTAGAATGGAGGCTCTACCAATGGCAAGAGTGTTATTGCAAAGAAATAGTATTATGCTAATCGATGTTTTGCTCGAACTCACTCGGTGAGAGCTTTAAAAAGCCAAGCAGCCCGGGCAGGCTGGTAGAAGCGGAGTGAGGTACGGCGGGTGAGAGTGAGTTTGGGGCGCAACGGGTGGTTCTTTTGGGCTTAAAGGGCGGCGAAATCCTTGTCCTCCACTTCGACTCTGATTTGGATTTGTAAAGAGGCTCGGAGCCGCTCGGCTACTCTTCTTCGCCATCTCCACCTCCGGGCGAAGGAACCTGCCCGCTCCCTTATCGCCGCTGCCGCCACCATGTCCAACGTGCACCTCTCTAGCGCCTCGGCTCTGGAGCGCCTAGCGGCTCGCCGGACATTCCCCTTGCACGCTCGCACCGGGGTGTGCAGGAACCTGTTTGGTCCCGTGGATCACGACGAGCTCAACCGGGAGCTGAAGAGCAAGTTGCGGGAGATCTGCGAGGAGGGCCAGAAGCGCTGGGGCTACGATTTCCAAACAGAGACGCCGCTGGCCGGTTCGGGCAGGCTGCAGTGGGAAGAGGTGGACGGAGAATCCGTGCCCGCTTTCTACAGGGAAACCCTACAGGTTGGGAGGTGCCGCTTCCCGGCGCTGATGGTCAGATCGACGGCTCCGCCTGGAGGCGAGGAGGCGTCCCTTGAGCCTGATCCCCGAGACCCTCACCAGGAGCTGGGGCTTTCTTCGACCCCCTCCCCACTTAGCCCGCACGACAACACGGCCGCCTTGGAAGGCACGACGTCGGCAGGCGAGGAGCGCCTCAGCCAGGAGGACAAGGCCGACCAGCGCCACAGCTACTCAGGGATTATAATCAAGCCTATCCCGTGTGTCGCTGCGGCTCTTAAAAGAGCATCGTCAACCGGCGTGGCTCACATCACAGGTAAGGCAGAGATGTTGCATCAGTCTTACCCGCCCGCATTAAAATATTTGCCCCGAGGCTCCCAACCTCCCCCGTTACGGGAAGCTAATCTCCCCCGTGGTCCGTCGTCGTCGTCCCCTTCCTCCCCCATTATGCGTGCTCTGGAGAGTGCCTAGACGTCGCCCCGAGGCGCTGGCTCTGTTTAAGATTCCGCACAGGTCCCTGGGGCTGGGCTGGGCTGGAAAATGCTTACGCAGCACATCGCGCTCTGCAGGCGAGTCCTTCGCGGCTGCCTCCTTTGCGACGTAAACAAACCCTACTAGCTGCAGCGCTCGGCTTTGGCGGACAGGGGGAGCCCAGAGCTCGGGCTGGTCGACGGCCATGCGAAGAGCCCAGCAGGGCGGGGTCCCTTGTACGCGAAGCGATTGTGTTGTTTTTTTCCCCCGACGGGTCCTGGTTCTAATGGGTGTGTCTCTGAAACGAAAAAGTTTTGGCTGCTGCAGTGCTCCCCTCCTCCCCTCCCCCATCCAAGCCCGACTAATTTTTCTTCCCTTTACCCTCTTAAGATTTCTTCGCGAAGCGGAAAAGAGTCGTAGACAGAGTGTCCGGGGATCATAGCAGCCCGTTGGCAACTTCGGTCACAGCGGTGCCTAACGAGCAGACACCCCGGAAAAGGCTCCGATGAACGAGGTGAGAGCGCGGGCTGGCACTTTGAGTTTCCTCCTCTCCTTCCTACTAGCCCCTGCCCTGGACCATTCGCAAGGTCGGCCTCTTGGGCCCTTTTCCCCAAAGGAGAGGAAGGGAAGGGTTTAAATTTCAACGGGATTAGTACAAAAATCGGAGCGAGCAGTGAAGGACACAGCTCCTTTAGCACCGGAGCTAGTGCGCGTAGACCCATCTGTTAAATTAGATGGAGGACCTGAGGGAGAACCCCTTGCAGACTAGAAAGAGAAGGTAAATCTAACCCTGCCTTTAAAAAAACGCTGGCGTAGAAGCAAGCCTTATAGATACATTAGATGCTTTCCCTCCTTCCTGAAGTGTAGATCTGGGATGACATTTGGTGAACAAAGTGTACAAAAAGGAGAAGGCTGTTTCTTTCCTCCTTAAGACTCCCACAGTTGTGGTGACTCATTTGTGAATTGGGGGGGGGGGAGTGGCCCAGCTTTTGTGTTAGCCTGTTCCCCTGAGCTGCAGTATCTGGGACAGTTTTCTGCACATACTTGACTAGTGGTGTGATCTTTTCTCTTTTCAGATTTTGCACTATATAACACCGAAGTGATTGTTTCCTTGGAAACACAAGAGCTTGAGAGGCCCTTCCTCTCCGTGTGTCAAAGGGGCTGGCGAGTGAGACCAGACCAGCGTAAGGAAGAAGAGTCCCCTGTTTTTTTTCCCCACTCCTCTTCTAACTCGTGCCTCGAAGGAACTGCTTGAATCTCCATGTAGCAAAAGTGGCTGACTACAAGTCGCCTGACGGAGCAGTGTTAATTTACAACTGTGCAATGTATTATGTTTTTTATATATATATAAATATATTAAAAATGTATTATGCCTAATGTGAGTACACTGGCCAGAAGTGTAAAAGCTTTAAAGTCACCTATATAAAATGTTTAATCTCTGCTGAATTCTCAGTGCAAAAAGAAACAAAACCCCACAAAAAAACAAAAGTATAATTTGTAAAAAAAAAATGCAAACAACTTAAAGAGTTATACTAACTTATATTTTCTATTTATGTCAAAGGGTGGATAACTTTGGTTGAAACCCAGTAGTGAGCTTTTGTGTCTCCCCCCCCCCCCCATTTGGTTAAGCCAAAGGGCACTATATATTTGCTTTTGTTGTTATTTACAAAAATGTAAATTTATTTTTATAGTGGGATTTTGCATTCACAAAATGTAGCTATGAATCAAAATTACATTTAGTTATACTTGAAAAAAATCTCATAATGGTTCCTGAGCTGGTCTGTACCACTGCCATCCCAAACCTATGCTACAATGTTAAAATAAAAAGGAATCAAGTGTCTTGTTAACAGTATTTATTGCTTTTACTTTCACTTTTAAGCAGAACATTGTAAAAATGCACATGCACCCTTGTTTTCTTTTTAAAAATCCTCTCTAAATGCAGCTAATCACATATAGGTAGTCTTTCCGTTAGTGACCACAATTGGGAAAAGTAACTTGGTTGTTGTTTGAAGCAGCTGCTAAATAAAATTGTGCTTCAGCTTTTCTTTGCTTTTCAGACCTATTGAAGGTGGTAAATGTGCAGGGATTGGTTATAAGGTTAATTTTACACAGTGACATAACTGTTGCTAAAACAAAACAGTCACTAAATGAAGCCTAACTGTAAGTCACTTGTTCCTTAAAGCCTTTCCCTGCCTATATCCCTTGAAAAGTAGTGGTCTTCAATTACCTATATCTAGAGATTTCTAAGAAATCTAATTACATTTTCCCCTTCATGGAGTAAGGTAAGATGACAAGGGAATTCTAAAGAATAGGGGTAGAAATGTGTAACCATAGCTCTTAGTAGAAAGTTTCAACAGTAATACTCAGATTCCATGGAAATTACTTATACCACCAGATATAGTCATAATATTGAATAACTTAAATCTGGGTATGCAACTGCACCATGTAACATACCCTTCTCAGAGGGAAAGCCATTTTTGGACATACTTTTATAGATCATATCTGTACTTGAAATCTAAAGTTACAAGTAGTCCTCAATATTTATTTAATGACTGTTCAAAGTTATGACAATGCTGAAGACTTCTGACCAGTCCTTGCACTTACAACGACTCATTGCAGCATCTCCTGCAATGACCACATGATCAAAACGATGACACATGACTATTTACAATGATTATAGCACCCTGGGAACACATGACTGTCTTTTGCAACTTTCTCAGGACAACTTCCAACAAGCAAAGCCAGTGGGAGCAGCTAGATTTGATTAACCATAACAAAAAGGTGGTAAATTGGGCACAACTCATTTAAAGACTGCATTGTTTACCAAAGTCCCAATCATGGTTGGAAGGTGAGGACTACTTTGCATTAAGTAATGAAGACCTTACAATGTGACATACTCTGCAATAACTAAACACATTAGTATTAGAAAAACCTTCGGCGATTAATATTAGAAATGATGTTAAATCTTTTTACCACCATCTTTTGCTTATCAAGAGCCATGCGAGTAATATTCTCCCACACTTGCTTTATGCAATTAACAAAAAGTAAAATGATCCATAAAAACAGTTCGCTTTCAGGTACTGCAATATTTCTGATCAGTTATAAAAAATGCAAGTATACTTGAGTTAAATTGCTTCCTAGTTAAGTATGGGTATATCATAAGCATAACCTATGCTTATGATGATATAGCCTCTTTTTAAGATTTACATAAATATTTTCAAATAAATTAAATCCCATTAGTATTGGGTTGGGTATCTTCTGTGTTCAGGTATATCTGTCTATGGTTAATCCATAATTTGGGTTAAATTATATAAACTAGGTAAAATAGAGCACAGAGACCATTGCATTATTTCTGCCCACCTGTTCACATAAGATATAGACCAGTATCAAGGGAAGTTTTTCTCTGCATCTAGTAATTGCTATAGATTGAAGGGCCATTACGAGCCTAGCTGCAGAAAATAGTTAAAAAATTGGCAATATCTTGGTAGTATCTTGGTTCCATATGCACTAAATTAATTTCAGTAATACTTCTGGCTCTGAGTATTTGCAGTTTGAGGTACAAAGCTTCTTCATGGGGTTAATTTTGTTCAGCTGCCAAAGGCACAGCATGACTGTAGCTATCCCATTTCTTTGAGGAACAGCTGAAAGATAAAATGAAAGCCACGGTCCTGTGCTGAAAGAGTCTATTCATTGTTTTATCTCTTCCCCATCTTGAAAAGGTAGATGGCTGTTTATGCCTACAAATGCTACCTCTTTCAACAGAAGGCCCACCTTAAAGAAGGAAGAAGGAGAGGAGACTTTTCTAAGCATATTTATGGTTCGTGCCTTTGTGTGGTACTTAACAGAATCTGTCTGCTGGAAAAATAGTCCCCGCTGCCAAAATAAACTGTCCTCCTGCAGCCTGTGCCTAGAACCACCAGATCTAGGCTGCAAAAATCTGGACAGCCATCAGATGGTTGTGAAGAAGTACAAAACTCTTAAAATATTTTGCCATTTGTCATTTAGTGGCTATCCAAACTTTTGCAGACTGGATGTTGTAACCCTGCAAAAGCCTCCAAATATCCAAAACATTAGGGAATTGTCCAGATCTAATTAAGGAGATGCAATGGGAAGAAAGGATGGGGAAATTGCATGGGGAAATTGCATGGGGAAATGGAATTCATTTCAATGGCAGTAGATGCACTGGCTTTTAAACACAAATATACACAAATAGATGAGTCTGAAAAAAAAGAGTTTACTGCACAATTACATTGAGTTGCTTATAGAATACGAAATAGGATCCACATTTACCTACTTGCAGTTTTCTAATACTACTAAAAATAATGGGTTCATGCATTGTGGCAAGCCATTATTTACTAAACCACAATGTAGCTGCCTGGATTTCCTAAACACACTAAAACAAACTATGATTTATCAATCACAATGACTGGGTTTCTACCATAATGCAATCCTCATTTTATCTGGGCACAACAGATGAACCTCAAAATGGGTGGAAATAAACCCACATATTTCACTGGTAGGAACATTTCTGAGTGGAGTTCTGCCATCTTCAGACTGGATTTATGAGAAGTAGAATTGCAGGGAAAAGGAGAAATTGGGAATGGTAGCTCTCCTTTTCAGCCAGTGGAAAAATTTCACTGATGAAAAAAACTATTCCCTCCAATTTGTTGGATTCACCTTAATGTATTTGTTCACATGACATTCTTTCTTATGGTTAACAGTCACAATTTTTTCTGACCCATGGTTCAGATTCACATGATACACTGAATTATAAATGAATTTTGGGAATGAACAGTATTGTAGTCTTAACCCAAATCAATGTAATTATCATACTTAAATTATATTCACTGGAATCCTTTAAGTCTGGATCCAGTCTAATATTCATTTAACAAACATGTTTTCACTTTGAATGTATCATAGGAGCTCACAGACCATAGAGCTATAATGGGCTGCATATTGCTCTTCATTTATAACCCCAAATATGTCTGCTGTACAAATGGACAGTACCCATAGGATTATGTTCTTTATTTAAGAAGTTTAGATCTTTGGGGTAAAGGGAGGAAAACTCATGTGTTTTGGCACAATGAACTCTGAAAATTGACTTCAGTGAATGACAGTCATTTTATGAATGAGTAATCCCTCTCTTGCTTAACTGAGTAAAGGACAGGGTTAGTCATGTGAACTCAACAATCAGATTAGAATTGAGATTGGGGAATTTTTTTAAAACTAAAATCATGTATGTTTGAATCAGTGGTGGGATTCAGCCAGTTCGCACCTATTCAGGAGAACCGGTTGTTGGAAGAAACCTCCTTTTGTCTTTTCCCCACTTTGCAGGACTAATCCTGTAAGGAAGGCAGGAAGGAAACATTCTGGTGTTGTTTCTAGTTTAATCTTTATTGCTCTGCTTACAGAAACTGCCTCTCCAGTTAACCCTTATTACATTGTAACAGCTAAGATGAAGAGCCCATCCATGTGAGTGATGTTGAGGCCACACCCACATGGTCACATGACCACTGAGCCACGCCTACCCAGCTGGTCATTAGGGCAGAGAACCGGTTTTAAATTATTTGAATCCCACCACTGGTTTGAATTAAACCAACTTCAGTCACCTGCCTTATCCAAGAGAAATCAACCTAATGTTTTCTTTCAGCTATCAGATAGAGCAGAAAACCTAGTATGCCTTATCACGAGCTACACTTCTTTTACATTTTATTTTCACTGCCCTGCAATGGTAGACAGGTAGGTGGAGAAGATGGTGAAACAGGATGGGAGAAGATGATGGCTGTAACCCATATCTGCTATCCCAGATTTTTTTTTTTTTAAAAAAACAGCTTTTTAAAAAGACAGCAAGTTAGCTGAGCAAAGGAGGCTAATACAGAAGCCAAATATTCAGAGGTAACTTTAAGCTTGTCTGCTCAGTTATTTGCTAGAGTACAATAGTAACACAGTTGGTTAGCCATATTGTGTGAATGCAATTACTGTATTCTACATGTATAAAATTAAGCTATTAATTATGCATGAGAAAAGTGCCAGGAAAATAGCCATGTGTCAAATGAAGCAATTATAGATATACAAGATATTTTATAATATAAATGCTCATACCTAGATTCTAGAGTCCACTTTGTCAGATGAAAAGAAGAATACAAAATTTTAAGGATGAGTAGCTTGTCTCTCAGATAAAAAGGTAAAGGTTCCCCTCAAATATATGTGCTAGTCGTTCCAGACTCTAGGTATCAGTTCTCATCTCTGTTTCAAAGCTGAAGAGCCAGCACTGTCTGAAGATGTCTCTGTGGTCATGTGACCAGCATGACTAAATGCCAAAAGTACACAGAACACTGTTATCTTCCCAACAAAGGTGGTTCCTATTTTTTCTACTTGCATTTTTACATGGTTTTGAACTCCTAGGTTGGCAGAAGCTGGGACAAGTAACGGGAACTCACTCCATTATGCAGCGCTAGGGATTCGAACTGCTGAACTGCTGACCTTTCTGATCGACAAGCTCAGTATCTTAGGCACTGAGCCACTACATCTCTCAGATATATACATAGAAACATATACATACACCAGTAAATACATATGCATACATATGTTCTTTGGCAGAAAATGCAAAATTATTTTGCTCATAACACTTTATTTGTTGCCTGGATTTCATCAGCCTGCATTGTGTACAACAATTTGTGATAAAAACAAATTTGTGATTCTTAGTAACTAGATGCACATATGTATTGATTTTAGTGATAGCTGTATAGAAATGGTTTGCTACTGTCTTCTATCAACATATTTTTTCAACTTTCCAGTTTAGTCGACAGCCCTCAGATTTTATAATGGTCTTCCATCCATATACTAATGAACTACAATCCTGCATGTGCACGCGCGCGCACACACACACACACACACTGGAATGAATATATATATAACCCCTGGTATGCCCAAATATGGGATGAAGTTCACTGCTTCCATTCTCTGTTCATCCGCTCGTCATAAGAGACCATCCCGACAGAAACCCAATATTTTTACTGTTGCCTTTGTTACATTTGTGTTGTATTTGTGCTGATAAATAAATAAAGGGAGACTAGTATAGATCTATTTCAAGCTATTTACCTCTCATCAGCTAGCCGTACCCTTACTGGGATTCGAACCTGGGCTATATTACATATTAGGCAGACGTCTTAGCCATTAAGCCACAGGCTCTGATCCGTTATCAGCTGAGCCAGGGAGAAAGGTATATATTTAAAGTCACAACCCCTGGTATGCCCCAATTATGGGAGAAAGCTAACTGCTTCCATTCTCTGTCAATCGGCAGACAAATTTAAGGCAATAATTTTAAAATACTTTCTGAAAGAAATATAAGCAAAACAAACTGTCTTATTGTGGACACTACCAAATAAAAATCTGTAGAACTTTATTTTCATATGTGTGCTATTTAAAAAGTTGATGCTTCCAATGAATGGCACTTGCTGTTCAAATACAGGTGTAAAATTATATGCTGTACTCTTAAGAATGCAGTGTCATAAAAGTAAAACACATTTTAACTCTTAGTAATTTCCCATAAACTGAAGTGTACATTTAACATTTTTACTGAAACAGAGAGATGCTAACCAGATTTAACCGTGAGGTAAAGAAAATATATGGGCTAGGATTGCTTCTGAAAATGTCTGAAGTCCTGGGCTCTGTTGAGACAAGAGGTTAGCAGATCAGAGTTGCAAAGGTCTGGACTTGCCGGATTTTTGTAGCCCAACCTAGATTTCTCCGAATTGCTCATAAATTATTAGGGATCAGAGTACAGAAAAGTTTAGGAATGAGTATTTAAATCAGCTCGAGTATTCAGAAGCATCTGTGATCGGAATCGTGCTTTTCCCTCTCCCTTCCAAGTATTGGCTTGGAATTTAAATATGCCCGACACAGTGGAAATTTAAAAAGCACTACATCACTTTTATTAAGTACTAAGTATTATTATGTGGCGTATTTTATTAAGCAATTAATGAGCATTATTAAACAGCCTACAGCGAAGCAGCTACATGCGTTTATACTAACATACCATACTGACATTAAACTCCAGCAACAGTGCCTCTTGAAAGGCGAACCGATAAACGTTAAGGTCTTCTGCTCTGTATGAGAAAATAAGGCTGCAGGGTTTCAATGATAATAAAACGAAGAGCTATTCTCTGCTTCAGTTCTACCCAACCTTATTAATATTGGTTACCAGCAAATGTATTAAAAGACCCGGGTAATGTAGATTAAGGCAGCAGCGAGTCATAATGTTGCTTAGAATGAACTGTCTTTCGAGAAGATCCCATTGCGTCCTACGGGAATTACTTCATGATCACTCCCTTGCATTTTATCTCGGAGTAAATTTCACTGACGGCAACGAGGAATTTACTGTAAAACATACATGTTATTGATGTCTACGTGCCCGTCCCCCCATTATCCTTTTAAAGAAAATTGGGTTAATTCAGTGGGAGATTAAGGATCAGCCAGCAAACAGAAAGCTCAGCAAATTTGACGATATTTAAAGCCATTTAGAGAAGACTGCTTATCTGACTCCCCCAAATACACGCGGGACACTACAAAAATCATCAAATAAAACTATCCCGGGTTTCATTGGGCGGGTGTTTACTGCTATTTTACGGTAACTTCCGCGTTCCCCGAACTCTCCTCTTACGTCGCTGTAAAATATTCATAAGTGGCACCCTAGTGACCTTTTGGGCCCCGCCCCTTCGCAGCACGATTGTGAGTTTGAGCTTGGCGCGCTTTCCTCTCCATTCCTGGCACTTTGGAGTTAAAGCGTTTCTGACTTTTTTTTTTTTAACTTTCCTACTTACTCGGAAGTAAACACAATGGAACCTGCTTCCGATCAAAGGCGTTAAGAGCCGCCTTTGGGGATTTCCCGCCTTTTCTAGGAAGTAGCGCTGGAACGTGTGCGGATTCCAGTACATCTGTCGAGAATAAAAGACTTGCTGTAACTACTGCGAGAACTTTAAGTGAACTGGGTGGAGTACGAGGGGAAATGAAACACTAGGTCGGCTTTGGAAGGGAAAGTGCTCGGGCTCTTTCTGCTTCCAAGGTGGTTCGGGACTGAAATCCAGGGGAGGGATGTTAAGCAGATCAGATAGAGGAACGAGGCGAGGAGAAAGATCCAGGTTTTCTCGGGATCTGTTGAGCTGTATAAAGCCGCAAGGAGAGATGCGTACCACCTCGCTGGTGAAATCTTGCCTTCCATCTTGCCGGGCTCGGAAAGGCGTTTGCGAAACTCCCGCCGTCCAGGGGAAGAGGAATCGCTCACCCTTCTCCCAGGTTTTTGTTACACAAAAGAGGTTTCCAAGCGTATCTGCCAACGAACAGATTAGGGGAACTTCTGGATTTTGACAATCACCTGGGGGAGGTAGCTTGAAAATAGGGCACAGAAGAACCCTAACACTTTGGCTTCAGTTTGGCGTGCAAATAAAAATGCCCGATATTTTTTCTCCTAATCAGTGATCCTGCATAATCTCTTGGAAGCTGGGAACATTTTTAAAAAGGATCCAATACGCTATCTTGATTTAAAGTTAAGCCCCTTTTTGTCATTCCCTCCTCCACTGCCTCTCATCTTAACGATCTCGTGATCTAGTTTGCTAAACCTCGGAGCCTTAGTTTTCCCTAAATTCTACGGCCACTGAACGGGGTGGCTGCCAATGGGGTGGAGTGCAGGCGACTTAATTCGCTCAAAGGGACGATGCGGGGGTGGGGTTAGAGATGGCTTCCCCAACCGCACTTTCTTATTAAGTGCCAACAATACATTGAGGGAGGCAGCTGGATCCTCCAGGATTTAGGGGCTTTTCACTTGCTTTTATGCAAGCAGGTGTCTTTGGGACGTCCATTGTCTCTGTTCAGCCTCCTCCCCGGGGCTAATAATAGGAGTTTCTAAAACAAACGATCCACACGCCTGGCCACTGCCATACATCCTTCCCTAAAGTACAAGAAGGCACCCTCAGACAGTTGTTAAGTGATTTAGAGGTTGAGCTGATTTCAAAGCATCCTGTTTATCTAGAGACAAAGAGTTCAGCAAGCAACAGTGCAGCAGGCCTTGAATTTTGGATGCTCCTGCCAATGTTTGAAGATCTAGAAATTATATTTCATTGGGCTCAAATAGAGCTATCTGATTTGGTTGTGCCTCCCTCTTATTATTGCCTTCTTATGAATTTAGACCTCAATCCCAGTTGAGGTGGAATTAGCCTACCTGAAATTGGATAGAGGCTAGTTTTACTTTACCTTCTACTGTCACTCCACTTATTAGATTATGCCAAATCTTTTCTTCAGATTTGCAAACATTTCTTTGGTTGGCATTCTTCTTTCTCAGTGTGTAGCTTTAGTCTACCTCTTGAGTTTGCTGGTGGTTTGGAAACTAGAAATTATTGTTGCAAAGTGATACATCATTTCAGTCTGTATTACTCAGCCCTTTTCTGCAGAGGTTTCTGCATGGTATGGTCAAAGATTGCATCCCTGACATTGCAACTGAACTCTTAACCTGCCTTTTTCTCCATTGCAGTATGTAAGAATAGTGGAGCTTTGATTGCATCATCATAATCACTATTTGACTTTTCTGACCATAACCTGTTGTACCTGTTGGCTGCCTGCTTAGGCTGGTTAGAAGATGCTTGGTAGCAAGTAAGCATTTCATCATAATGCTTCTTTTAGGGAGGGAAAATAAAGTGTTCTTTGAACTCCATTCTCAGCTGCAGCATTTTCTGGAATGTTTTTGTGACTGCCCAGACTTATCCACAGATATAGGATTTCTGAGCAGTCTTCTACTCATATGCCATCCAGGTTTGACTTTGCTTGGCTTTTCAAGATTAGCCAAGGTTAGGTATGTGAAGGACAGCCTTCCACTGAATTTTCCCTCCTAAAAATGAAATGGTTGGAGAAAAGTACAATATCTATTTATTTGCTTATGACTTAATATTTTTACGGCAAGGTTATAAAAATACAGCTCAAAGATACAAAAAGGAAGGAAATAAGAAAATAATAAAGACAATAAACAACCTCCAAACCCTAAACAAAATTAAGAAATAGAAGAAAAAAATTGAATGCCCAAATGAAAATGTTATCAATACCAAGCATCTAATACACACAAATATACACATATACAACTGGTTTACATGTGTGTATTGTATTGTAATGTTTTTACAAAGACAATCCTGATCTGTTCTGGCCATCTATTTGATCCTTTCTTTGCTGAGGTAAAAATGAATGAGTCTGTCCTAATGAAAATTCATTAGGATGTTATTATTTTTCAAAATATTTACTGTGTGTGTGTTTGTACGTGGACATGCTGAAAGTGGTGTTAGGTCCAATTCAGCATTAGGAGCAAAAATCTCTGGATGAAAGTTGAGAGCAATGATATGGATGGCATAGGAACTAACCATAATTCCTACTAGGTTAATAGATTTTTTTTTTTTAAAGGAAACCTTGTGCATATCACTGGAAATTAGGTACTTTCAATTTTAAAAAAATAAAATATAAGACAACAAAGACATGAAAATAGTAGAAACAAATGTAAGGTCACCAAATTAGGTCCATGTCCAGAAAAATGTTGCTTGGTATTTCCTAATAATATCCGGTATGCTGGCTCTACAGATCAAAAGGGAGTAGAAGACAGTGTTGTTTACATAAGTAAAGTCTTTCTCAAGTTGAGCTTGATTACTAGTGACTACATTGGTAGATCAATGCATTTTTCTTAGTATCAAGCCACAAGTGATTCGTCAGTGCCTTCTTCTATTTCTTTTCTTTCTTTATGTCTCAGTACAGAATCAGTCCTGTTTTTTCCTGGTGGTCTCCTACCCAAATGCTAACCAAGTTTGATCCTGTTAATTTATGACATTGGACAAGTTTGACCAAATTCTGCCCCTAGTTGAAACATGGTCTATATATATCCATACAGATAATTATGGCTTGCTATGCCTTTTAAGAAATTGCTATTTTTGATGCTGTAACAAACATAATTATATTCCACCATCATTTGTTCCAGTAAGAAACCAATAGAAACTAGCACTTGTTTGGGTAATGAAACATCAGCAAGAAAACAACCAAGCTCAGAGAGCACCAGTAACCCTCTCATTTCAACCATGAGTACACATATTCTCATTTAATTGATACCATATATGGGTGTCAAACACTTCAGAAAGCACACAAATAGGAAAAAGTTGCCTGTAGGCACACTTCCACCCAAGGAATAATTTTTCTTCCTGTAAGAATGCCTACAACAGCATGCCCTACCTAGCAATGTCAGATACAAACATCCAGTCAACTGTACAGTTGGATGAAAAATAGGCCAAAAAAGTGGGCAAAAAATGATACGGCTCATGATCACAGGTGCACAACTCAGATTAAACAAATATCTGCACACCATAGCAAACATTAAGGAACAGTTGGAACAGACCATGCACATCAGAGCACATGGAGAGATTGGCCATTGCCATCATGAGTACTTTCCAGATATAGCGGTATACTGTAGAAAAAAAAGAAAAACCAAACACCAGTACTGACAATGTTACCTAGTTTGGGTAATGGAATATCTGCAAGAAAACAACCAAGCTCGGAGAGCACCAAGAACCTTCATACCATTAGAAAGCCTATATGCAGAGGCTGAAGGTTCTCTCGCTAGCATAAAATTGATTTTAAGTATGGTGAACTGTTTCTGATACTAGATCTGGTATATAAACATAATGACTAATAGACATTATTTAATTCTTCCATTCTATTACTATAATATGCTGAGCTCTTTACTTTTGAAGCCATCACAGGTAGGGACCATGGGTTTTTATGGATCCATGGTGGCGCAGTGGTTAGAATACAGTTTTGCAGGCTGACTCTGTCCACTGTCAGGAGTTCGATCCTGACTGGCTCAAGGTTGACTCAGCTATCCTTCCAAGGTTGGTAAAATGAGGATCCAGACTATTGGGGACAATATGCTGACTGTAAACCACTTAGTGCTGTAAAGCACCGTACATTATTCTTAGTGCTATTGCAATTGCTATTTTGTGACAGCACATTTTATTATGTGTGTATGAGGTGCTATACATTTTCCTGGAAAACGGAGTTCTAATAAGAGAGGATCTATATATTTTTTTTGTATCATATACATTTGTATAAACCATTCCAGTGCAAATCATAGCACACTCAAGAGCTCTCAAATCATTCCAAGTAATACATATAAGCAACAAAATAGCAAAGTTCAACATAAATAATTGCTCAATTTAAATAAGTGGAACATGATTTCATATATACTGTATGCTGATAAGGGCTGAGCTCATTGAAAGCACAACCTCAACATGCAATTGCTGTTAAAAAGAACCTGTACTGTATAGTAACCCTTGTTTAGGGATTACCTTGTACAGTGACCGTGATAAAAAAAGAAACTTTATGACCAATCCAAGTCTGTAAACCAAAATACACTTTTGTAAAGCAAAAGAAAACTGAAGTAAGAGTCACCATTTCATTTAGTGATCACTTACTGTGTTGCGCTTCCAACTGTGGTTGCTAAACAAGGACTACCTGTTTTGCTGGGGTCATCTTATTACAAAAAGGAGAATTTCAGAGAGCCAGAACAAGTGCAAAAGGCAACAAAATGCAAATGAAGTGGAGCATAATCCGTTGGATGTTATTCTCAAATATGGTAATTTAATTGTTCATCTTGAAATGCTAGGTCATTGGAAAACAGCTTCAGTCCTATTACATACCCTAAGAGGGCCTCACTTCCACCTAACATTTCCCTTTATTGGGAGAATTGCCTGTTTACTCTGGTTGTTGCCAATTACTAATCTGTAAAAGGACCTGTCCTCTTAACCCATGACAATAGTTTATTCATGAAATTTTGGTGAGGAGCTTTGCCAAAAACTTATTCAAAAGTTTTTTATCAATTACTTTGCAATTCATAATTTGAGTAGTGTAACATGTGGACAGATTATGTAATACATTCCTGTTACACTAATGCACAATCTGTAAATACATTATTTTGAGTGATTTGAAACCTCGATCTTTTTATTTATTTGCTGAATAACCAACCAAGCCATTTACTACATCCGAATCCTAATTCACCTTAAATATTGTCCTCTGTTATTGACAAACCTTTATAGGCTTCACCATAAAACATACAGACACTTTTGGGGCTTCTAAGCATTTCAAAGGGAAGCTGAATATCTGCTTGTAAAAAGGGAGTATTTTACAATTTGATCCGCTTTGGGAAAGGAGAGAGGGAAGCTAATTTTCCTACCCCTGGAAGGTGTGCTGCTGTATTCCTCTCTCTAACTTTGGCTACACCCTATATGGCACTGTCTCCTCCTTATTCCCATCACAAAGCACACTGCCCCTATTCTTCTAGCCTTTGTAGCCATATGGCAAATCCATGTAGACACAGCCAACATCCATTTATTCAGGCACATAATGTCCCACAACAGGGAACAATTGGAACTTTGTTTGCTTCTATTATTGATGCGAATGGGAGAGAGAGGGAGAACGAAAGAAATCATTTAACTATAAGAGATATCCAGCTAATTATGAGCCATATGTGCCTTCAGTGTCAAAGCAATCCTATGAAGTTCATTTTACCTAGACTACTTTATTAGGTGCAGAAGACAGATGTCCCCCAATAGGACATGCATTAGAGGCAAGCTCTATAGCTGGAGATCTTGAAATATTTAATGGTGACTTCTTCATTCGTCAAGGGACTTTAAAGTGCAATTTGTCAGCAGGACTGAGACTTGTATGTGCATGTGTGTGTGTTTGGGTATACATGCAGATACTGGATTTTTAAATTTTGTTGACAATGGAATTCTATAATGTCTTAAAATATGCCTAGCTCTAGCCTTTTTTTAAATCTTAGAATTTACATGTTAATGAAATGACGACACTGAGTAGAATGATACTATTTTTTAGAAATAATAAGAACTTCTTTTTATCTGTGCTTTTTCTTCCAAGGTCGCAATGATCCTTTTAAAAGATTTTCCTCTTGTGCTTCAGCCAAAAAGCAAGTTTAAGATATTAAACCTTTCACTCATTGAAACAGAAAAACTACTCTTTAATGATATCCCTACAATATTTTCCAAAGCATTAGGCACATGGGCGGAGAAACTAAAGGAAAGCTCATTAGGGGAAAAGCTTCATTTTTTTTAATTGAGGTGCTGTCACTTTCCTTTCCAAGGGCTTAAATGCAAATGGCTTTTTACTTACACGGCTGAGACAGAGACATGTATTTATCAATAATTTATCCTTGTGCTAATTAAACAATTCAACACAATTAACTTGTTCCAGCTTTATCAAGTGTTCATTGTAATCAGTTATTTTATTAATACCGTAGGCTATTGTATTAGTAAAAATAAAACCCTAGATTAAACCCTAATTTGAGCCATCATGATTTTAGGTAATATTTCAAGAACACACTTTAATTAAGTAATAAAGCTAGTTTATAAAATCAATTATTAAAATCCAGCTTAAAAACAGTATCTTTAATTAGTGCAGAAAGAAGCAACAGATAAATTATACCTGTTCTGCAAACCTAGTTTTCAGGAATTTTCATTAATTTGTTATACGGAATCTTTCTTCAGATGAAGAAAGTCTTAGTTGGCATGGATAACCTGCTTGATCTGGTTTTAATTTTAGAGTTTAATCATAAGATACAGAGAAAATTTAAAAATATATTACATACACTAAGAGGGTGGGTGAAATGAGTTTTTGCATGATTTCAATTAAAATTAAGCCATTTTATGCAATAGGATAATGCATTTACAATATATCTTAGTTTACATAGTTTAATAATCTCAGATAACAACAAATACAGAGGTTAATATTCTGTACTACTAAATTATCTAGATTATACAGTAATCATAATGGCATAGTCAATAATCAAAGTGTCCCCACAAAATATACTTTTTCTGCATCCTTTTTAAAGGAGTGAATTCATAACAAATGTATTATGCCTTTTGGGGGAGCAGAAGGAATGGGGAGATGAAGAAAGCCTGCTGGGTGTATATGCCAGTTAATCAAAAGCCTAGTAAAAAGTCCATCTGGGGCCTCTCTGGAAACTGAATTGATTATGGGGAGGAAAATACATATAGCGGAGCACTCCTGCCAATATATACGGAACTAATCAGGTTATTGCAGCTGGGATAGCCAGCCTCTAATAAAATAATTGCCATTTGCTTCAGCCTCCCAACACAATGCAGAATTACCTATTCAGTCATCTCTACTGAGACCTAACTCATGTTGCCATTTCACAAAATCCATCCTCCCTCCCTCTCTTGATAAAGCATCTATCTTTAGAAAAGTAATAATAAATACTTTAGCTTATTCTGCTCCATTGAGTTTCCTTCACATAATATTATCTGAGTGACAATCCACAAATGGCAAGAGGCAAACTTCTGCTGCTAACACTCTAAAAAAAATCCATTCAGATGACAGACATCCTTCATTTGGGTCATAATTTACTGTAATGTGGTTTATAACATATGTTATAATATGTAATATAATAAACTGGCTTTGTTGAATTTTGGGGGGCTCTGTTTTTGCTTTTATATGTGTGATCTTCAGTGGGTATTCAGTGACTCTGCTTGTGGTTTCAGGTTAAGATAACATTAGATGAATAGATAATCAAGATAGGCTTTATTTAGTGGTGGTTCTATAGAATATGTTTCTCTTAGGTATTTTGTCCCTTGCTTACTTAAACTTTAGACATGCACTGAAAATTATTTTGTTTTTGCAAACATTTGCTCTTAAGATGCGTACATTTATTTATGTTTTAATGCTTTCAGTGCTATACTTTATTTTGACCATTGAATAGAAAAAATATGTCAATGTAATATGACTCTAGTAAATATATAAGCCATTCAAAATTCTTTGGGGAAAAAAGACAAGGGACACATTTCTTAAATAAGCAAACAAATGTCTATGAACATCATTCGTAGCTAGGATTGATGAAGATGACATTCCAGAACAAAGATATACATATTTTTATTGGCAGAAGGAACCATTTCTTTGTCTTGGCATTAAAACAAAAAAATTAGGACAGCAGGAAAAAAAAACCTAAATTTAATTTAAACTTAAAATTACATGAAAACTAGCTAATTTAATTATTCCCTATGTAGTTAATAATTTCCCCTTTATATTACAATTTGGCAACATATTTTGGAATGGCTCTGAGAGATCTACACTCTAGGTTTTGTGAAGGGAGTCAGAATTGGCAACCAATGACTTAAATGTGTCCATTTTTATGATCTAAATGAATGACGACTACTTGTATCTGGACATGTTTTCTTTGACAAATAATCTAATTTTTCAGAATTCATTTGTTCTATTACCCTTACTGATTCATTTATGAATTCTCGAGAAGCTACATTTTTAAAATAATAGTTCCTCTATTAATAATACAATATTAATTTGATTTTTATATTTTTGTTAATTTTGTTACTCTATTAATAATAAAATAATATTAATATTATTCTTATGACCCAAGTACTAAAGATATTGCTAAAAATCCAGTACAATTATAGCCTAGAGCACATTTATTGCCTGCTAAAGGTTTTGACTGCTATTTGTTGAATCTCCCAGCAGAAAATGCAAAAAGTGGCATTAGAAAGCGTGAGGCAAATCAGTATGGAGAATATTAAACTAGATGGTTTTATAAATTGAACTTGGTATTCAACAATTTTCTGTTCCTGTCTACTACACAACTAGGAATAGAACACATAATTCTAAATACTGTATGTCTTTAGCTGAATCAATCATGATCAACGTGGATCATGATTGATCCACATTGTAAACCAGGTTGGGCATCCTGTGACCAATGTTGTGTAAGGTTTTAAGATCCATTTTTGGCCTCTGATAACCCCCCATGACTGTAGTACCAAATTAGATGTTACATAATAAAAGGAAAACAGCACAATTCTCTTCTAATTTTCTGTTGGAATGTAACAAAAGTTGTCTTTAGACTTTTGTTTGTACTCTTCTTTCTACATTCTGGATAAAGGTAATTGTTTGCAACAACTTTATTTTGGAAACAGATCTAAACTTCATGGTAAAAATAGCTGGAAATTTGTGCTCTGCTGATTAGCAAACATATGGCTTTGCAAGTTAAATACTACCAAAGTAAACATAGATCAGAATTTGACCAAGGGTTGAAAGAACGTGTTGTATTTCGTAAGCTAGATCAATGAGATATTTATAGTGAAATAGGAGCTTCAGATGACATATTTTGTTCATGATGAGCAAAATCTAAAAGTGCCCTTGTATCCCTTTATCTCATTTCTGTCCCTTGTACTATTTTTGGTTCTATTTTAGATTGCCTTTTCTTTGTCTAAATTAAAAGCAGAATTCAATAAATTTATAATAATTAAATTATGCCAGCACTTCCCTTGTAAAATATTGAGGGAAACAATAGGACATACTCTATAGATTTGGAAAGTTGAAGTGGCAGCTAGCGTGACAATAACTCTATGTTTGCATCACTGGCAATAATTATTTGTAGAGGACTAAGGGTTTAGTATCCTTAAGACTGTAGAGTTGATTCTACAGAGAGCCCTATCCACTTCCTCAGGACTCATAGACTCAAAGTGATTCCAAATCACTTCACAGAATGAGTATTTAACCATAGCCAAATAATTTAGCTCTGGAAAATCTCTCTCTCTCTCTCTCTCTCACACACACACACACACACACACAGACACACACAGACACACACACAAACAAACAAACACTTACTTGGGTGGCTGAGCAGGGGATGGATGGGGAGTTACTATGGTCCACCTATATTAATGGGAGCACTAAGCCCAACTGATTTGCTATTACGTAGGTTTGTGTGTGTGGCATCTCCTGGTTTTCTTTGTAGGCTGCTCTCTGATTAGACCAATGGTGGATACTGGTAGTGCAAAGAATAGGTCATTTAACTAGGAAACAGTTGACTGTATCAATAATGTTGTGTGAATTCACTTTATATGTATGTGAGCTTTGAATCCTTCTAAATACTGCAAGAAGTTTCCACAAATATTAGATGTAATGACAGCAAAGATTTTGCTGAGTAGTGATTAAAAAAATAGAAAAAGAGAAACTCTATTTTGGCGAAAAGGTTACATGTGTAGGCCTTTTGCACCCCCCACGCCCCCCTTTTGTACTACGGACGTATGCATATACTATACTGTGTGAATATAATCAATTTTTTGAATTATTCATGGCAAGGCGAATACTAAGCAGCTGGAGAACATACCCTAGCTTGTTCTTAACTAGTATATACAGTTTGATAACCTAGTGTGAAAGTGAACATTTTGTTTTAAAGCTGCTTCCTCCCAGTTAAGATAATAATTTAAAGTGATTATATGGTATTATGAGCACTTCCTTGCATTTCAAAATCTGAAATTTCTTATTGATTTATATAGGAAAATTGGAACAATATCCTTCTCCCCCTTAGATTGGTCTTGATTTTTTCTGCCTTTAGAGAGATCCTGAAGACATGGCTCAGAAGAGAATACAAAGCTATGCCATGAATACCTGTATTCTGAAATTATGATTGCAGTTAGGCCTACTTGAGTAAACATGCTCAGGTTTTCTGACTTGTAATGCAATCCTAAACCTGGTATTGGGATTCTACCGTTTTAACAACGGTTCGCTGAGCATGCGTTTCATACGCACATATGCCAGAACACTTACTGCGCGCATGTGCACGGTTCAGAGAATACTCACCTTCCGAATTGCTGCTTGAAAAGGAAGACAGCTGAGGTAATCTACTCTGCTGCGCGACTCAGCTGAGAAGATAAAGTTAGACAAAGCGCAAGGCTGGGTGGACAGGCCCACTTGATTGTGGGAGCGAACTGGTTCACTCCCAGCTGATTGTCAGAGCTACTGGTTCTGGCGAACCAGTCCGAACCAGTAGAATCCCTCCCCTGCTGGTATAAGGCTAGCTAAGGAGTCACTGGATACTTCTACGGGAATACTAGTCCAGTGGCTGAGGTAGAGGTTAGCCTGCCGGTTAACAGACACAGAAGACCTGGTAGCCCCACTCATGTAGATGCCCATTAAAGAAGTTTTAATTGCCAATTGATGGCAGGCATATCAGGGACATTTGAGGAACCAAGGATTCTTAAATTGTGTTTTTTTCCAAGATACCATTAAGTGAAATAATTTCCAATTAAATTATACATTCTCTAGAGTGTTCATGCTCTATGACTCTGTTTTAGTGATAAAGGAACCTTTCCCCAAACAACAAAAGGCGGGGGGGGGGGGGAGGAGTGGCACAAGGGGAACAGGTGCTGTAAAATGTCATAGAAACGAGAGGCATTTATTTATTTATTTGCTTGCTTGCCTATTGTCTCCCTGTTCAGAATGGAATGGCAGATCAAGAGATTGACCATTTCAGGAGGAGGATGCCTTCATTTCTCTATGTGACTGTAGATTATTTCAGCTTCAGGAGACAAGAATGTCCCTTTAACATCTGACCTGGGCTTTATTTAGGAGAAGCACTTCACGGTTCAGGAAAGACAGACAATTTTCTAATTCCCTGCACTGTTGGAGGCTGAGGCAACGACTTCCAGACAGGACATTGACTAAGGCTAGAGAAATTGCATTATTATGTCTACAAGTGTACAAATCTGAGGATCAGAAAGTCTTGGCTAATGGCTCTTGTTCTAACACAGGCCAAGGATGGCAATTTCTTCAGTATTTTAGAGGAAGGTGGTTTTGTTTGGCAAAGAAGAGCCTCTTTTCACGTCCAGTTTCAGACAATAGTCAAAAGAATTTTGCACTCCTAAATTTCATCTATGTGTCACAGAAAAGGAATTAAGATTTGGGAGCTTTTAAGTGGCAGGTTTTTAACAAAAAAATCTGGTTCTCCCCTCCCTCCAGTATTCAAAAGTTAGACAATATTGTTTAATTCACATAGGAGTTCCTTTAAGAGAAGTGTTTGTTAGAGCTTCAAACCATTTCAAAATATTTATATGTTGCTTATGTTTTCTCTGCAAAAATGGTAATTATTCATGTCTAAATGTTTATATTTTGAACAGTTTAATTTTTTTAAATAAGAAGCATGGTTCTCTTCTCCAAAATACTTAGAAAACAGCATGCTAAAATGAAGCAGTCAGCATATATTTATTAAACCGTTTACAACGATTGGAACTTTTCTCACTATTTTTATTGTATATAAAGAGCAAAGGTGAGAGTTGAAGCAAGGATAACTGTTACGCATAACATAAAGATTTAAGTGAAATGACAAGAAATACATTATTAAAATAGAACACTGATCTTTTCTCCATTTTCCTGTTATTATATATATTTACATGACAAAATGTATCAAATGTGAATTAACATATATATTTAATTTTAAAATATAGATATTACTAAAGAATTAATGATTTATGTATGCCCATATCATAGTCTGCCACATCACTAATTATATCTGAGTGAGCAGTTCCCACTCTAATCCTACATTACACTAAAGCTCAATTGAACCACTTTTCATAGTCTTTTCTCATTGCCTACTGCTAATATACAAATTGTTTTGGTGCAAATAAAATATGCAGCCAGCCTAAAAATTGGGGTGAGAAGTTATGCCCAAAAGGTATCAATAAGTAGGTATGTCCTTTTAAAGATGAAATTTAGAGATCAAAATTAAAACATTTGTCCAAGTCCCCCATGTACAGGCTGTTTTACAAACTATCCTGTTTGGGTTCCAGTAATACATACACACAGGTTTAAGATTTCTTGCCTATCTTGATGCTTGATGAAGCATGCTTCGAGTTATAGTATTCTAATCTAAGCCTATATGAAGGTAAAATGAGATCTAGTATTTTTACAAACTGAGAAGAACTAAATCTATCATATTTGATTTATCCAGGTTCATTTATCAACCTAATTGCAAAGTGGAATAATGGATCTCTCTGGATAAATATAGTAAACTATTTCAGGTAACTTGACTGCTTCAAGATTTTTCTAATCCCAGAGGAGTACATTTCCTAAAGGTGCATAAGAAAACCTTTCAGCTATTTTCTGTAACTCCTTAGGTGGCATAAGTCAAATTATTGATTTTTTTTACAGTTACTAGAGGTATACAAATATTAAATACTTACAACCTTTGCATTTCGGGCCATTCCCCCAGTTCTTTCTCCAACTGGATATGCATGTTTGCTTTCAAAACATCCACTAGAAATCTCATGGGGAATGTGATAGAGAGAAATATGGTAACAACTAGTGAAATGGCAAAAATACCCTTTGTTTGTTTCCATTCTTTATCAATCTTTACTTCTGAAGCATTTTTTTTTAAATTAAAGAAGAGGGAAGGTGAGTATTTGTGCTTGTACTCACCCAATCTAAATGTCATTTAGACACTGAAGAGCCTGAAATTTGAAATATATTTAGCTGGATATCCCATCCTAAGGTAAAACACGGGACTAGAATTTTACTGCTACAGCACCATCCAAAAAAGTAACTTTAAAAATTCCTCAGTGGAGTAAATGGAGAACCAGCAGAGCTATAGAACATATAGAACAACACTATAAGACTTCTTTCTGGTCCATCATCCAGTCTGGAGCTTTATTGCCAACTGTAAGTCTCATTTTATGGATTCAGCAGGGGATGTTCCCAGCCCTACCTGGACATAATGGCTCGAAACCGTGAATTTTTAAAATATAAAATGGCTTAAAGAAAATAGGCCATGGCCCTTTCCTGTCACCTCCAACCGCCTGCTCAGCTACTTCAAGCATCTTGTAAGGTATGTGCTGGGCTGATTTTTAAGACAAATTTTCCCCTGTAACTTCTCTGAGTGGCTCATGAGCACGTTCCTCTGCCTCCCACGGGTTTGAGCTGGGTGGAGAAAGGGAGTGTGAGGCCTGGGACACTGACAGCAAGAGACCTTTTACCTGGAAGGAAGGCGCACCTTTCCCTCCTTCCCGCAAAGAAACAGTTGCTGCAGTTTCTCCCGGTGAAGGCGGCTGCTTCATTGCTATCCCCACGCTTGGGAGAGGGGGGAAATTTAAGCGCATCTACTGGGACCGTGAGTAAGGCAGGCAAAGGGCGTGGGGAGAAGGGATCGCTGTAGCCGCTGCCTTGCTGAGGTTTTGCTGAAGGAGCTCCGAGGCCGGGAAGGGTCCGAAATCCGGACTCTTTTCTTTTTGGGGGTGGAGGGCGGCTGGCCGCTGGAAGTGGGGGCCGAGAGAAGAGAGGCAGGGTCCCTGTGCAGATTGGTTTTTTTTTTTTTTTAATCTAATCACTTCCCTGTCAACCTAATCCCTGCCTGACTCGGATCGGCCTTTAACAAACGTGCCTGGAAACCCAAAAGCAAATCTCATTTGAATGATGCACACACTCCGCAGCCCCCATCTGTAAAGGCCACAATTAAATGCGAAACGACAGAGAGAGAAATTAGCATTTTCCGCGGCCATCTGGCGCGAGGGGCAGGCGAGGGGGAACAAAAGGCGCGAGGGGCGGAGGGGAGAGCCGAGTGTGCCGCGGCATTGACCTGCAAATGAGCCTTTGTGAGCAAATTAAAGCTTCCCGGACCCCCCGGGACACCCCAAAACAGGCACCATTACAAACCATCCGGACAAAAACCCACTCATCAAAACTGTCTGCGGCGACGGTGCTGAGGCGCACCGAGGCGAGCGCGGCTCACCTCACCTCGGAAAGCGGGAGCTGCGCGGCCTACCAAGGAACCTGCCGCACTTCTTGGCTTTGGCCTTGTTTTTAGAAAAGGACCGTCTCTGCACCTCCGGATCATTCAGGATGCGAGATTGAGAATCCAGGCTTTTGTTTTGTTTTCTGGCATTGGGTTATTTACCCGGCAGCGAATGATACATTTTAAGGGTCCCGGAGCTGCGGAAGGCCAGTTTCCCGCTCAACTACACTTCTCACAGAAACTTTTTCTGCCCCAATAACTCAAAGAAACAGCAAAAAAGGATTGCTGGAAAGAGCAGGCTTTTTCGAGTGCCAGACATTTAAAAAACCCACTGAATTGGGAATCGGTGTTGGCTGTTCCGATGGCTTCGTCTTTAAGATTCATATACAGATACTTTCGAAATGACATTCCCAGATGCCTGGGATTTGGCAAGGAATTTATGGGCTGTCTATCCCAAAAATAACCCTGCTCTAAACATGGGAGCAAGTTAGTCCCATTCATTCCAATGTTTACTTCAAGCTTGCTCTCCACCTCTGCACATGTTTATTCTGAAATAAAGCTCACTGAGTTAAATGAGACTTAAGCTCAAGGCAGCACATATCAAATTGTAGTCTTGATTGCAGACATGTCACATTGCTAAACCTTATAGGGTTAGTTCACCCAGTAAGTCTCATTATAGGGGAAGGGGATCTCCGGGGGTAGATAATCAAATCTTTGTTGGTGGAGGAAAAAAGGACTCGGACTTCTAAGATATCACATCCTGGAATGATCTATGTTATTGGGGCACTGCCAATTTTTCCCTGAATTCTGATTTCCAGACAGTAGGAGAAACATTTTGTTCTATGGTCAGCACCTGTGCTAAAACTACTTTTCAGAGTATTAGAAAGCTACAAACTCTTGTGCAGTTTCTCTTCTGTAGTCCTGGGAATACATTTAGGAGAGCATATTCAACTGTCAAGTGAGGTAAAAGAAGCATGCCACTGAAATTAGCAGAAGACAGGAAATAACAACAGCAGCAACAACAACAATAACATCACAAGAGAATCTACAACCCACAAACAGTGGAAAACGAATTGCTGTTGCAAAATGAAATTCAACAGTTGAGGTTCAGCTCATTCCCAGTACCACAATTTCATAGTCAAAAAACTGGTGTCTATTGCATTTCTAACTGTCATAGAGGAGGTATGCCAGCAAAACATGTTCAGGAGTTCTGCCAGCAAAAAAGATGATAACCCTAATAGAAAGACTAAAAAAAGGAGCTTTCATAGGCCTAATAAAAAAATTGTAGTCTTAAGTTGATGATTTTCCATGATTGTAAGGGTTTTCAGCTTGCAAAAGGAAATAAAATGAAGCCTGCTAAAGTTTTAAATGATATTAGAACAAAGTACAGTAAGTAAATCATACAAACATTGTGAAAATAAGGATTAGTTCCTTTCTATATGCATTTTGCATTATGCCCTGGTAAACACATCAATATAAATATGGCTAAAATTTCTAAGACTTGAAAAAATAGCAATTGTATAACAAATAATTATTTGGAAGTTAACTTAACAGCAAGCTGCTTCATCAGTTACATAAAATACATAGATGAGACAATATATTAATGTGTTCTGAATACAGTCCAAATTAATAAGGTAAATGTGTTCTGAATACAGTCCAAATTAATAAGGTAAAATAAAGTTTACTGACAAAATTTCCATTAAAATGTGAGGCATAAAAACTACCTAACTCTGATGCTATACACTATATTTTTTCACAGTTTCATTGTGTACATGCACGAATGTTTTCAAGAGGTATTGCTTTAAAAAAATGCATTGTAGATACCATTATATTGCAACTTGAACCATACTTAAAGAACTTGATGTCATTAGATTTTGCTTCCCAAAATTGGTATGTGGCAGAGAAAGAGAACAAAATAATTCATAAGTTTAAAAAAATAATAAAATAGCAGTTTTTCAACCAAGGTTCCGAAATGTGCTACCAATTCTCTGTGTAGAGCAGAGGTTCTGCTGTGTCTTTTTTATTAATATTTGTTTGAATTCATATAAAGTTTGTTGCAGGGTCAGGAAGGCTGATAAGGCATCTTGCTTTCTGCTCACATTCAAGGAAAACAAAGTAGAAGACTGCTACATACTTCCCTGTTCAACTGGGGAATTGGAAACTTATATTTCCAGTCTCTACATCAATGAGGAATACATTTCCAAATGTCAACAGGCAGTTGTAGAATAACACTTAAGCGGAGAGTGATTCTCACTGGGAAAAGAAGCAAGGAGGTGAAAACATTTATTTCCCTTTGCGATCCTGTGTCTCATCAAAAGCTATAGTATAGGACCAGTGGACTTTAGAGCAGCATGAAACACAAAGCATGAAGTTGTAGAGAAATCATATTTCCTCCTGCCTAAATTGAGAAACTTCCATGTGTCCTATTTTGCAAGATGGCTAATCTGGATGTAACCCAAAATTCACCTAAAGCTCTTCTAGAGACTCTGCAATAAAGTTCTGAATATAAATATTCTAAAAAGCATACATACTTAATATCCTTTTAAAACAGCTTGCTTCTTGGGAGGGAAATTGTAGTTTTATTTACATATTTTATGTTTTATAACTGTGATGAGATTGTGTGACAATTTGATCTGTCCAATGTGTGTCTGATTTTATTGTTTTTATTCAGGGTAGATTCTGTTGGCAAAGAGAAAACTGGCTGTACATACATCGGATCTGTTTCTTAACTCATAAACTCTTGTGTGTATTTTTGGACATTTTTTTGTTCCATAGCATTTAAAACATGACCAGAATCCAATGCATTATGAATCAGATATATAGATTGCATGGATTCTAGATGCAGAAATTCAGATCTGCCAAAACTGTTCTGCATGGAACAGTTCAATTTTTCGGTTTATTTTTATTTATTTCAGCTACAGCCAATACAGATATTACATTTGCATTAAACATATGGAAATATAACGAAAAACAATAAAACAAAACAAAAGCTGAAATCCTAAACGTTTTTACTTGAGGATACTGTAAACTGCTTTAAAACCAACATACTTTAAATGTGAGTTTAAAAGTCAGGATTATAATTTAGTGTTGCATAATATATAGTTGCTACAGTGTTGATACATGAGAATTATCCCCAATAAAATGCTGTCTACCTTACATAAATATTTAAATAAAATTATAGAAATAAGAATTACTATTAAAAATAAAATGAAATCCAGAAACTTCCTTCTAGGTTCTGAAAAAATAAGTATTCTTTGCCTTGGTACATCAAACATGATAGCAGAGAGGCCAAGCGAGATTTTCTGAAAAAAAGATTCTATAAGAAGTACCCCAGAGCCTTAAAATCTTGTTCAGGAGGCTCAAAAAAAGGGCATAATGGTAAGAGATAAGCTTAAATCTAGGACATGATCATTCCTTGCAAGTCATTATGACCTTAATTATCTGTGCTGGTATCTTAATTTAAGATTGAGAATAAAAAGGCAGCCTATTACATTCTTATAATATAATTCCAGTGAAGTTCATCAGTCTTGCACTCTGTATTATAGCAGCTGCGGTTTCTGAAATCTGAGAATAATCTCTTGCACAATTCATTGGAAAGATTATCAGAAATCAGAAAACTCTAGTCTAGTTATCTTTGTCATGAAAAGGTGAAACTAAGTTAAGGAAAATGACTCTGTGGCACTGAAATAATGTAGGCTTCTAGTGATAATCAGGGACACCCATGTAATGTAAACCTGATGCTTGCATGGAAGTGCAGCTGTCTCCAGTAAATTGAACAATACCTTCCTAAGCCAGAAAACATTTTTTTCCATGGAATCTCAACTTGTTGAGGATAAGTAATGTGATATCACTATAAATGGTTGCTTTCGTGATACAACTATCACTTTAGGTTTCAACAAGAAAGCTGTGTTCCCAAAATACCTTTTATAGCCATTGATATTGCATTATTCTAGAAACTGAATTGGCTCACAGATGCATACTTCTTGTTTACTAAGTGTAGTATTAATAACTGGTGCATATAAGTTAAATGTCAACATACGCAAATCATTTTCATAACTCATCTTGGCGTCAACGCTAAGATAGCAATTATTAGTAGCAAAGTTCACCTATTCAGCTGAGCGACAAAAGTGCTTTATTTGCACATGTAAAAATGCAAATCCCAATGCTTTCAACTGAATTGAGACTTCTTAGTGCAGTACCATCTGGACATGATTCATAACACCAGCATAGTCCGCTCAGGAGTAAATGAGCTTTTGGAGAGGTTATGTATGGCCTCTTAGAAAGGCCATACTCTCAAAGGAGTCCAAGGTAATCTTGGAGTGCAGTGTTTGTGTGGTGCACTCACAAACTGTTTTCCTTCCCTTCCCTTGGCTTTATCTCAGCTCTTGAGCTGTGTTTAGGGCCTCCAGGTGCCGCTCTGTCCGCATTTATTTGCAATCAATATTCATGTGCCTCTGTCATCAGGGTGGCTCTTTTCACAATGATCAGCCGGGCAGAAGGCTGAGTGACAGGAGGCTCGTGGCTTCATTGCTTTCAGGATGGAAAAAGAAAGAAGAATAAGAATTCAGAGCTTGCTTACTTGCTTGCGAGAGTGAATCCTTCATTTCTGTATAGAGGTGAGACAAGGAATTACTCTATATTCAGGATCTGTATTTTCTTCATGGGAAGGTATATGTTAGCGATACAGAGTAAACACATGTAATCTTTGCTTATGTAAGGTTAAAACAAAACAAACTCAACCAAAGATTTATCAAATGGATTAGACAAGACAAACTCACAAGTGTCAGTCTCAATGTTTCTCTATTCATAATGCCCTATACTATCCTTTCACAGTAAATGTTAAATCTCAATGTCCCTATTTACCAAAGACCTTGTAATATATTGGAAAGACACAACTGAAGCTTTATTAATATGTACCAGATAGAAGGTTAAAATAAATATATACTGCAGTTCTAAAAATGTACATCTTTTATATTTACAGGAAGTAAATACTGTTGCGGGCAAGGAGATACATTCTCATGATACTTCTATGGGGTCCTTCTCATGATATTGGCAGAGTCTGGAAGCTGACTGGATTTTTTACCTTTTCTACTATAGTATATGTGAAATTGTAGCGAAACTAGGTTTTTTTCTTGAAGTATTCAAACTGCAAAGTTTCTGGGCAATCTATTACCCTATTGGCATGAACTCTTCTTTCTGCATCTCATCTTCTTTCACTTTTAATTTGGCAGGATCTGTTTTCGAAGAATTGGAGAATGAAAATGGTGGCCTTGAAGTACTCTCAAATAGCTGTAGTCTGACAGATGCTTTCATTATTTTGTGCCTTCCAAATATGTTGGACTGTTCTATCTATATTTCCTAGCCTACTTATTTTTTGTTGGCTGGACATTGTGAGATTGCTGTCAAATACAACCAGATGTACCAGGCTGGGAAAGGCCGCATTAAAAGATTTTGGCAGCCCATATTATATATGTTTGTCACAAATCACACTATATTATATTTTTTCTTGTCCAACAAACTATACAGTACAGTAAATTATAGCTAAACAAACTATGGCTTAGTCCAGGATATGAGCCAGAGCCTATGTTTAGTGGGACTTACATCTAAGCATTTCATGTACTTGAAAATTGCCTTTATATATTTCAGGTTGACTTTTGTATAAAATTATTAAGGTTAATACTTATTATCAAATGCACATGCCACTATTACCAGAATACTACATGTGATGTATGGAATTGTATATTACAGTATTGCCTCTTCCATAATGATTGTATGATATGGCATGCTGGCCCGATATTATTGATGTCATTGTTAAAGAATCTTAGCAGTCAGTCAATTGGCTTCAAATAAATTTTTCCCTAAGTACGAAGGGCACTGGGTTATGCTGTGAGCCCTAATACTTCATAACATCCATCTCCATCCCCAAATATGAAGGCATTAGGTGGGAAAGCTATACTGTATATCTGGAATATTGCCCAATCAGGATACTAAAATAGTGACTTTCAATCATTTGTACCTTAAATACCATCAACATCCCACTATAACCGAAACCAAAAGTCAGTTTCCTCCAAGAAAAAACATGTACATATTTAAAGGCATGTTATGATCATGTTATCATTTATATTACTGTAAGTTAATATTATAGTTTCAGTGGTTGAAACTCTCATCTAGATTATCTCTGAATCCCAAGTAGGGTATGCATACTCTTGCTTCAGAAGCATCATTCTAGAATGCATGGAGTACTCAGTGTTTTTCAGATGTTTTAATTCACTGGATGGGTCTAAGAGGTATAATGCAATAGTGAAGCTAGAGATGTGACTTTTTGGCCCTCCTGTCTTTTCCACATATAGAGAGATTTCAAGAAAGTAACATAAGGAAAGAACAAATATTTGAAATAGTTCCATGTTATCATGTTTTAAATAGTTGGATAACCACTTTTTATTATTCATGTTTGGATAGTTATGTCAATAACTTACACAAATTACCAGGGCATTCAAGACTAGCCCTACTATTATGCAGAATGGCAAGTGCTGGATGACATACAGCATAGGGCAGCAAAATGTTGGAGGACAAAACTGCTTTGTTCTATCCACTGCTAGATGCAGTTCCAGTGAAATAGTTGTCCCATCATCACTACTCATGGTTGAAATAAATCTCAGCTGCAACCTCAGTTGATTTCTACGTATGGAATTGATAAAGTTTTATGAAGAAAGTTTAATGAGAAAGGAGAGCATACTGAAATGGTCTCTCAGTCTGGTTCAGTAGGAATCACAATCATGGGAAAGACTGCTGACCTGACAGTTGTGCAAAAACCATCACTGACACCCTCTATAAGGAGGGAAAGCCTCAAAAGGTAATTGCAAAAGAAGTTGGATGTTCCCGAAGTGCTGTATCAAAGCAAATTAATAGAAAGCTATGTGGAAGGGGAAAGTGTGGAAGAAAAAGGTGCACAAGCAGCAGGGATGACCACAGCCTGGAGAGGATTGTCAGGAAAAGGCCATTCAAAAGTTGGGGACTTTCACAAGGAGTGGATTGAGGCTGGAGTCAGTGCATCAAGAGCCACCACACACAGACTGATCCTGGACATGGGCTTCAAATGTCGGATTCCTCTTGTCAAGCTGCTCCTGAGCAACAAACAATGTCAGAAGTGTCTTACCTGGGTTAAAGAAAAACAGACCTGGTCTGTTGCTCAGTGGTCCAAAGTCCTCTTTTCTGATGAGAGCAATTTTTGCATCTCATTTGGAAACCAAGGACCCAGAGTATGGAAGAGGAATGGAGAGGCACACACTGCAAGATGCTTGAAGTCCAGTGTGAAGTTTCCACAGTCTGTGTTGATTTAGGGAACCATGTCATCTGCTGGAGTTGGTCCACTGTGCTTCATTAAGTCCAGGGTCAACGCAGCTGTCTACCAGGAGATTTTGGAGCACTTCATGTTTCCTTCTGCAGACGAGCTTTATGGGGATGCTGACTTCATTTTCCAGCAGGACTTGGCACCTGTCTACACTGCCAAAAGCACCAAAACCTGGTTCAATGACTGTGGGATTACTGTGCTTGATTGGCCAGCACTCGCCTGACCTGAACCCCATAGAGAATCTATGGGGCATTGCCAAGAGAAAGATGAGAGACATGAGACCGAATAATGCAGAAGAGCTGAAAGCAACTATTCAAGCATCCTGGTCTTCTATAACACCTAAGCAGTGCCACAGGCTGGTAGCTTCCATGCCATGCCGCATTGAGGCAATAATTGCTGCAAAAGGGGCCCAACCCAAGTGCTGAGTACATATGCATGCTTATACTTTTCAGAGGTCCAGTATTGTTCTATGTACAATCCTTGTTTTATTGATTGCATGTAATATTCTAATTTTCTGAGATTGTGGATTTGGGGTTTTCATGAGCTGTAAGCCATAAATCAGGTGTGCAGTTGTACAGGATAGTAGGATCTGCAGCAGTTAGGAGCTGACATGGAAAACTGCAGTAGCTGCAACTCTAATTTTATTCCTGATTCCTTAGTGACTCTAGTTTATTTGCAAGTAGCACAAGTATCTGCCTTGCTTGCCCCACATTTTCGTCTACAGTAGGAGGAAACACCCTTCTCTTCCTGCCCCTTCCCCCACCCTGCCCCTTCCCATGTAGATGAGCTCAGTGTCTTCAGCACAGGCCTTTCCAGAGACTCACTGTTCTGGTCTCTGCAATCAATTGATACATGATAATTAGATTCCTCAAGAAAAGCCAAACAAAGAGACCCATTCACCCCCTGCTTCTCTCACACGAATCCCAGTGAGAGTGATCTGGGACATTCACCAGAAACCAGACAGCCAACATTCTCCAGCACTAAAAACACAATTTAGCTTGGGGTGTTCATTTAACAAACAGATCCTTGAACCTTGCTTCTGTTTTCAGCTTATTTACGCCATGTTTCTTTGTACTCATTTGATTAAAACATGTTTCTTTCTAAGATCTATTTTTACATTTCAAGAATCTCTGTTCTTTTTTGTGGTGGCAGATGGTTCAAAACATCCGAGCACAAGCTTCTTTAAAAAAAAAAAAAAACTTCTCTTATACCACACTAAAAACCGCAGATTTAATATAAAAGAACTGGCAAGATTCAATCAGGTTAAAAATATAATCAATGTGGACATACACACAAATAGTTGAAAAAGAAGTGTTCTTAGATTCAATAACCTGGTTTGCCTCTATCCCAGCTGGGGAAGGGACAGATTCCATGCACTATAAAGCAAATTTACACACAGAAAGTTCAATACAGAGAAGGTGTATTACAGAAATTACATCCATTTGATTGTTTCACATAGAGAGGCTCTTTGTTAGCCAGACACAATTCCTCATTTGCTCCTACAAAGGCTTCATATTGACTTCATAACTTCTGAACTCCTAAGCTATTGGGAACACGGGTGCCAATTTCTGAGGAGGGAAGTGGTAAGCCATACTTAACTGTCAACTGCCCAGTAGCAGTAGACTGAGAGGCTAAGATTTTGTGGTCCCTGAACTTTTGGTATAGGGCTTGTACCAAATTGATGCAGTGAGAGCCAACATTCAGAAGGATTTTGAAACATATAAGTGGCTTGTTCTGTCAGTCTTCTTTAAACTGGGTAGGAGGAGTTTTCTTGCAAACCTGTTTTTCCCTGACATTGGAGCAGAGTTAGAGAAGCAAATAATTAGGAGCTTTCTTTGACTTGCCTGGAGCTCCTTCTTGTGCAATACTGCTAGCTGTATTTGGGGGGAGGATGAAATCAGTTCACAGGTTACAGTCTTATAGCTCCATTTACTAAATATTTTCCGGGGTGTGTGTGTGTGTATTTACTGCTTGCCTTCTGGTGATCAAAATTACTTTCACAACTCACTCCTGACCCATCCTTTCCATTTGGAAGTCCACCATATCAGCAAACACTTTATTAAAAAAAACAAAAAACGAAGAGCAAAACTTCTAGCCCACTGTGTAATGTAGTCCATTGAGATTTGAGAGAGAGATTTGAACTGAAGGCATTTTGATGCAATCTCTGAATTATCCCATTCTTCCAAACTTGATCATCAACTAAGAATGAATAATGTGAAACTGGATGCTTCCAATTCAGTGGCTTCATTTCCTTCTTGCACATGTGCAAAAAGACCATTTTATCCCAATTGTGTGCAACTAAAACATTATTTCTCACAAATCTCAAAATACAGTATTTAAATCTTTTTTCACAAAATTTTAAGAATTGTCAAAGAAGCATCAAATCTGAAGTAGACAAAAGTAGCATCAAACCTGAAGTAGACAAAACAGAATATAGAATTATGCCCACTCTGCTCACAAAAATATTCACCACTGCAGAAATTTTTCAAGGAGAAATCAACATAAAGCAGCAACACAACACTTTTTAGCTTATACCTGTTTTTAGTTCAGACCTGATATATGCTAGCTTACTGAACAGAGAGTAAATTTTTGCAGTTTTTTTTCAATTCCTGATTTCAGGTGTATGGAGTCATACCTATGAATAGGATTATCATGTTGGAAGCATTATTATTATTTCTTTAATTATAGTCTCATTTCCATTTTTATTGCTTCTATTATATAATCAGGGTAGATAATGTGTTGAAAAGTCACATGAGGCATTATTAGATGAGCTGATCGCTTTTCCCTATCAGACAATTTGTGATTTAGCATTCCTAATGGCATGCTTGTGAGTTATATATTAGTCAGTGAATCACAGGATTAAGTCTTGAAGAAAATAACTTAATATCCACTCCAATAAATTTATACTTAACCTATCTATCAGAAAGTGCACATATAGCTTTTCTGACATAAGAAAAAGATATTTGTATAATATGAAGCAACAACCCTGCTCAGTACAGGTAGTCCTCAACTTGCAACAGTTCATTTAATGACTGAAGTTACAAAAGCACTGAAAAGGGTGATTTTGAACATTTTTCACATGACTTTTGCAACATCCACATGGTTCACATGATCAAAATTAAGACACTTGGCAACTGTATCAATAGAAATTGCCAATGTATGAGTCTAAGGATACCGATACTGTAGACATGAATAATAGAATGGACGTAAGTCCCAGCAGAAGTTGGGAACTGATAAATCCTTGTAAATAATCTTTACAGTTATGAAAAAAACTAAGCTTGCTTTATGGTACATTATTTGTACTTCTACGCTGAAGTACATAGAAATCCAGGCCATTTCAGAAATCTAGGACCAGTTTTTCTTCGGGACTATCCATTTCCCATCTGCTTCAAGTTCCTTCAATTCATCATTGCCATCCATTAGGCACCTATTAGTGCCTTCTCTGTCATAGCACCTGTCCCCTGGAATGGGATACCCCCCTATGGCTTCCACTCTAATGATGCTATGCTGCTCTTTAAGGATATGGCTCTTCTCCCAGGCCTTGGGGGTAGGCTGTCCATAGAGACCTGTTTGTGTTCTTGTTTTTAAAGGGATTATTGTTGTCCAGGTGCTTTACTATCTTTTGTTTTTAAATTGCAAGCTGCCCAAAGTCAGATGGCCTCTAAATCAAATAAAAACAAACAAACAAACATTAGTTTTCAGTGTTTATTGTGAAGACTTGTTCTACTGAATGGAGAAGGAAAGGGAGTGAAAATCAAAACAGTCATATTAGGGCAGATCAAAGTCCTATCTAATCTCACCATATTATTCTCACAATCGCCAACCAGATGTCTATGAGAAGTCTCCAGTGAGAAGCAATGACCATAGCATTTATGTTCTCCAATAACTGGCATTAAGGGGCAGGCAGCTTCTGAAACTGGAGGCCATTAGCTGTGAAGAGTAGAAGTGATTGAGATCCCTATCTACCATGTAATTATCTAATTTCTTTTAAATTTGCATTAAAAATATCCAAGTTGCTGGTCATCATGACATCTTTGGCAATGTAGTCTATGAAGTAACTACTTGTGCGAAGTTTACAATAGTTCCTTTCGTCTCTTTTCCATGCTTCAGTTTCATTGCTTAGAATTAATATATTAGACTGGCAGAAAAATTCCTCCTTTCATCTTCTCCATATTCTATGTTTCTGAAAAATCTCATCATGTCTTATTTCTAAGCTTAAAATGCTCTATTTCCTCATAAAAATTGCTCTGTGATAATTGTAACTGTTCATTTTTACCCTGGAAATTGCCTCTAATTTATTCAATTATTTCAGAATGTAATAATTGGGTAACAACATAGTTTATTTTAACAGTCCATTTTATTTTCCTTCTCCTATTATATCTTTCATCCTCTTGTTAACTTGGTGGAATGTGTATACAAGTAGGTATGTAAAATTCAAGCAGTTTTATGTGTAAAGGTGATCGCTTTTAATCTGCTTTTAATCCCCAATTGTCATTTGGAGTGAAATCAACATTTGAGACTATTATATAACATTTAATGCTCATCCCTTTCCCCCAGTATGCATACTCTGATGGACAGTCATTCAATGTTGCCCCACTTAGGACATTTAGCTTCAAACAGTAAATTGGTTAATCTAGATTGTAGCCAATATAGCTTGAGATATTCTTTCCCAACCCCGTCTGAGTTTTTCAATGGCTGGCCTGAAATGACCTTGGGAGTATTTAATGGAATTCTCAGACTGAAAAACTCTAAGCATCTAAAAAGCATCTTCTTCTTGCGTCAGCTCAAAAAGCTCAGACTGCTGATACAGTTTCACATAGGAATTCTTGAGTTTGTCATTTGTACTTCTATAACTGTCGGGTTTGGCACAGCAACCAAACAGGAGTGGTCCAGATTTCAACCGATAGTTAGGACTACAGAAAAGCAATTGCAACCAGCCTGTCTTCCATTGAGGACATTTATATTGCATGAGCTAGAAAGTGGGCTGAGAAAATATCTACAGACCCCTCATGTTCTGGATATAAGCTGTTTCAACTTCTCATCTTAGGATGCTCCTATAGGGCATTGCATACAAGACAACCAGACACAAAGACAGTCTCCCCCCCCCCCCCGCGGCCCCATGCCATCGTTCTGCTAAGCACCTATTTATCTAATTCCCATAGCATTGTCTTATGCCTAGAGATATTTACCCAAGTAGTACAGCTGTATTACTATTATCTTTCTCATATTTCCTATTAGCTTTTTCTATTGATATCTTTTGATTTATCATTTAGTTGTTGTATCTTATGATTGTATCTTATGATTTTTGATTTATCACTCTGTTGTTTATATGTGCACCGAGAACTTATGCACTGGAGACAAATTCCTTGTGTGTCTAATCACACTTGGCCAATAAAGAATATTCTATATTCTATTCAAAATGTGTTGAACATTTTCTACTCCATTAGTGCCATCAGCAAATTGCCAGGGTATGTTTTCTGAAGTTATAAAAACACACTGTTGTATGTGCTCCCTCTACTGGCTCAGTTTCAGCACTGGTTGCTGTAATTACAATATTTTAATGATATCCTACGAATTGTTTATTGCATGTTAAACTTTTCTTGTGAAATAGGTAATTAACATATAAAATTCACTTGCGCAACCTTTAGTTAAAGAGCAGCCATCATTTTAAGCCAGAGAATGGCAGATATGGATCTAGATTTAGTGGTCCATTTCTAGGTAATTAATAATCAATCACCTGGCCTTCAAAGTTATCCATAATATATCACACAGAGAAAGTGAACAATTCTGAAAAATGTGGCCTCTACTATTTAAAACTGCTTACACAGGAGCTTATATATATGCACCTATAATTACTGCATAATACAAACACATGAAATACTATTTGTTCTTAAACAATTACTTTTAAAAGACCGCTTTCTTATACTACAGGCTGAAATGATGATCAATAGAAACTAAACATGTATAAACTCACATTTGTGCTAGAAACCAAACCTGATCAACAATTAAGGATGGTGTAGTACTTTAAATATCAGGATTAGCTTGCCATGTAATGATATAATGTAATTGTAATGATAGAAGGTAATCAATATATTATTGCATTAGATGACTACACCTTTGTTTTCTGCTCTCTTCTTTCTGTTGTCTCTGAGTATTGTTGTAGCCAATATAGAATCTTCTGCAATTAATAATATATCCAATGTTGCAATCCCCATTCAGAAAATCTCTCTCTCTCCCTCTCCCCCCCTTTCTCTCTCTCTCTCTCTCTCTCTCTCTCTCTCTCTCTCTCTCTCTCTCTCTCTCTCTCTCTCTCGTGTGTGTGTGTGTGTGAGAGAGAGAGAGACAACGAACAAACTGTGGGCTAAATGTAGTGTATCAGACTATTGGTATTAAGTATGTCTGTGATCTAAAATTGTTGCTTGATAACATCAGTCTGCCAATAGATATAATGTTTGCAGGCTCACTGGACTTGGTACTAGATATTTCAGTAAACCAAGCAGCAGAAAAGTCTATTTCTGAATCAAGTGTTCCTTTGATATGATTGTAGAAAAGGCATAACAGGAATGAGGAGTGAGATCTAGCTTTACCTTGTCTCATTGAAGAGGGGAGAAAGGGCAGCAAAATTCAACCCACCACACAACGGACCAACCAGAGGAAGAATACGGCTGAACACAGTGGGGTGGCTTGTTTTATTGGGAAGAGGAATATGTTTGATAGTGCCATAAATGATTGAACATTGTTTACAAAGCGACTTGAAAGATTTTTAGGCAAATGAGACAGCTGTTGAAAAAAACCCACTTTTACTGAGTATGATGAGAGAGAAAGCAATTCAGCTTTGCAGCAGTAGTAAAAATAATACAACAACGTTTGCTGCCATTGTTGATTCCCGAGTATTTCAGGTTTTGTAAATATAAGCAAAAGGAAAATGATTCCACTGACAGAATCTGCAATTGAACTTAACATGTCTAAACACTGCACATCTGGAAAGGACCATTGAGAAATCAGCTGTATGGAATTTTGAATGAAAACATTTTTAAAGAGATTTTTAAAAAAAACAGAGATAGATTTAACACTTAGCAGAGCATTTGAAATTGTTATCTCTATGGGCCCTGATGCCCGAACTATTACAGAACTGGAGTCAGGACTCAAGGTAAATGTGAATAAATTTTCAGTTAACAGTAACAAATCAAAGTACTGTGCTATCATTGTGGCAGAGATTCATAAACACCAACTCAATATAGATTTAAGGGAAAAAATTGTACAACACACAATAAAGAAAAATATGTTCAAAGAGTCTGTTGCAGGAAAGAAACAAACTACTTTCTAAAAATAAACAACCAAGTCATTACTTTAAAGCGTGCGGTAGTATACATAATAAATACAACATTAATAAGGGACATCATACAAGGATAGCTAAATCTCTTATGATTTAAGCATAAGAGATGAAATAGGATCAGGAATAGGACTCACTCATGCCTCCAGTGAACGGTAAAACAATATAAATGAAATTGGATATTTATTCTGCTGTATCATTGATATTAAGAACTAGTTTAGTATAGGTATCAGGCTAGAAATTAAACCGTGCTATAGGTACACAACCAGTTGGATGGCCTTGGCCCAGTCACTCTCTCTCAGCCCTAGGAAGCAGGCAATGGCAAAACACTTGTTCAGGCAATGGCCAGGAGTCAACATTGGCTCGAAGGCACCATAAAGAAACAAACAAAATTTTAAAAAAATCAATGATATGACAGTAGGATATCACAGGATCAAAGATGTTAAACTAGAGCCATCAAAAATATAATAATATACCTAAAACATATGCTAGAGAAAAAGAATTTCTAAGAATTCCTATTAGAATAAAACCTGTAATGTAATAACTATTGGGAAATGTTGGAGTTGTATGTCATTCAAAACAGGGAGAGCAGCAATCTAAATTATGAATAGCTGAGGAAGTTGCTGGCTGACTGGAGTTCCATCAACAATTCTTACTCTGAGTCCACTGAAAGTAAGCTTGAAATGTTTTGAATTCTGCGCTTTATCTCCCTCTCCAGGGGTGAAATTTAGCAGGTTCTGAGTGGGGTGGGAATGGAGATTTTGCAGTATCCTTCCCTTGCCACGCCCACCAAGCCATGCCTACAGAACCGGTAGTAAAAAAAACCTTGAATTTGACCACTGTCCTTCTCCTCTCCTCTCCTCTCCTCTCTCTCTCTCTCACTTTCTATCACTTTGTGTGTATGTGTATGTATGTGTTCAAAGATGACCCTGACATTAAAGCAATCAAAAGCTAAAATAATACTACATTTTTATATATCCATTATATAAAATGCCACACTGTAGCATAGCCAGTTCTGTATGTCACATGCAAAAAGGTAGACGCAAACAAGTGGTGGGTTTCAAAAATTTTTAGAACCTCTTCTGTAGGTGTGGCCTGCTTTGTGGGAGTGGCTTGCCGGCCATGTGAATGAGTGGGAGTGGCTTGGTAGTCATGTGACTGGGTGGGCATGGCCAACATGTAAAATGTGGTGAAATTCACTTAACAATACTTTTGCTTAGCAGCCAAAATGTTGGCTCAGAAACTCTGGCATTTGAAGCACGTAAGTCTTAAAGCTGTCAAGTTACAAGACCTTGGCACTCCTAGTCCTTTAGAAAAAAAAAACCCCAGGGGTGTTTAAACTTGACAGCTTTAAGACTTGTGGACTTCAACTCCCAGAATTCCTCCTCTCTTCATCTTGATGATGTGCGGACAGGCGGGGGGGAGGGAGCTGGAACTGGTTCTAAATGGCACTTTATATTTGTGGAACCTCTTCTATAGAAGAGGTTAGAACTGACAGGAACCCACCCTTGATGCAAACTGAGTTGAATGGCTGCTGTAGGATTTTTTCCTCCTGAAGTTGATTATAGCTTCTGGGCAGTGACGTGCGGTGAGCTTTATGGCTGGTGAGGAAAGCGGGCAAAAGCCACCATATATCTACCGCCCTATGTCTGCCAGCACCGGGGCTTCGGCGGAGCTTTCGAAAAGCCCCACCAAAGCCCTGGCACGGCTTTCCAAAAACCCCACTGAAGCCCCGCCGCTGTGTCCGCCATACAGGCGGGACGCATCTCACTCTATAGCGGACACAATGCTGGGGCTTTGGCGGGACTTTCCGAAAGGGCAGCACTCCGAACGAGGCATAAGCCACGGCCAGGGTAGAGGGGAAAGCGGCGGCAGCAGAGGAAATGGCAGCGGCGGCTGATGAAGTTCCCATGACGCAAAGTGCCCCTCCGCCACCGAGGCCAACATTCACGCTGCCGCCGATGCTGCGGGTGGGCGGTGGCATCGGCGGCGGTGTGAATGTCGGCCTCGGCAGCGGTGGGGCACTTTGCATCACGGGAGCCACCAAGCGCCTTTGGTGCAGACCCGCAGCCCAGCACCATACCCGTGTCTGCAGCAAAGGTGCTTGGTTAAGTCTGTTAAGTCTGTGGGCTTTACTTCTCAGTAGCCCCATATTCGTTTACCATGTTTGTTGGCCATAAATTCCCAAGTGGCTTCCATATGCAGATTGCTTTAATTTCCCATGTTGGGGATGATAATAATAATAATGTCTTAATGCAGACTTAATCATTCTTAAGGGAGAGTTTTTGAAATAAGAGACCTCTAAGTCTTCTGCTGGTTCTGCTCTTGGCGGCTCCTGTGATGCAAAGTGGAGAGTTGAACTTGCTCGGAGCATGAACTTTTCCACCACAGGCACGTTTTACAAGCAAGGCTCCTGCTGCTAGATTGCGCAGTTGCTCAAGTGCAAGGCATGGTTCGCTGCTCCCAGATCAGGAGGCGGGAGAATCACGTGCCTCCTTTGCATACGGAATTTTTCACTTTTTAACCCTTGCTTAACTCTTAAAAGGCGAAAAATTCCTTATGCACAGGAGGCCCATTGTTCTTTCGCCTCCTCCTATAGTTAACACTAAGCAGACTCCAAGTCACTGTGACTTGGAATCTGGCAATAACTACCTTGGCTTTAATTATTTTTTAAAAATTCTTTAAAATTCTTTCCTTTTCCTCATGACTGGTGAGGCCATGCCTCCCCTGCCTCTAGTGACTGCACGTCCCTGCTTCTGCGTTACAACGGTAGTTCCAATAGCTAAAAACAATAGAATTCTAGGATCTGTAGGTTAAGAGTAAATTATCCCTAATCTACCTTTATAGGCTGAACAATACTCCTTACCTAAAACTGAGGACATTTTTGCTAACCTCACTGTGAGGCATTTCAGAAAAAAAAGAACTAATAGAGACTTATTCACAGGGAAATGGAGAAAACTTCCAAAGTGTGTCTTACCATGACCCACATAAGGTTATATCTATACCACAGACTTGTTTTTGGAATAAGACGCCTTTGCACCAGCACTTTGGCAGAGAGCCATGGATCAAGTATAATAAGACACTAACTGCTATTTAGGTGAAATATTATCATTGGAGAAAATATTGAGAAGCATCTGCAAAACCTCAAGATAGTCTTTTATATTTGAACTACACTGTGATGCTCCTCTGCATCATATATGTGTGTGTATGGATAATGGTTATCTTTTGAGAGCTGAATGCAATGAAATTTTATTTTAATGTACGGTATGCTGATTAGTGTATATTTAAAGCGAAAATCAAGTTTCTATTCTATACTATTCTATTCTATTCTATTCTTCTATTCCATTCCAGTCCATTCCATTCCAGTCCAGTCCAGTCCAGTCCAGTCCAGTCCATCCCATTCTTTCTAGAAACTGGCAGACAGTGGCTTTTAAGATGATAGAACAAAGGTGAGTTTTTAAAACCTAGTACTAGTTATTGAGGATTTAAATAAATTCAACCCCAACTTCTCTGCCCCCCTTCTGTGTGTCCAGCTCCTCTTTTGTCATCTTGTGTCCATGATTTTATCTGTTAATGTTTTTATTGCTGTGTTTTTTTAATGATGGATAATTTTAAATGTTTTTCAATGTTGTTATGCTGTAAGTCACATAGTCATTGGATACGATGTCTGAAATATCACATTGGCATAAGTATTCAGACCCTTCACTCAGTACTTTGTTGAAGCACCTTTGGCAGCAATTACAGCTTAAAGTCATTTTGGAAATGACAGCTTTGCACACCTGGTTTGGGGGATTTACTGCCATTGTTAAGGTGACCAGATGTCCCGATTTTGGCAGGACAATTTGTCCCATGTCCCGGGGCGTTTTTAAAAAGTCCCGATTTTCTGGCTTCATGTTGAAAGCCCAGTGGATTTGCTTAAGAAATCCTAACCGGGGCAAGACAAAAGACACCCTGTCTAATCCCTCTCTCTGTCTCAGTACTTTCAAACTTTCAAACTTTAATGGTATTTGTATGCTGCCCACTCCCTAGGGACTCTCATTGAAGATATTAAAACATTAAAGCAAGAAAACAGACCCCCCGCGCCCCTTTTACCTCATTTTATAAGAAAAAATGACCAAGTACCAATAGAGCTCCAGGAAATACTTGGCTAGAGAAGCCACGAGTATTCCTTCCTGGATTTTCCGGAAGGGAGGGGCACGGAGGTTGGAGGTCGGCTCGTGTGGGAAAAATGGTGGCAAAGTTTCTTTGAAAAATATTTCCCTGACTAATTTCACCATTTTAATTTGCTCAGTTCTTTGTATTAACATCTACATCATTCTGGATTGACTTGGAGTGCTCACTTGTGCCTGCTGGTAAGTGAGCTGGGTTTTTTTCTTTTATTTTTTTAATGTATTTTAAAATAATATTTTATTTATTGTGCATAGGGTTTTTTAAAATAGTTTTATTCTGTGTGGATTCTTTTTTTAAATTGTCTTAGACTATTTAAAAAAAGATTCTATCCAAAATACAAAATACCAGCTGCAGTTATTCACTTAAGAACTGTGGCAAGAAAGGTGGTATAATGGGCTTAGTGACCAAAGTTACAATGGCATTGAAAAAAGTGACTGATGATCATTTTCACACTTAGCGACCATTGCAGCATCCTCATGGTCATGTGATCAAAATTTTGATGTTTGGCAACAGTTACAATTTATATTTGTAAATTGTAGTTATGTTGAAATAAAAAAATATTACAATACTATTTTTGCGTTGTATGAAAATTTTTGTTGCTCCGTATAAAATTTTTAATCAAGCCCCCCCCTCCCAGGTCAAAGGTATCTCTCTTTACCAATCTGAAAATCTGGTCACCTTAGCCATTCTTCCTTGCAAATTCTCTCAGGCTCAGTCAGGTTGGATGGTGAATGTTGGTGGACAGCCATTTTCAGGTCCTTCCAGAGATGTTCAATAGGGTTCAAGTCAGGGCTCTGGCTGGGCCACTCTAGGACATTAACAGAGTTGTCCCTGAGCCACTCCTGTGTTGTCTTGGCTGTGTGCTTAGGATCATTGTCATATTGGAAAGTGAACCTTTGGCCCAGTCTGAGGTCCTGAATGCTGTGGAACAGATTTTCATTGAAGATATCTCGGTATTTCAGCTTTCCCTCAACCTTGTCAGGTCTCCCAATCCCTGTCACCTCTGTGTAAAGTCATACATTTTCTTCCCTCCATATCTTCTGGAGAGAAGCCTGATAATACAAATCTTGACTCTTGTGGAAACTAACATGCATGTAACTATAATACAGGTAAGTCACAGACACAATAAATATGTTTCCAAATGCAGAAAGCCAATGTCATTTGAATGACACTTATGGGGGGGGGGGAACGACTTGCATGGAGCATTCATGGTCACATCCCAGTTAGAAAACCCTTGAATGGGGGTAGGCCTATAACCATTCTCAATGGTTTGAAGGTGAAGTTTCATTGTTCTCTTTTTATATGTCTGTGAAACTTGGATTTACTGTATTAAGAAAAATACTAATATTCTTGGATATAGCGGTCACTCTGTCAACTATTCATAGTTTAAATTACAGTGAAATTTCTTTCTGTTTTTGTTTTTCTTTTTAGTGCACACAGCACTGTTTATATTTTTGTATATTCATTCTTTGGGAGAACAGGAAATTCCACGTAGCCCCACTTAAGATGGAGGAGTAAGGGAGACGAAAACAATTTCACTGGGGCAATGATGTCAACTAAAGATAATATCTGTCACAGAATGCATTTGAAGCATAATAAATATAACTAGAGAACACAAAAGGCTAGGTTAAAATAACATGAAGGTTAATAAGACTCAAAGCAGATTTGATCTTCTTTGTAGCACATGATTTATAGTTTCAACCTTAAAGCTCTCTAAAATATTAAAAATGATATTTTGCTAATAGGAAAGTTCTTTTCTGGTGAAGGTATTTATTAATTTTGTTGACTTCAAAAAGGTAGCTCTGACATTGAAAAAATGTAATAATACAGCCCCCAAATTAAATGGTGCTCATAATCTCTTAAGACTTTACTTAGACTGCTGTGCTCTACATCCTTTTAACTCTTTAGTGTTTTAGATGGATTTTTTTCACAAGCATTAAGCAACCTTACCTTTGGAAACATTGTCATTCCTGTTGTTGCTGGGAAAAATGGCATTCGATCCATTGACAATTTTACCCATTTCACCTAATTAAAGTTATAAATGCATCAAATTGTAGAACAGCACTATTACAATGTATTCTGATAAGATGATATGCTGACGATTCATTTTATCGTATATAACAGTAAAATAAATTTGTACTCTGCAGAAAGATCACATATATTATTAAAGGCCTGAAGTTTGAAAGAAAGGTAAAGTGAATTAAAAAAAAGCTATGTCTCATTTCTGTATATCAACAATCTCTATGTAGCAATAACAGGACATATTTACTACTACTGAGGTACCCTAGAGCCGAGGTGGCGCAAGGGTTAGAGTACAGTACTGCAGCCGACTGCTAGTTGCAGTTCGGTGGTTCAAATCTCACCGGCTCAAGGTTGACTCAGCCTTCCATCCTTCCGAGGTGGGTAAAATGAGGACCCAGATTGTGGGGGCAATATGCTGACTCTGTAAACCGCTTAGAGAGGGCTGAAAGCCCTATGAAGCGGTATATAAGTCTAACTGCTATTGCTATTGCTATTGCTACCCTATTTTTCAGGATTTTACAAGTTGTCTGGCTTGTGGAACAACTTCAAACTGTATTCCATTAAAAGCCTATATTTTTCTGTTATCTTGAAAAAGTGGAACACATAAGCAAAAATGATCATACTGGCATAGAGTCAGTAGTTTCTGTAGGAGATGACCAGGCTGAGCCTGAGGAAAGGGTCAGTGGATCTTACGTCATGAATCCCTCCCCCCCACCACAAGAGATCTAAGTCCAGCCCATCTTCAATTCTTTCTACCCTTATCTACCGTCAAATTGGCTGTTAGTAGTTCAGATTTTTGTACAGAGCTTAAGCTTGCAATAAATCTTTATACCCATTTGAAAGGCTTAGAAGATCTTCTGATTTCTCTGGTGCTTGACAATTTCTGTGGCAGTGCTATCCCTATGATATCCTGTATTATTAAGAATAGCAGTCTCTCTCCTCTTACTTTTGTAAAACAATGGATTAAGTATCTGTCCTGTTTTATTCAAAACAGATTCTACAATGATTATAAGGTCCATTTTATTGCTGGTATGTTTGGATGGTACCCAAGTATATGCCTATAGTGGATAGTCCCATAATGGACTGCTGTAGAAAATGGTTTGATCTTATTTCTTACAAATCAGTAGAAGTTGGATCAGTTCCAAATGGAGCATTAATTAATGTCAAAAAAGCAGCGTGAGAGCATAATTAATTACAAGGATGTGGATCCCAGCTGTGGAGGTAGATAAAGTCTACATAATTAAAGTTGGTTAACAATGGGAACTGCAATGTCTTTGCAACATCAGAGCTTCAGCTTTAATGTCAAAACAAAATTAACACATATCCAAGAGGTACAGATGTTTAATTAAGAGGAACAACATAGAAATCATTAGGCAACCTCTACAGAAAGGACAAAAAAAATACAGCATTTTAAACAAATCCTTGTAGAAGGACTTGTGAAAGAAAGCCTGAAAGTGTGTTTTGAAACTTTCATAGTGGCTACAGGGAAATAAACTATAATACAAACAGAAACCAGGCTGGAATTGACAATAAAGTTTGCATGACTGTAAAAGTGCCAGGTAATGCCTAGATGTTATTCTGCATTGAGAATAACTAAGTATGCAATATTATTGTCTAGCTTATATGTCAGTTCCATTAAGTAATATCATCTCCACATAGTTGCGCTGGACAGCAACCTAATAATTTACATTTATTTAAGTGATGTGTAAAATGAGACTACACTCCTTATCTAAGACTCCATATAATTCTGGACTTCTATAATATATGAATATTATGGAGGCAATTCAAAACTAAGTTATGAAACTTTATGAAACTTACTAGTAAAGTTTGGGAAGCAGGGAAATGATAATAGTGAGCCTTGGGTTTGGGCAAATGCAAGCTATTTAAAATAGTAATTAGTCATGGATAATCAGCTATTGTTTTCCTCAAAGAGATAATGCAATGAGCTTTTCTTGAACTTACTGGAGAAAGATTTAAAAAGGCATTTGGTTTAAGAAACAGAACATTAGCTTAATAAAATTAAGAACATCTGAAAGCCAGCTCCAAATCTGCCTTTTACAATCCAAGTTGAAGGTATTGCTTTGTAGGGCAAAGGACTTTGGGTTTAGTTATCTATTGATGTATGAAGCTGAAACAGATTTTTTTAGAAGCACCAGTCAGCCAGGATATGAACAGACCAAAGGACAAAGCTGTCCACCATTGTGTACATAGTCTATGCCAACAAGCGACTCCTAGGAGTGGCCAAACTGATCCATCTCTCTCGCTGACAGTCCTTTTGTCTAATGTGACTGTGGAATGAAGCTTTAAGGCTAGGCAGTAGATAAAAACATACAATTGACCATGTCCAATGACTGACTCAATCATGTGACGTTTTCATGTACATAAAAGCATAATTGACACTCTGGTCTTTGCAGATGTTTGGTAATTCATTTGGTTCCCACAATGATATCAGAAAATAAGTCTTGTGAACTGGCAATAACTGTGCTTTCCTCCGATCATGTTCTTCTCATCTCTAATATCTATTTACATGCAAATGGATCTCTGATTTTTGCTTGTCTTTCAAGTTGCTATTAAATTGCCATTGTACAATTAACATAATACAATGTATGAAAGAATGCTTTGTATTTATATAAATTTTGGAGAAGACGCTGTATTATACAGAATACAGGGTTTGTTTGTTTTTTAAGAAACAACTACCCTCAACTAATTTCCCACAGAAAAACCTCAAAGGAAGAGAAGAGATTCTAGGTCCCTTTCAAAGAAGTGTAATGGTATTGTTGCCCTGTTGATAAAGCTGAAGTATTTTTTTTCAGCTTGCATATCAACATTTATATTTTTGACAGATTTACTGCATGTTCAGTCCCAAATATGGAACAATACTATTCTGACAAATGTCCCATAATTTTGGACCAAGCAGGATTAAGGGTTATCTAGAGAACTTGAAGATACATGGACAAGATCTTGTAGGACTTAGACTAATGGAACCCCTAGGTCAGCGACGGCGAACCTTTTTTGGCTCGCGTGCCATAAGTGGGGGGAGCGCAGGGGGGTCATGCGTGGGCGTTCCGCACCCATAATGCAATGCATGAAACCCCCAGGGCGTGACCCCCATTTTTTGCATGTTCTTTTCGCCCTCCCCAGGCTTCAGAGGCTTTATAGGAGCCCTGGGAGGGTGAAAACAGCTTCCCCTGCCCCTCCGGAGGCCCTCTGGCGGCTTCAGCGACTTTCAGGAGGCTTCCCTGAAGCCTCTGGAGCACTTAAAATGACGCTCTGACCAAACCGGAAGTGACTAACTCTAACCTAGGGCCTAGGTTATAGCAGAATTTGTCTGGATCCTAAAAGATACAGTAAATAAGTTGGTGTTGGATGAAAGAAACCACATATCATTAGACATTTTGATTTAAACTGCTGTTGGTATCAGAATAATCACCTAAATGGGGGAAGCTTTGAGTTGATATTAGACTGTTAATACCTGGTGTATCTGGATAAGAGTGGTTACCCGGATGTATTTTTCTTCTAGTTTGGAAAGAGGTGGTGGTACAACCAATGCTAGATGACAGATAAAAAGGAATGCATTTTTAAAAAATTGCCTTTTATGTCTTTCCTTACTACTGATGGTGACACTTTTTTTTTAGTGGCGTGGGACTAAGACAGTGATGGATAACCTTTTCCGAACCGAGTGCCCAAAGTGCGCATTCCCATGTGCCTCAACCTCCATGCAAAATGCAATGCATGTGCAGGCCCCCTGCATAAGCCCTGCTCCCGTGCATGCGTGTGTGGCATGTGCATGTGCCCCCTGGTATGTTCCCCACCCCCACACATGCCCACATGCCCCCACATGAGCCATGTCCCACATGTGCGTATGTCCAAGCATGCACCCTGCCTACCCGCCCATGCACCCATGGCCCTTTGCATGCACCCATCCCCTGCACATGGACAGCAGAGACTTAAAGACCAGCTGGCCTGGGAGAGGCATGTGCGCATGCATGGCAGAGCTGAGCTGGGGCAATGGCTCGCATGCCCACAGAGAGGGCAATGTGTGCCACCTCTGGCACGCATGCCATAGGTTCGCCATCACGGGACTAGGAGGTGCTATTTTGCTATTGTGACAGTAGTCCTTCCAAGAGAATAGCCAATGATATCAGACAGCAGTAGTAGCAAGCTATTGCTTACAACTCTTTCAATGTCTCCCATGTTTTTTATACTGCAGAAAGTTATCTGGAGAAGTACTGTAGAGTATATGGCAGTGGTGGGTTGCCATTTTTTTTACTACCGGTTGGAGCGTGCAAGCGCCCATGTTGTTTCCGTGCATGCGCAGAAGCATCCAGATGGGTGGACGGAGCCTCCCGCCGCTGCTACTACTGGTTTGCCCGATCCAGCCCAAAACTGAGAGCAACCCACTTCTGGTATATGGTCATCAATATGTGAACTGCGTCACTAACCATTCTTTCCACAAATTCCAGAAATAGAAGTCAAGTCCTAAGTGAAGCATGAGATTAGAAAGTTGAGCTAAGGAGCAGGAATGAATACATAATCTAAACAAAATGAAATATTTTCTTTGGGGTTGAATTTGATCCATATTTGTACAGTCAGTGTATTTTGCATAAGATTAAATGGATTGAATATCCATTTTTCAGTTTAGGGGCACAAGTAGTCCTCACTTATCAATGGTAATCTGGACTGAGAGCTCTCTCTCTCTAACAAGTCATGGTCATAAGGCATAAAGTCACGTCACTGTGTGACTTACGAGGGCAGTTCTGGCAATCCAAATTGCTTTCATTGGTTGAATGTCATGCAATTGCAATGTCCCAAGATCACATGATCATCATTTGCAACCTGCTGGCATTTCCATTGACTTTGCTTGGGGAAAGCCAGAAGCGAAAGTCACAAATGTGATCACATGAACGTGGGATGCTTCGACATGGCAGTTGTAAGCCAGTTGCTGAGTGCCTGAATTGTGACCATGTGGCCACGGGGATGCTGTAATAGTTTCAACTATGAGGACCCATAGTAACTTCCCCTCTTTCAGCGCTGTCGTAACTTTGAGCAATTGCTGAATGAGTGGACATTAAATGAGGATCACCTAAAGTAAAAAAAAAATCTTTTTTTGAAGTTGAAGAAGTGACCAAAAGCACATTTTCCTCCAGCTTAAAGTGCCACATTACTACTGTTTGCTTATGATACAGCATTCCTGGGCAGTCAATATACTTTGCGTTCAGAATGAATTATTGCAATATGGAACTGATTCTGATTTTGCATCCTTATCCTAAGCTACAGGCTATTTTCTCCCATATTATTTAGCCTCCTTCCATAGGTCATTCCCCTGCAGTGGTGGGTTCTGGATCCCGTTGCAACTGGTACAGTGCAATGGGGCCCGGCATCCATATGAACATGCACAGCATGCACGCACATGCACACAGCACATGCATACATCCTATCCTCCAGCTACGCTCTGCGACGCTCCAACTGCTAGGCGGAGCATCGTGCAGGCACCGTACGTGCCATGCACGGAAGCGCTGAAGAGTTCAAATACAGGTAAGGACGATGGGCAGGCAGGTGGGCCTTCCAGAGCACTGGAATGGAATGGTACCCGGTGCTTTGGGCAGGCACCGGTACACCCGTACCGGGGTGTACCGCCTGCAACCTACCATTGTTTCCTTGCCTCCTCAGTTTAACACATGCTATTGAAACTATAAAATATTATTAGGGTGCACTGGTTTTAAAAATGTATTTGATGCTTTGTAAGCACACAACAAAGTGTACATTATAATATTTGCTGTTTAGAACATGATTGTAGAACCCTGGAACTGCAGGAGTAGATGCTGGGAAGGCCACATATTTTTAAGAATAAAGAATATGGCAGTAGCAGTCTCTCTTGCTGTCAACTTTTGTCATCCAGTTTTTTGGACAGTACAGTTACAGCTTTGTTGCCTCACTCCTGCATACTTGACGTAACCCAAAAGAAAGCATGTGGTTGGTTATCCCTTGGCACATTTCCCATTCTGTAATCAATTTCATAACCTGGTTAATTGTGAAATGAGGAGAACATAATATAATTGATTTCATTATCCTTTAATTTCACAGTGCCATTTAAAACATCTCCCAAAGATCTCTCATAAATTTTAACCGGAAAATTAAAGAGTTTGTTGATTGGAAATTAGCATCAGGAGATTGCATTTCATAGAATCTATGAGTGAGGCAGCCATTTCATAGATAGAATAAAATTGCTCTGTAAACTTGGCTTTTGAATTGCTTTTCTCAGAGAGATCTATTTGGTTCCCTCTCCACTTTCTTGGTTTCTGCTCCGTTACTCCTCCCCCTTTGTTTCTTTGTTTCATAAGTTATTTATGTCAAAAAAAAGTTGTTGTTATTCTGCATTTCAGTTCTTTACTTTTCTTCGGCTATTTTTATTTTCTCTGATGGGTCCTGCATCTATTACTGTTTCACCGTGGTCTGTGTTTAATTGAATGCCTCACTAAAAATAGACCTGCAAGGCAGTTCTGATTTGTTTTGATGGAGGCCTGGCTGTTGTGATTTTGCCCTGATGATTCAAATGCCCAGTTGTCAAGCAACATCTCTTTTACCTGCTCCAGAATTCACCAAGAAGCCCTTTTTGGGCTGTCGCAAATTCTGCCAAAAGGCTGTAGAGTAGAGTGGTAAAACGAATCAGCTTTCTTTCCTAAATGCCTTATTTTTCAAACTCCTCCTTAACGTGAAGGTCCTCTTCAAAGATCTGCACAACCTGAATCAAAACCCATTTTGGCTGCGAAGACTTCTAACGTGTTCCTGGGCCTCAGATTGATCCGCAGTGGCCGCCATATCCAATCAAGTGCTATCCAGATGCACAGGAGGGCAACTCTTGTTTTCCACAGCAGCCTCTGCTCCGTTTCCTGTTTCTCTTCATGGCTAGAAACCGCTTTGAGGAAGTCGTTTTCCTCAGGGGAAGGGAAGGGGGAAAAAGAGTTTATTTGTTTTTGCTCTTTCCCTGTGCTGTGGCTATGATACAGTCGGGGCACTATCATCATCCACGTTAGCTGCTACATTTAGAGTTTAGACAAAGAAAAAAATGTTATCAGATGTAGCCATTCTGTAGATATTACAGAAAAATGCTCAGAGTCATAACAATAGTTACGTGATATATTAGTGCATTCTGTCTGTTTTTACTACAGAAATCATTAACGCTATGCCTAGACTTTGTTTTTCCTCCCAAACATCCCTATAACAATGGCCATTTTCATATTTCTATTTCAGTTAAAAACAACAACAGCAGAATTTGAAAAAAGAAAGAAAGAAACAATGAAGATGTCTGTGGAGATTCTCAATCATCTTCCCGGTTATGGTTGTCCCAAAGGTGGTGCTCAAAAGGCAACTGGACTTCCTTGGTTGTTTCCTTGAAAATATTTCTCTTCTCATCCAAGAAGAACAGAAAAAAAACTTTTTGGATGAGAAGCAAAACATTTTCAAGGAAAAAAACCCAAGAAAGCCTAGTTGCCTTTTGACCGCCACCTTTGGGACAAACAATGAAGATATTTTCAGATCAACAATCAATGGTAGAAATACCCGCAATTAAAAATATGAGACAAGCTAGCACTTGGTAGGGGACCAATGAAGGCCTAGGATCAGTGGGTTTCCCTGTGATGCTCTATGGAAAAAGCAGGATAGAAAGAGCATCGGTGTTTGGACTTCAGTGTTATAGAAAACTCTAGAGAATACAACAGAGAGCCAAGAAAACAAACAAAGGGACCATTGAACGAAGTCCAGAGTTCCTAAGCAGAAATAACCAGGATCAAATTATTGTATTTTGGACACGGTATGTGAAGTCTTATTTCTCTTGAGCAGTCTACATAGATAATGCTGGAAAATGTGGAAGGAAAGAGAAAGATAGGATAGTTAGTAGTGCGGTTATGGCAGCAGTGGGTGCTTCATTGGAAAACCTGAAGGACAGATCTATCTATGTGATTGCAAAGTGTTGACAATAGCAGGATGGCACATAATTCATTAATAATTTATATTTTGTTTATACATAGTGTATATTTGGAGTCCTGAACTGTATATGAAATAGTCTAGTCCAGTAGTGCATGAACTTAGGGCTACCTGGAGATCCTAAAAGGTTCAATGCAGTTTCTAGAGCAGCGGTCACCAACTGGTGGTCTGTGGACCACTGGTGGCCTGCGAGAAAAGTTTGTCCTGGATTATTTGGTGGTCCGCAGAAAAATTATTTGCATTTTTATATTGCACTAAATCAAACTATAGCCCCTGGGCCAGCTATGTGCAATGACCATTTGTGTTGCTGCAGAGAGTCTCCCCCTTTTGGGTCTTTTTGTGCAGGTTGGGGGGGGGCAGGAATTCTGACTTGGGGTCTGCTTCAGCCTCCTAGTGTGGGGCTTTGGGCGAAGGCTGGAGGGAAGCGCTGCTGGAATGTAGATAAATTCTGTGTATCATTCATATATTACTAAAACTCTTGCTCTCTTATGACCTTTAACTGAGCAAAATGGTGCATCACAAGGCAGCAATTATTGAACCAAGATACCTCAAATGGGCTAACTTACAGAATGTGCCTAAAATCTGGGACCCATGACTCCAGGAAACTTGGGGATATTGTGGCTTTTTCAGGGCTAGTGGATGTTGCTGCACTATTGGGGTGCTGCTATGGTCATCGCACCTTCATCTTCAATGTTTCTTTACAGTTTCCCAGTCAGTCTCACAATCCCACATTTCGTCACCCACTCAGTAGCAGCAGCCACTCCCCTGCTGGGAAGGGAAGGGAGATTTTCAATGCTTCCTGCTTGTTTCTCACAAGGAAACTCAATGGAGAAGTCAGTATGAAGTCAGAAGCCACACCTGTTCTCATGGCTTTTTTGCTCATTCGTGATCATTCTGTTTCTGTTGGAATCTTTTTCCTGATCTTGTCTGCCTGAAAGGACGGTTAATGCTTTCTCCTGCTTGGTTTTCTAGCCTAACCTGCATGCCAGAGGCACCTGCACTGTGTGTGTGTGGTGTGTGTGTGTGTGTGTTTGTGTATCATAAAAGACAAGATGGCATCCACAATTGCAAGTTTGCAAGGTTGATTTTTTTGTATCTCCTCTTTTTCATGGAGCCTGTACTGCATGTGAATATTACCCAAAATTTGAGAAATGAAAAATTACAGTAATTTGTTATTAAATCAATTATGAATCAAATTATTGAAAAATAACAATAATTTAGATACTTTCTTCTGTGGATTTCTGGAGAGGTTTCTGTGTTAGCATATTGCAGCAAATCCAAAGAAGTATGTTGTAGTGTCTTAATTAATGGATTAAAATTTGAAGATGACACTTCACCAAATGACTGTACTACATTCTCATTGAGATAGGAAAACAAGTACTGTACTGAAGAAGTAAGTAATAAATAGTAATTTAACATGGTGTTGTCACATTTCCTGTGCTTCATTATGCTTCAGTTTTATTATTGGCTATGTTATTGGTAAACAGTGTTTATAAAGATCTGCATGAAGAAGAAGGCAGAGAAGGGAGGTTGAGAAGAAGGAAGGAGTAGAGTTGTTGTAAAACAAGATGGAAGTATAGGGTGGCAAGAATGTGACCCCAATTGTGGTTTCTATATCTGTAAGAAGATAGTGATAAATGCTAACAGTTAATAGATATTGTTAATAGTACTTAAAAGAATGTATATTTGTGAATGTATATGAAAGAAAAAAATTAAAAATGTTATACCCGCAAAGATCTGCTTGCACTCCCACACATCTGTTCCAAAATATTGTTCCATGCATTATCCTAGATGTGGATCGTGATCGTCTATATTACAATTCATTTATTAACTTTAAAGGAACCTCAAGAAGCCATTAGCTCTGGGAGTCTTATCATTGAATTTCTTGTCATAGACAAACATCAACAACATCAACAACCAGGGATGGGGCCATTTTGGAAGAAATTTCCACAGGCTTAAGCTAATGCATTTTGCTTTTTGGCCATGTGAATTTTTTTGGTCATATATTGTCTTTTGCAGATTAAAATTGTTACCAGCAATGACTTGCCTATAGAAGTCTACATGAAAACAGAACTCAGTAGTAAAACAAAATGCTACTTCACTTCTTTTCATTCTGACTGTCCCACATGCCTTCCCTCACCTTCTGGTCTTTGAATAGTGTGTAAATGTGTGAGCAAGCCCTGTTGTTAATTGCAACTTTTAAAACTCTAGGTACTAATGAAGAATATAATTTTTAATGAACTGAATAAGTCCTATGCTCAGCTGTATTGAACCTCTACTGACTACAACTTCAGTTTAAATAGTTCTGTATTTCTTTTCACTATTGTCATTTTGGATAGCTCTAGCTTAGCAAACTTTCAGCAATATGTCCTGCCAGGCTCAGAGCAGCATTTCTAGCATTCAGACACAATGGCTGTAGCTCTGCCCCATAGCTGAAAAGGTTTTCTCTTTTTTTTTTCTGGCAAGAAGTCAAATTGGGAAATTTCTCTTTGCAGGAAGACGGAGTTAACAGTGTGTTTATAATACTGAAATTAACCCCGTGCTTGCTGTTGAGAAGTAGAAGGATACCGGTCATGTTTTTTCTTAAATAACTTTTTGGGATTTTTTTTTTACTAGCTGTAGCTGAAACCTTATTTATAAAATTATTTATTTGTAGATTTATATCTTGTTTTTACTTAAGGAATTCAGGGCAATATATGTAGCAATTCTCATAGAGCAAGAGTTCCCAAATTGTGAGGCGATTCTGTGCTTTAGGATATGAATTTTTTAGGGAAAAGATCATATTGAATGGACAATCATACTGGGAAGATGTGTGCATGTCTGTTCATCTGTCATAATGGGAAGATGTGCATGTGTGTTTGTGTGTGCAAGTGGACTGATGGAAGAACTGATATGGAGGTTGAGACACCTCTGAAAAGATCTTCAGGTAAAAAGAGAAATCCTAGGGAGGGTTACTTAAATAATTCATAGAAGAAGGAGAGGGAAAATCCAGAAGAAAAGATATAATACATATAAAAGAAAAAAAGAAAAAAAGGAATTCAAGAGTAGGGGATAGAAGGACAAAAAGAAAACTGATGAAAAACGGAACATCAAAGAGAGCAAGAGATGAGTTAAGAGAAAATGGCTAGGAAAGGAGGAAGGGAGAGATGTATTAGTAGAAAATGAAATATGTTACTACTGTTAATGATATATAGTTAAATAAAATAACATTGTTAATTGTGGATAATCAATCAAGTAAAATGCTTGTTATATTAAAATTGAGTTTGATGATATATGCTACCTATAGAAATTAGAATAACAAATGGAAAATGAAATGATAAATTCAATATATTTTTCTGAAAGGGTGAATAATGATATTGTCTATGGGCTAAGAAAAAATTAAATTTAAGATGGAAATATGGGAAGAAAATAATGGGGCTGATATTGGAATGGCAATGTGATGTAAACCAAATTATGTGTAAGAGAGAATGTAAAAGGGGGGAAAACCCAGACAACACTTCGTTTGTAAAAAGAAATTAAAATTTGTAAGAAAAAAAATGTTATTGAAAAAAAAAGAAAAGATCTGCACATGTGCAGTAGGGATATTGGGACAGGAATGGCACATGAGAAGATCTGCAGCCAATTACTGGGAAAATTGTGTGTGTACATGTTCGCAAAATGATGGAGAGAGTGGACAGGCATCTCCTGGAGTAATCTAAATTTTCATCAGCCTTGAGTGGTACACACAAAACTAGACTTTCTTCCACTTTGATTTAATCAGTGGATCCAGGACAAGCTGCACAGACACTTTTTACGTGGATAAGCTGTCCCTTTCCACAGTTTCAACCTTACCTGGGATCAGGCTAGCAAAGAGGAAGTGTGCCCACTTGAAAAGCCAGGGAGACAGACAGTGTGGAGGTCAGGGGTGTGACTAAATCAGGGATGAGGCTGGTGCAGATTTGACAACAGGCTGGAAGGGAGTGAAGGGAACAGCTGCTGCAGCAAGAACAGAAGAATGAAGGATGCTTTCAGAGGACCACATGCCTGGGAGTGCTTCTATTGATCTAAAGATAACGGGAGACCTTGAGAGGTCTTTCCTGCATCTGATAGGACATAGAAAGCCTTTGATGAAGTCTTGGCCCCAAAGCTTGGGATGGCCCTAGGAGATTGCAGGGCTGAGTTTCAGTCATTCCAGTTTCCCAGGCAGTGTGAATCTTAGGAAACAGGCCATCCGTCCTTTGTCCCTGATACAAACTTGGATCCTGCTGCCTGCATCTCTGCATCGGTCTTGCAAAAGAGCAGAGCAATGCTCATGCAGACGGCTGCTACGAGGGTTGCTTTCCTTCCGTTTGGCTGCTGAGATTCCCCTAAGATGCAGTGAACACATAAATCAGCTGTCACTCAACTCCTCTTCCTCTCTCCGCCTCTAACACTCCCCCCCCCCTCTCTGCCAAGGGCTGCAGTGCAATGCTGCTGATTGGAAAGGCTTGTCGAGCTACCATCTCCATCAATTCAAAGCTTTGTCAGGAGGGAGGAGTTGTGAAACTGCTTCTCCTAAGGCCCTGGCCGTATCATTCTCCAGCAGATGCTTCGGTCAGCCATTGGACATTGAAAACATCAATAATAGAACCAAATGCGGTGAGACAATAGCTGCTGGGGACGACGACGAAATGCTCCCAGATATGACCAGTCTCGGAGTAACCAAGCAGCAAAAGCTCAGGGCACAACAATAGCGGGGCAAAGAATAGAGGCAAGTAAGGAGGCCTGACTCGGAATGAGGCCGAGAGCTGCACATGCTGCTGTTACCGTAGAAACTAACCCCGCCCCTGAAGAGGCTTGCCAGGCTATTGTTTGTGGGACACAAGATGTGTCATAGACCAGATGGTCGTGTGCTGTATAACTCAGTTATCTGAGAAGACAGAGTAAAGGAATGTGTGCTAAGGGAGAGCAGGGCACCATCTGTTCCACTTTTTTTTTTTTTTTTTTGGTGGTCAGAAAGGAACTTTAAAAACAAAAGTGGCCTCTTTGGTTATAATATCCCATTTTCATTTTGCCAATTTTACCACTGGGACTCGGCCCAGGTGAATTGCATTTCAGGACAGGGATAATTAGCGAGTATTTATCTTCCTAGCTCTATCATCTAGAAATAAAATGCCTCCGAGACCTCCTTGGTCATTTACCATTCAAAACCACAAAGGTATTTTCACCAGATGGTACGGAAACATCCGATTTCTCTCTCCCTTCTCTCCAGAAATGTTCCCTTTTAAAAGGCTATTTACATATTGAACAATGGGAAGAGCCATTTCTTCTCCTTAGGCCTTTGGGGAGTTTTATAGATGCCAGAAAGAGGAACAGCAGCAAAAAGAGAGGGGTGGGGGAGAGAAAAGCCAGTGAGACATGAAATGATCAGTTTGGATATCTCTTGAAGAAGAAATGGAATGGTGCCAAAAGGTAAGCCCCTTGTATATCTGATCTGTACAGTGAAATAAACCGATAAGGACAAAATTCTGCTGGCTGGCAAGAGAAGTGAGAACAAGTGAGTTTACTGAGGTATTGATCAAGTCTCCTAAGTTTCCTTAAATGGAAAAGAAAACAATAAATTCCAAGTTTGGAGCTGTGAAATCATAATGGGGAAAGAGTGGCTAGCTGTTGCCCTGCAAATTTTTGTCAAGCAGTTCACAAGAATTCACACTTGGCTATCAATAGGTGAGCTATAAATGTTGTATATCACTTCGACATCTGCTGGTGCCTGTGGTTGCAGAAGCTCTTGCGAGAGAGCTGAAGAAGCTTCTTGGATGAGAAGCGAAACATCTTCAAAGAAAAACCAGAAAGTCCAGTTGCCTCTTGAAAAAGCACCTTTGGGATAACCATGACTTGGATGACTGAGAATCTCCGTAGACTCTTATGAGAGAGAAAATTGACTTTGAATTTTGCTTTTCAGTCACTACATTGTAATCTGAAGCAAGGAATAAACTAGTCCTTACATGGGCCAAAAGTGTACATCTGCCTTAGAGGCAATAGAGCACAGGTTCGATTCCCAGTAAGGGTGTGGCTAGCTGATGAGAGCTAAATAGCTTGAAATAGATCTATACTAGTCTCCCTTTATTTATTTATCAGCATAAATATAACAAATGTAACAAAAAAGGCAACAGTAAAAAATATTGGGTTTCTGTCTGGATGGTCTCTTGTGACGAGCCGAAGACAGAGAGTGGAAGTGTGACCTTCCTCCCATATTTGGGCATACCAGGGGTTGTGACTTTATATATATATATATATATATATATATATATATATATATATATATATATATATATATATATATATATATATATATATATATATATATATATATATATCTTTTTGGTTTAAGGAAGCAGGCTCATAGTTTTTGGACTTGTAGAAAACAACATGACAATAAAACAAGTCAGATAGATATAAAAATTAATCTCCCAAAGGGCTTATAGCCTACCTGGACAACTCATGTTAAAAGACTTAAGGGTGGCATCTTAAGTTCTGCTACTACTTCTCTTAAATCCCCAGGAACATTTCCCTATTCACTATTGATCCATCCATTGGGTCATTCCTATCTTTATTGACAGTTCCTGTCCTTCTGTTAAATAAATCAAGATAAGTGAATATAGGACTGAATCTTGAACTGTGCTACAATCAACAGTTATTTCCTTGTATATGAATGTTAGCTTTATCTGGAGCCCATATCATTCAGTCATCTCTGGGTCAAATTAAATGTCATGAAGATTCCAATTGGAGCTTACAAATATCAAATCTAAATCAGGCTGATTAATCAGCTCCTTAAAAATATAAACACACAGGGACATTTGTTGCCCTTAAAAAAAAAACCCCACAAAGATTTAGAAACAAATAATATTGAGGGCTATGTTTTATTCCCTTATAGGTTAAGGTATAAGCTACTGGAAACAGGGTGTTTTTATCATTACTGTCTGCCAGATGGTGGGTTACAGAAGAAAAACAACAGTTTTGGACAATGGCTCTCAAGCCAAATTGAAAGGCAAAAGCACCAGTTGCACTCACATAGAACACACTATGGCACTCGAAAAAGATGCTGCTTGCTTCTAAACCATTGGCTTCTCTGCAAAGACTGTGGAGGACTGCTGATCTGAATAATGCTGCACCTGGCCAAGTGATTTAGCAGAAACCCAACCATGGGGGCTAGAGAAGCTTTGTTTGCTTTGTTCTGAGGGAGCCTGCTTGGAAGGCCAAGGTTGGATTAGCTCCGGCTAAATCTTTGGGCATTTCGCCAGAGCAACTCTAAGACCAATAGGAGGGAAATCTACTAACTCTCCAAGATTTCAGGGCTGGCTTTAGTTATTCATTTTTTCCATGCTCTTCATATAGAGAGCAAATGCCAAATGTCAAACCAGCACCCCTTCCCTTTAGGCCATACCTGAAAGATTGAAAAAAATATAGGGATACAAATACAGTAGAGATCCACTAAAAATGTGTGGTTATTTTTATAACTCTGTGCCCAGTTCTCTTGCTTGATTTCTTATTCTGAAGCCTATTTTGTTTCTCTTTCTTCAATAGGAAACCATTCTGTATTGCCCCAAGTTTTATGTATTGGAAGTTTTTAAAAATGTAGCTAGAATATTTATAAACATTTCATAACACTCAGAGGAACTAATAACCTCTTTTCACTATGTTAAGCTTTATACCTTATATACAATAGCAGAAGAAGTTGCTAAAATTACAGACTGATTTTAGTTCTTGTTTTGTTTTTGTCTTTATATTTTATCTTGTATGTGTCTAAACTAGAACCCTCACTGTTTTGTACATAGCAGAACATTACCAATGGGATATTTCTGCTGGCTGAAGGTAGTGAGGGAGAAGGGGATTTTTCAGCCCCTTCTTTCTGAAATCCTTGTGTTATCTAAAATCTGCCCCAGAGGAAAGGTGAAGGGGAGAGTTCTGCATAAGTCTGCATACCACATTAAATTAAAATCTGCTTGGCTAGTTTGTGGTTCCATAAAATTAATTCTGTAAATTATGTTTAGTTCATGTTGTGAGCACAAATCTCTTGGCATAGTGTGGGAGGTAGAGCTGGATTTGCTGGGGGCAGGGGGAGTGACAGAAATGACCTTATTGCTTTTTTATTTGGAAAATTCCTCCTAGGATAAAATTCCTTCCTGCAAATGGAAGACTGTTCATTGATGGAACAGAAATTCAAACTCCAAGAAGATGGTACTTTATTGTTTCTGCAGGAAGCAGGCTGAAAGGAGACTCTAAAAATCTATTCAGTGGAACAAAGTAGATATCAAGAATAGAACAAGGCTCTTGTTATGTCTATATCTAATGTCCCCAGTCGGTCAATAGGATAAAAGGTGCAAAATGCAGATACTTTTGAGTGACATCTCTAATAAAATATATGAATGGTATATTGGAGCGCAACATACTGTGTTGCTGGTTTATTGCAGCACTTCAAATACACATAGAATAAATCTTTGTTCTGCTATTTATATTGCAATTGCATTTATGTGATACTTATCCCATTTTAAAAACTCATTGACTCTTGCATGAAATTCAGACCCAATGAAAGTACAATTTCTGTCCTATATTTTATTAAGAAATTAACATCTTAAAATTACAATAGTGAACATTATTTTTTTTAAAAATAGACTGAAAATCTTAACAGTTCTCCTTTGATTTCTTATAAAATATAATGCCCTGAAATAATTCCCATTTACATTTTTAAAAAGTTTGTATGCCCTTAAAAATGTATGTACTGTACACTGGAGGAATAGATAAATTCTAATATATTTAAAATTCCATGTGAGGATTAGAAAATGCTTTGCTATCTGGAAGAAGATAATGAAATGTGTACAATCAATATACAAAAAGCTATGAGGTGTATATTTTGGTGCACGGATTAAGCAAAATGACAGGATTGTCACAGGCAGTGGATTTGGAGGAACAAAGCACAATATGGATTTGGATCACAAGACACAACCTGGGAATTCTGCCGCACAAGTCCCACTGAAATAGACCAGATTTGCTCAAGAGCAGAATTGGGGATGACCAATTTTAGTAAGTCAAATTCTTTTGTTGGACATGGATTCCACAATTATGAATCCTGGACTTTTTGCCCCCAGCAGTGATGATGGCTCTTATTTTGTATGTTTTAAAAGGCAATTAGACAAATAAGAAGAAATAAATACAGTTTTCTGGATGGTTGAACGTTATCATTTGGGTGAATGACAAAGAGTGGATCTCCTTGCAGAATTCTCCTTGTGGCATCTGCATCGCCGCAGTTGGAAACAAGCTGCAGCATCAGACAGACTATTGCAGAAACATCGTATACAGTTTCTTCGTTTCAGTGAGACATGTAAATAATAAAAAGTCATCCTCTGATCCTGAATGTGTTCTATGATAATTCATAAAACCAGAGGTTGCTTTGGTAACAAACATTTGCAGTGGTGACCTGGCTATTTCTGTGAATTTACACTGAACTGCAGTAGGAACAGATGGTCGAATCTGCCACAGTTTGGGCTTTTGGTTAAGTGCAATGATATTATCCAGTTATGATGTCCCCTTTTTGAATCTCTAGAGTTTAGTTTTGTAAAGTTATATGGAACAACAACAACAAAAAAAAAACCTGAGAAAGTACTTCATAATTATCCCCCATTTCCTCCTCCCTCCAATATCTGAAACAAATATAATTGCTATCAGATCATTGATTCTTAAAAGGCTGAAATTATCTATGATTCTAAGTATTTTATTTTCTAACTTTTAGGACAGGAGTTATTGCCAAAGGGATTTGGTTGAGTTCCGCCTTTACTTGCATCCTTCAATATTCATTTCCATATAAGGGAAAAGTTCAAAATGTTATTCTATGCAAAAGAGTTCCTTCTATATTTTATACACTCAAACTAAAAATTTCCAATTAGCATTAAATAATACATCATCATTAAAATGTTCTATATTAACCTTTCTTTAGGAAACAATGGAAGTAGTATAGGCACAGATAGCAAAAAAAAAAAAAAAAAGGAATACATATCTATTCTCAGTGGCATTAATGTGAATCAGAAGAACGCTAACATCTCCAAATGAAAGTCATAATAATATCTGGCTTTTAAAGAACTACATTTTGGAAAGCATTTAGATATAGTATCCGCAGCTCTGTAGTTATGATTGTGCACTTATTATTTAATACTATTTAGGTTGCCATGCTGTCCATGGACATAGAATTTTATGACTTTTTTTGTCACCATACAGCAATTTAGATTTAATTTTTATGAACAAATGTTAATGCTACCAAACAGATAGGCTTTAAACACTTCTATATCTCACTTTCCATGCTTATTCTTGGGTAATACTCAGTAATGCACAGACGTATCTAGTTAGAAAAGGTTTTCTGTCATTAAGAGGCTCATCTGTCATTAAGGGAAAGCTGAAGAGCCGAGGTGGCGCAGTGGTTAAATGCAGCACTGCAGGCTACTGCTAGATCAGCAGTTCAGCGGTTCAAATCTCACCGGCTCAGGGTTGACTCAGCCTTCCATCCTTCCGAGGTGGGTAAAATGAGGACCCGGATTGTTGGGGGCAATATGCTGACTCTCTGTAAACCGCTTAGAGAGGGCTGAAAGCCCTATGAAGTGGTATATAAGTCTAAGTCTACTGCTATTGATACATGAAGGATCATCAATGGAACAGAATATACATCTATAGTGACAATATCTGGGCCACAAACTTCCAAACAGATTAGAGGCTTTAAAGTGTTAGAATTGTTTCTGTCTTTGTGTTGCCATCTATATTATTGCAGCCTAGATATAGTTGTCATCCCAGCTTTTTAACACTTGTAGCTTCTGAATAGTATAGTTTAAAATTCCTATGCACTAAAACATGAAGCTGTGTATTTGAGACTCCCTTTATGTGACAGAGAAACATTTTCCTCATGGAAACTACAAACGAAGCTTAGATATAGATATTTGTAGAACTTTAACATCAGTTCATTCAATTCTGATTGTTCTCCTACCCTGGACTTAGAAAGCCCCCTCTTTCTCCAGTTTTCTTTGATTTTTGATTCCCAATAGGAATATGTATGCTCATAGAAAGATTAGCTGTGCTTGTGATTCGTAGCTGAGTTTAAGAACCAATTTATGCTTGAGATGAAGAGAGGCAATAGGAACATCCCATCTATGATTCTGATGCTACCTGGCCATACAATTTAAATTTCCTTTCCCAAAGGAGCTAGAAACCTGATTTAAACAGAAAATAAATATCAAATGAGATTTCCAGAGAGCTAAATTCCAGCATCTGCTCTGCATAAGAACATGGATATAGCTCTTGTTGTCATCCTGCATATGGGGCCCCCCACCCCACAAAAGAGCCAACTGTATCAACAGAACAGGATTTGCAGAAATATAAGGTATGCCTGCTTCCCACTTGTTTAACAGCTTGGATATAAAGAACGAACCTCCAACAGACGAGCGCAGAGCCATTTCCACATTCAGCAAGTAGAACTTCTCTGCAATAACCAAACAAACTCAAGAGCTTGTATATCTTAGCAGGAACAATATTCACAAATTACTGTTGGACATTATGTATTAGTGTGCCAGGAAAAGAAAGAAATGAATGTGTATCTGACTTGGCAGTACATTTTCAAATAAAGTTCAAAGCTGCTGTGTTTCCCCAAAGCATCACTTTCAAACTCCTAATCAACAAGATCCAGTTATTCTAGACCTTATTGCTGTACACGGAGAAATAAACTAAACCTACTTCAATACACAAAGCTGTGCGCTTTGAAAGCTCTTTCTGACAAATATACCCAGGATAGTAATAAATACTACAGAACATAAATTATTTGGCAGCAATATAATTGCTATTTTTAAAAAGTTCCTATTCAATATTTCAATGTCCCAATTCTATTACAATATTATACAAAAGAAATCTTTCTTTACAAACAATACAGTTTTTGATTAAAGCACTGATTCTTCCTTGAAGAGAGGCAGATTTTTGTCTTAAATGTGGTAGGTTTCACAATATTGTGTAGAATAAACAAGGAAAATGGTGTGTGGGAGGAAAATTATTCAGTGTATATTCTTGCCAGTCCATAGAATGGCAATTTATGTACATTCTCTTTTGGAATCTAGTGCGCAAAACTATATCACTATCAGCAGAGTCATGAATAGAATTCAGATCTAACTAAGTTCAAGTATTATTCTTACTGAAGGGCCACAGGATGCAATTAGCCAAGCAAAGTTGTGGAATTTTCAAACTATTTCAATTATGTATGATTGTGCACGACTTCAGAATGATGTTTGCAGCAGCAATAGCAGCACAATATCCTGGGCACATACACTGATTGTCTTTTTGCTAATATCAGGACCAATTACAGGTAGTCCTTGGCTTACAACAATTTTTTTAGTGTCTACTTGAACTAACAGCGGCACCGAAAAAAGTTACTTATGACCAGTTTTGCACTTATTGCCATTGCACCATCCCCATAGTCATGTGATCAAAAATTCAGACACTTAGCAACCAACATGTATTTCCCAGGATCATGGGATCACATTTGTGACTTTTCTTGGCTTCTGACAAGCAAATTCAATGGAGAACCTGGATTTGCTTAATGACTCCAGGATTCCTTTAAGAACTGCAATGACTATTCACTTAACAACTATGGCAGCATGTTGTAAAATCAGACATGATTCACTTAACAACTATCTTCCTAAGCAACAGAAATTCTGGTCCCAATGGTGGTCGTAAATCGAGGACTACCTGTACTGATTTAATATTGAGATCGATTGTAGCAGATTTACACACACACACACACAGAGAGAGAGAGAGAGAGAGAGAGAGAGAGGGAGGGAGAGAAATTAGAGTTCATGAGTGCATCACATGAATAAAGAATAACAACACAGTGTGGGTTTTAAGGTTTGTTAGTTGTCTGAATTATTCTCTTTGGAACAACAGATAAGAAGACAGTAAAATTAGCTTAAAAGTAACGTGTCAGGCTTGTATGGCTGATTCTGAGCTTAAATTTATCCCCAACCCTCATCAAGATTCATAATATTGAGTGTCAATTTCATGAAAGGAAACAAATCTCCGTGGCATCAGGAACCATCATCTTGCAGTGCCTTTGGAACGTTTAGCTGTTCATAGGTTGGGAGAGCGCTGCTGGAAAGTAGGCTAGAGCTGACATCATTCCTGGGAGATGCTTTGGTGCTGCCTTGGTTTCCTTGCTGGCTGGAAAGCAGGCGGTGCAGCAAATCTGTGATGAGATTCAGCTTCTGGTCTATTTGGACTACCTGTGAAAACCAACAAAACAACACTCAGCATTTAGGTGAACTTCATCTAGGCGGTGTTTTGAAAGCCAGATTTAGCACCCATACTTCCGTCTGGTAGGATTTTGAGGCAGAAGTTCAAGGTCCCACCCAGCAGAATGAGCAGCTCTATACCACCCCGAAAGAGAAGCTCGTAAAATTATTAGACTGAGTGGTTGCAGAATTAATCATTAATTAATTAATAAGAATAGAGCTGGAGGTCTTCCAGTCCAACCCCTGTGCGCAAGCAGGAGTCCCTATAACATTTCAGACACGGCTGTCCAGTCTTTTCTTAAAAACCTCCAGTGATGAAGCACCCACAACTTCTGAAGGGCAAGCTGCTCCACTGGTTAATTGTCCTCACTGTTAGAAAGTTTCTCCTTAATTGCAGACTGCTTCTCCCCCTGATTAGTTTCCATCCATTAGTTTCTTGTCCTGCCTTCTGGTGCCTTGGAAAAATAAGTTGACCTCCTTTTCTTTGTAGCAGCCTCTCAAATAGTGGAATACTGCTATCGTGTCACCCACAGTCCTTCTTTTCTTTAGACTAGCCAAACCCAAATCCTTGGATGAATAAATATCTGTTCATCATACAGGTATGATCTAAACCTAAACTTAAAGATATAAATGCGAATTAGTAATATAATGAGGGCTACCAGTAGGAATCCCCCATGAGATGCTTTCTTGGCAGACCAGCATGACTCCAATAAGCACTGCTCAGTGGAGATGTTTTGGAATAATGAGGAAAAACAATTGCTGAATCGCCCCTGAGCATATGTGAAGCTGTCCTGTCCGAGAGAACAAGAGGAAATTTCCTCAGTGGCTAATCTTGAATTGTTCTCAAATACTGAACATGTTGAGGATAGCAGGAAAGAGAAAAGGAGAGGTGACTGCGTGACCCGTCAAAAGCGCGAACGTCATAAGCGCGCCGACAACACCGCGGCGCTAAAACCGTGATTTCAAAAGCGCGCTGACAACAGCGCGCCGACAACAGCGCGCTGACAACAGCGCGCCGACAACAGCGCGCCGACAGAAGCGCGATTTCATTTAAGGTAAGATTTACAGTTAGGGTTAGGTTTAGGGTTAGGTTTAGGGTTAGGTTTAGGGTTAGGTTTAGGGTTAGGTTGAGGGTTAGGTTGAGGGTTAGGTTGAGGGTTACGTTACAGTGCGCTTCTGTCGGCGCGCTTTTGTCGGCGCGCTTTAGGGCTAATTAGTCGCTCATTCGTCGCTCGGTTTTGTCACCGCGCTTTAGACACCGCGGTTTAGTCAGGCGCGCTTTTGTTGTGCACGCATTTGTGGTGGAACCAGTGACTGAGGGAGCCTGTATAAAATGAAGAAGTATCCCTGGAAAGTGATAGGAAAACACGGAGTACCCCTGAATAGAATCCCACAATAGAATCCCCCTCCTTACGTGACATTAGTGCCCACAACAGCACAAAGTAAAAGCAGAAATACTAGTTTTATAGTGAGAGGCAGGGTGAATCCCAGAATTTTGACAATCACCGTTAAACCTGGATTGGAATACCTTTAGTTAAAAAAATCTCTTTCTTTTGTAAATGAGGTCACGAGAACAAGGGGAATCTCAGCTATAAAAAAAATAAACAAAAGCAAAAGAACCCCAAAAGCCACACTGTCATCTAGAAGACTTCTTAGACTTGATGCTTTGTTGCCCTTGAGTGTGTGCCTATTTTAAAATGAGGAGCTCCATGCCTGGAGCACATAGCTGAAATACCAGAACAAAAGCTGGCATGAGGGGGGAAAGCTAACCTCTAACTATCTACATACAATATCAAAACAAATGATGGTAATTGGGAAATGAAAGAGAGAGAGAGAGAGAGAGAGAGAGAGAGAGAGAGAGACCGCTGGGAAGGCTGATGTTTTTGGGATCCCAGCAATAAGAGATTTGTGGAACTTGAGCCACTCAATAGCAGTATGGGTAATATCTTTAGCCCCTGGTGCCCTGCTTTGTTCTTCTAGGATAAGAGAGCATGGGAGAATAAGCAGCACCAAGGCTTACTTGGCATGAGACAGTCTACCCCTACATTTCACTTAACTGTGCTAGCTGGCACTGTGGTTAGAGGAGGGCAGAATAAAAAGCCTTGCTAATTCTTTTCCCTCTTACAATGGAAAGGATGCCTTTTGTCTCAAAATGGCTATGGTGGGCAATATAGAATAAGGGAATCTAATGTTCTCATGCTCGGATTTAGCTTCTACTTAATTCTAGGGATAATAGGAACCTAAAATGAAAAGGAGGCAGCACACTGAGAGGCTAAAAATGACACCAATTTGACAAACTAAAAACAAATGTCAGAAATAATTAAACAGATGAGGTAAAGGGATTCAGGGAGAAAGCCTCCATCTAATTTTTCAACATAACCCCAATGGCGTCAAATTCACCTTGTGATGTTTTCTCCCATGTAAATTAGTCAAAATGTAGCCAAATAGGCACACATGCAAACTTTTCCTGGCCCCAAATTGAGGTGCATAAAACAGAGAAACTTGCCAATTACTGGTCTCCTGGTAGGACGTGGTTAACCCCCCCTCCCCCCCAAAAAACTCTTTGTGACCTGCTAGAATAAGGTAAAGATAATGTTCTTGACCTTTCAATCAATGATTGGGTTTAAATATGGTTCTCTCCACTAAAAAAAAATAGTAGCTGATCATAGATCCAGATTATAGGTCTTACTCTAGGAATGAGCATCTCAACCCGCTTCTCCCCACTGACCCCTGACCCACAAGAGGTGCTGAAGCCAGCGGTAAACCAGTTTCAGAGAAATAAATCTCTCTATATCTGGTTATCGTCCAAGTATCATTCTGGACAGTAAAAGATAATAAGTCTGAGCAAAATGTCAACAAACCTGGAGAATTTCAAGTGCAGTTCAAATGTTTTTCAACCAAAAGAGAATACTGTTTTTGTCAAATAATTTGGACATTTGCAGGGAAGCAGATACAGAAACCACAAAAATACAAGGTGCTGGAAGATGCATTGCAGCTGGGTTTTTCTCCCTCACAATGCAAAACAAAGATTGCAATCCTCAAGCCACTTATTTCCAAAATAAGTGGTGAAAGGATTGTAACCAAAATATCTGTGAGAGATTGTGTTGGCTATTTGTCACACAGACATTATCTTCTACTATAAATGTAAATTTATTGGCTTGTTGGGAAAAGCATTGCCAGAGAAATCGAAGACAGGGCATAGTAGATACTTTTCTAGAAACAAGAAATATTACTGTAATAATTGCAATCAAATCTAGGCTACAAAAATCCAGATAACTACTAGAGAACAGCAAAGAGCTATTAGCTACCCCTCAATAATCACACATACTTTTGCAGCCCAGATCTGATAATGGAATACTTTTTGGAAAGCACAGAATGGGATAAGCAAGCTTTTGAAGCTCTTTTTTTCATTGTATTCATTAGATTTATGCACCAGCTTTCCTTCAGATGCCCAGAATAACATTCCCCTTTTTCATTTCACCCTGTGAGATTGATCAGACTGAGAGACAGTGACTGAACCAAAGTCATCTAATGAACTACAGTGGCTGGGGGAGGAGCTTGAACCCTCTGAAATATTGGAATTTTACTTTCACAGCCTCATAGGTAATTTAAAGGGATAGTCTATTCAAATCTTTTCTATGAAGTGACCGCTTGTTGATGTTAAACTACTGCTGCTATTACTATGACACACAAAATATTCTGCAAATTGTCCCTTAGTTCAACATATACTGAAGATATATGAAGATGAAGAGCCCACACTTGGAGCATATATATGCTAGTCAATGTATGATATGACATATGCAAAATAAATTAAACTGAAAACCAAACATTAAGCTGTCCACAGTTGTATGGATCCTTTGAATAGATTTTTCTTTCAACCTAAATCTGAAATCTGAAGACTTGCAAATTGCTTTTCTTTACCAGCAGAAAAATACCAAAAATGTACAAATATTGTACCAAAATGAGCAATATTTTTTTGAAAGATAGGAAAAGACTATGGAAAAATCATGGATGAAATGAGACAGTTATATAATCCTTCCCTACATTATTTTGATTTTCTTTCTTCACTCTCCTTTGGTAAACAGAAAATACATAGAAACTCCACAGACCTTTTAGCTATGAACTTTGGGATGAAACACCCTTTGAATGCTTCAGGAGTATGAACAGATTTCCAGAAAAATGAGACTACAGGAATCATTTGTGCTTCAGTTTGAGATGCAGACAACACAGACTCATCCCTAACAGCCTGCACCTGACTTCAACAGTGAACAGACATAGGGCAGAAAACATCCTGCAGCCAAAGAAGGCTCCACACCCATATGCACTACTCTGTGACCCTGAGGACAGAGATAAACCTCCAAGTGGCCTCAATGACTCTCTAAAAGGATGCAAATGGCCAACTGTCTGCAAGGAATATAAATCCCCACCATCCAGTCAGAGCTGAAGAAGCTCCTTGGATGAGAAGCGGAAGATGTTCAAAGAAAAAACAAGAAAGTCCAGTTGCCTCCTGAAAAAAAAGCACCTTTGGATCTTCTGATTATTGTGACTTGACTTGATTACAATTGCTTCAGCTGCTTTATTGGTGAGTTTTAACATTTATAAACGGCTTTGCTTGGTATCAATATACTACTAAAACCCTTGTCGTGATGATCTTTAACTAGACAGTGCATCATAGGCAATAATTTTTGAAGCACCAAGGTGCTTCAAATAGCTAACTTACAGAATGTGTCCAAAATTCAGGACCCATGACACCTGGCTGCTGCTGCGGTCACGTAATGTTCATTTTCAATGTACCGTGACAGTTTCCCAGCCAGGCTCATAATCCCTTGTTCCCCTACCCAGCAGCAAGGAATCGGCTCATTATATGGCTCTTAAAGAAGCAACAACTTTAAGGTGGATAAAGAAAGACCTGGATATTTTTATTGTTTTCTGTACTCCTCCTCTAGCACTCAAAATACATATGCATCTATGGCAATAGCAATAGTACTTATATACCACTTCATAGTGCTTTACAGCCCTCTCTAAGCGGTTTACAGAGTCAGCCTCTTTTCCCCAACAATCTGAGTTCTCATTTTACCCATCTTGGAAGGATGGAAGGCTGAGTCGACCTTGAGCCTGGTGAGATTCGAACTGCCAAACTGCTGGCAGCTGGCAGCCAGCAGAAGTAGCCTGCAGTACCACATTCTAATCACTGCGCCCCCACAGCTCAAAGATAACCCATCTTTGTTCAGAAACTCAAGGCACATGCATAGTGCTTCAATCTCTATATGTCTTCACAATGGTCCTATGAGGTAGATTGGCCTGAAAGTCACCAAGTGAGCTGACATGGCTACAGATGGAATAGAAACTGGATCTCTCTGGCGTCAGTCAAATACTTTAGCCATTTCACCTTAGTCCTTGCCATTCCTGTTTCATTTTTCAACTGTTTCCTACTCTGAAAGTTAGTGAAGACCAGCCCCTCCTTCAACTTCTGAAAATCAGGCAGAGCTCAGGAAGGTACAGTATAGGTGGTACCTTGCTCAACAGTAGTAACTGTGAGAGGGATCTTGGAGTCCTAGTGGACAACCATTTAAATACGAGCCAGCAGTGTGCAGCAGCTGCCAAAAAAGCCAACACAGTTCTAGGCTGCATAAATAGAGGGATAGAATCAAGATCACAAGAAGTGTTAATACCACTTTATAATGCCTTGGTAAGGCCACACTTGGAATACTGCATTCAGTTCTGGTCGCCACGATGTAGAAAAGATGTGGAGATTCTTGAAAGAGTGCAGAGAAGAGCAACAAAGATGATTAGGGGGCTGGAGACAAAAACATATGAAGAACAGTTGCAGGAACTGGGTATGTCTAGTTTAATGAGAAGAAGGACTAGGGGAGACATGATAGCAGTGTTCCAATATCTCAGGGGTTGCCACAAAGAAGAGGGAGTCAAACTATTTTCCAAGGCACCTGAGGGTAGAACAAGAAGCAATGGGTGGAAAGTAATCAAGGAGAGAAGCAACTTAGAACTGAGGATAAATTTCCTGACAGTTAGAACAATTAATCAGTGAAATAACTTGACTCCAGAAGTTGTGAATGCTCCAACACTGGAAGTCTTTAAGAAGATGTTGGATAGCCATTTGTCTGAAATGGTATAGGGTTTCCTGCCTAGGCAGGGGGTTGGACTAGAAGACCTCCAAGGTACCTTCCAATTCTGCTATTGTATTGTATTGTAAGTCGCATGACCCTATTTTTAAACTGCCTATGACAGCTTCCTGCCACAACTCAATGACAAAGAGGTTGCTGTTGCTGTAGCATCATCCAGTATTGCAGCAACACTGATGCCTGGCAGTAGGACAGTGCATTGAAAATCCAAGAGACCCCTCAAAGTGAATGAAAATATGCTCTTTGTGATATCGAAGAAACATCCAATACTGTAAATTTGCTTTGAATTACAAGGCTTATTGTCTGGGATAAGAGCCCCATGATTAGGAGGTCTAACTATGGTTAGGAGGGCTAACCCTTATACCAAACTTTTCCTGATATATGTCGCAAGAAAGAGTCCTTGGAGAAAAAAATAACCATTTAATTTTCTTTTCTTTAATACCCTTTGCCACTATGATGCAATTTATATCTGTTCCACTGATTCATTGAAATAACTTACATTGCTAGAACACAATAATAAATGGAAAACACCATATTTTAAGAACACAATAGTGCTATAGAAAGCAAAATGGTGCTGTATCCTTTAAATTAAATTAATTCTTGATAGCTGGCAATTGAATACACATTTAACATGGAACCAAGATCCACTGAAGTCAGTAAGACTTACCGTACTTTTGAACAAATATGCATAGGATATTTTGTAGTGTATCTTAGGTTCACTATACCCTACATTCTACAATGAATAACGTTTTCAAACATATTTACTTGATTATAAAATTAGCTGCAGTGCCAGCAGTGTAATAAAAGCAAGGCAGGCAGAAAAAAATGCTGACTCCAGTGTAATCTCAGCTCCTCTGGACAGCCCTGAACCTTTCAGTTAAACAGCAAGCTGTACTAATAAGATATAAAAATAATTCAGGCTAATTTGCCTCTTTCATACAAATGATGAGGAAAGTGATTCTTGGCTGGTGCATTAGTCATCCCAAAGGAGCCTCACGTTTTATACACTCGGATTCACTAGAATGGTAAAATTCATTATTTTATTTTTGCTGCTCAGCGGCCTTTTATAGTATTTTAAATTGAAATGCTTTTCTGCTGAAAAGGGGAACTTTTCTGCAACTCCTTGAGAGAGACCGCCTCCTGCCAATTACCTCCTCGAGACCTATAAGATCTCACAGATTAGGCCTCCTCCGAGTGCCATGCGCCAGCCAGTGCCGGCTGGCCACTACGCGGAGGAGAGCCTTTTCAGTAGCAGCTCCGACCCTTTGGAACGATCTCCCCGTGGAGATTCGTACCCTCACCACCCTTCAGACCTTCCGCGCAGCCCTCAAGAGCTGGCTATCCCGTCAGGCCTGGGGGTAAAGATTATAATTCGCCCCCACCCGAATGCTGAATGAATGTTGTTTATTCTTTTAATTACGTGTTATGTTATATGTTATTGTATGTATCCCCTCCCATATAAGTTGTTAGCCGCCCTGAGTCCCCTCAGGGAAAAGGGCGGCCTATAAATAAACTTATTTAAAAAAAAAACTCCATTCAGTTACCAAATCAAATTTTGCTGTGAGACAGAGGTGATTCTACAAGGTTTTAGTAACAACAGGACATAAGAAAATTCATGTTCTAATAACATGAAGCCTCCACCCCTTCTCAACCAGACATAGGCTAAGTTAAATGTGATTATGCCAAATTGTCAGCTCAAATGTAATTTTTATGTAAGCAAAAATATTTTTCCCTACTACTATAAATCAATGATAGTGGAGAAGAATAAAGCAAAATGTTATCTTATAAGACCATTATATTCTTCCCCGAAAAGAAATGGTCTGAGTCACAGACTTCCCTAAGATTCATGTTGATCAGATGTCTTGAAGTAAAACATGAGATGGTGGCAGGGTGAGGTGGAGGAGAAACTTAATTCATATGTTCTGCTTCAGAATGCCTTACTGGAAATGCAAAGCTACTCTTTGGTGCAATTCACTGGAGGAGGACAAAGGGGTAAAAAGGGAGGAGAAAGAATAAACAGCTGTATAGGATATTAAAAATGTATCACGCTTGGATGGCCTGACTTTAGCTTTAACACACACAAAGCAATTTGGCTGAGGCTAGGAAAAGTGGCAAGGAAAAAAAAGAGACAATGATCGGAGCCTTGTGTACATCACAGTATTAACACATACTAAAAGTAGTTGTGTGGACAAGCAAGAAGTTGGATGAAATAATACGGAACTGTTCCCAATATAAAACCATCAGCTAAGTGCTTAAATCTGCACAGTACTTCCCCCCAGCCAAAGTACAAATTTTGATGCTGGGATCACTAACCTTCCCAAAAGGTCCTTTGGGAGTCAGGAGATGAAGATACACCCATAATTATTCAGTCTGCTTTTAGAAAGGGTTTCTGGAATGTTGGCCACTTGTCTATCATCTGCCAAACATACATTCATACATGTGTTGGTATGTCTCTGTGTGTGTATACATACACCCACATCCACACTCCCACGTCCTCACTTTGGCAGTAATATAACACTGTACAAAATTAATCTCTTGTTTCAAAAAGTCCTCAAGCAATTATAGCGAGCAGTGAAAACATGTAGATACATCAAGCATTGCTACAAACATATGGGAATTGTCAAGCGAAGACACTGTTCAAGATGTATAGTTTCTGGGCTGAGCAGTTATTAGATACACCCAGTCTAATGGAAAGAAAGAAAGGGAGAAAGGCCAGAGATTATTCTTTAACACTTTCCAGTGAAACATTTATATACAAAAGATGAATTAAGTGTTCTCTAAGGAGAGTAACATAAGAACAAGTGCCTCTAATGCTGTTTTTAGCAATCAGTAGATTGTATAGAACAGTGTTGGCTAATCTCTTTGGCTGAAAGCACCCCTGCCCACACCATAATGCAATGTGCATGCAACATGCCCCCTGTGCACTCTGCCTCCCTGCACATGCGATCCCTCTGCTCCCCCCCATATGCATGTGACCTCCCTCGACCCTGTTTTGGGACCAGCAGGCCTCCCTGCAGCCTCCTGGGACCAAAAATAGGATGCTCCCCCACCCCCATGCATGTGACCCCCTCTGCGCATGCATTCATGTCTTGTATGCATGCCCCCCATTCATGCACAGCAGAGACCTGAAAATAGCTGGTCGGTGGGAGGCATGCACGCATGCACGGGGGATCTGAGCTGGACCGATGGCTCCCATGCCTGCATGGCACCTGTGCCACGTGTGCCATAGGTTCGCCATCACGGGTATAGAACAAAACTGACATGCATGATATAGGGATACATGCATGCACACGTATTCTCACATTTGTTTTTTCCATGGACACAGTTGTATAACTTTTCTTACTGATCAACATCTTTAAGTGACTAAAACCTTTGACAGGTAGTCCTCGACTTGCAACCATCATTACAATCTTCATTCAGTGACCGTTCAAAGATGACGGCATCGAAAAAGAGTGAATTATGACTGTTTTTTACACTTAGAATAGACCATTGCAGCATCCCCATGGTAACAGGATCAACATTTGGGCATGTGGCAACTGGCATGTATTGATGATGGTTGCAATGTCTTGAGGTCATGTGATCAGCTTTTGCGACCTTCTGACAAGCAAAGTCAATGCGGAAGCTGATTCACTTAAAAACCATGTTACTACTGTAACTTGACAACTGCAGTGATTCACTTAATAACCATTGCAAGAAAGGTCATAAAATGGGGCAAAAGTCACTTAACTGTCTTACTTGGCAATGGAAATTTGGGCAAATTGTGGTCGTATATTGAGGATCCTGTATTAGGGAACAAGAATCCATCTTAACCATTTTTTCTGTTCTGAACTTTCATGAGTCTGTTGGGTGTATTTGGTTTTTAAGTTCATCTACTGGGATCCTCGACATAATTTCATGGAGTTTGACAATTCTCATTATCAGCTCAAACTCCTTATGGCAATGATGCTGAAGTTTTTGGGCCCAGCATATCAAAAATTCAGAAAATGTCTAACTTGATTTTGCCTGCCTGTCACCTCTGCCCCAAACCAATGAGAAACAATTATTTTACATAGTCAATATAGTCAAAATGAAGCTGTTCTAGTTGCCATTCTGTCTGCCTCTGCAGTTTTCATAAAAAGCATGATAAAACTGTCATGCCTTGTTCTTGTGCGATTTTTAGAGGCTCTGGAGCCTGCACAAGAGCATGGCCCTCTCATGGGAATTCTGGAGAGTTCTGAGGCTGTGCGAGATCACACTTCATTCCTGCGTAGCCTCCATATAACCTCCCAAAATCACACAAATTCACACTCTGTTCTCGCCTGTTTTTAGGAGTCTCCAGAGGCCACGTGACAGCATGGCCCTTGCATGCAACTTCCAGACCTTCCATAGGATGCACAACAGCACCTCACAGTCTTGTGCGGCCTCTGCAGCCTCTGCAAATCACAGAAGAATGGGGCATGCTTTCAAGAATAGTTGTCAGTTGTTGGCAAGTGCTTAGCATGTCACCCAAAGTGTCGTGGCAAGTCACCTTTGACATGCGTGTCATAGGTTCATCAGCAGTGTTTTAAGGATTGACATATTACTTACCCCTATTAGCATGAAATACTTATTGGAAAAAAGTCCCCATTGAAAAAGCAAACAGCTGCCAAGCAGAACAGTCTCCCAAATAAACACTCTTTACTGATTTATTGTGACTGTAACTGAACTTATTTGAGAGAAGAGACATCACTATGTCTGTGGCTATTTAACCTCATGGCAGAAGATACATGGGCAAGGCAGTGACTTATTATCTACAGACAAAAGAGACCGATGAGTAAGAAAACTCTGCAGTTGGCTCTGAAAGTTTTATACCTTATATATATTGCGTGCTATCTATTATGTACAGGTAGTCCTCAACTTACAAATGTTCATTTAGTAACCAAAGTTACAATAGCACTGGAAAAAGTGACATTTAACATTTTCTCCACTTAGAACCGTTGCAGAATCCTCATGGTCAGATGATCAAAATTCAGCCGCTTGGCAACCTGTTTATATTTATGATGGTTGCAGTGTTCCGGTGTGTGTGTGTGTGTGTGTGTGTGTGACATGATTACTTTTCGTGACCTTTTGACAAGCAAAGTCAATGGGGAAGCCAGATTCACTTAACAACCATGTTACTAACTTAACAACTGCAATGATTCACTTAACAACTGTGGCAAGAAAGGTCATAACATTCACATGACAAATGTCTCACTTAGCAACAGAAATTTTAGGTTCAATGGTGGCCATAAGTCGAGGACTACCTGTAAAACAATTATTTCCTAATAGTAATGTAGACTTTTATAGGAATCTAGTACTTATAATGGCCCTAAAATAAGGACAATGAATTCTAAACATACAGGGAGATATCCTAGCTATTGGTGTCTTGCCCCTTTCTTCATATATGTATCCTAGAAATAGGACTCATTTCCCAAGGTACCAGCTAGGTGCAGAGGTTGGGGTGACCCTCCCCTTCTTTTCCTACTTGGGAACAAAATAATTCCTTAGCTGCAGTTACTCAGCAGCTATCCCGCCTCTTTTTAAAGGTGCTGCAAGTTGTTTCGCTATTAAAGCTTTCATTTCCTATTATAAACTTAGTGCAGCGGACTTTTTAGGGTTAAAAAAAAGAAAGAAAAGAAAAGCAGAATGACTCCACAAGGAATAAAAGAACTTACTGAACACGCACTCCCCTCCGCCACACACTAAAAAACTTTGGTCCGCTTCCAAAGTGGACTGGCTCTGCTTCTTGAAACCTTGGCTTTCATTCCAGTATGATACTAAAGCTATGACTAATAACCCCCTGCCTGTGCCTGCTGATAATTTCACTTTTGAGTAGCTATTCTGGTTCATCCTAGTATATCCTGAAGATGTCAAGACATTTTTTTTTAATTAAAAAAGGCTCAAAGATAAAATGTTCACAGGTCTCTAGCATTATGAATACTCCTCTCTCCCCCCAACTCCCATCCAATGCATTTAATATCCTTGCTGCTGCAAGCAGATGTTTTCTAGGATAGTTATATTCTTAGATGCTGGCTAAGACAATGGCTCCCTCTATCCCCTTCCTCTGCATCTCACACATACATTTATTAATTCAAACCAGATTTGGGATTGTTCCCATCTTCTAAAGCAAACATGCCATGTATCACGTTGGGTGAGTTCAGTCCCTGCGTATGTTGTATTTCACGTCTCACTCTTCCCAGGCAAGAAGGTTGCTTTTAAAGTGTATAAAAGAAAAATGCTTGCTTTGTTTGCTTCCCCCTCCTCCCTTTTTGAACTATTTTCACTTTCAGAGTGACTCGAGCCTCATTTTACATTTACAATGAGAAACATTTGTAATGTTAATGAATTCTGACTTTGGAATTAATCTTCAGTGGAAACTGAGATGAAATGCAACTAACTTGCTAGGAATTCATTTTAGAACCCTAAACTCTAAATCAGTGTTTTTCAAACTTGGCAACTTTGAGATGTGTGGATTTCAACTCCCTTGCTGGCTGGGGAATTCTGGGAGTTGAAATCCACACATCTTAAAGTTGCCAAGCTTGGAAAATGCTGTTCTGAATCATTCGAGCAGCAGCCTTGGATTGATAACACCTGCATGTTCATTAGTTGGCACATTTCTTTAAACAATAACATCTGCACATGGGAACGAACCACCACAAGTCTCATTTTTATAAGTGGAACGTCAGAATCCATGTCATAATATGGCTTCTGAAAAATCATCTGCCCACAGCAAAGCCAGTTTTATACATTCAGTTGCAAGACACCAAATGTTGTTTAATTAACTCCCATGCATGCATACGTGTAACACTTCTTGTTGAGACAAATGCACAGGAAATCCATCCTTGTCAGCCATGTTTTGGAATCAAGCGCAGACTCCAGTAGAGGCAGACATACATCTGCTGATTATATACGAGTAGATCTCAGGTTTCGACCAGAATTAAGCCCCAAATCTCCACTGCTAAACAATACAGTTGTCGAGTGAATTTTGCCCCATTTTTATGACCTTTCTTCTGATAGTTGTTAAGTGAATCACTGCAATTGTTAAGTTAGGAACCTATTAAATGACCCGGGCTTCCCCATTGATTTTGTTTGTCAAAAGCTGATCACATGACTCTAGCACACTGCAATCATCATAAATACCTGCCAGTTGCCAAGCGTCCAAATTTTGATCAGGTGACCACGAGAATGTTCCAATGGTTGTAAGTTGTAAAAACTAACTTTCTTCACTGCTGTTGTAATTTCAAATGGTCACTAAACAAATGGTTGTATGTCGAGGACTACCTGTACCCCAGTCTTACTTTCCCTATGGCAAAACAGAGAGAGGTATCTTCTTAAGGCCATGGAAGTGTACAATCTTACAGCCAACAGATAAATCTACCAACTTACTGCCTCACAACGGAGCCTATTCTGCCTCAGTGAAAGAGGTGCTATTCTTATGTTTTTAATGTGAGACAATTTAAGAACAGGGACTGACAGATTTCCCTTTCTGCATCTCTCTTTTTACCTAGAGTTACCTGCTAGCAGAAAAAAACCCCACTGGTTGCTATCTTTAACTCTAAGATTGGGTGACTGGAGAATACCGAGGATAGAGGCTTGTCTAATGTTCTTGTAAAGAAGGCCACATCGGTTTGTTTTTTAAAACCTGCTTAGCATCCTTCTGAAAGAGCACCAAACTTATGCCCCCCCCCCCGTCAAATACTCTAAGGGCCATACACTGAAAAACAAGAGGATTCTCCTGTGTCCTGCTGCTGCACATGACCCAAACACCTAAAAAAGGATGAAATACATATTTAGAAACAGTCCGGTTAGCAGTTTACAGGAATAGTGGAAGAACTCAAAAGAGCTTCCTGCCCCTTCAGCCAGGAGTGGGTTGCTGCCGGCATTACTGTCAGTTTCGTATGGGTGTGCAGTTGCCCATAAATAGGTCTGTGCATGCTCTATTTCAAAAATAGAGAAAAAAACATGCCCCGCCAACCGGGGAACTGATTCGGAGTTGTGGCAGGCCTGGGTCACTGCCGGTTCTGGCGACCAGGCTGGCAAACCACTACTGATTCGGCTGAACCGGTCTGGACCAATAGGAACCCACCTCTGCCTTCAGCCAATACGCCCTTACCAGATATGGGTGACCTATCAATCAGGCACAGTGAAAGGAAATCATCATCAATGCTTGCAAGGGAATGGCTGGATTGAGATGTTCTGACTGGGAGCAACTTCCTGTAACAACTGTGACCTGTTACTTGGCTTTACAGAACTCCTGACAATTTCATTCTGGCTTTCATATATCTCAAAGTGCATGAGAATGGCATCACTGGCATCACATAGATGTGGCTGGCAACAACATAACAAGTAGTTATTATGAATAATGGCATTAGTGCAAGCAAAATGTAAGCCAGTGTTTCTGAACCTTAGCAACTTGAAGACGTCTGGACTTCAACTTCCAGAATTCCCCAGCAAGCAATGAAATTCACACATATTCAAACTGTTCAAAAGGTTCAGAAACACTGGCTTACACTGTTCTCCCCTCTCCCCATAATAAAACCAGTAGAAAGTACATCTGCCCGTAATTCTTTGCTGCCAAAAATTAAGGGTAACCTACAATTTATACATTTGGAATGCAATCAGCAATAAAGAGTTGTCAGGTGGCAGTACCTGTGTCTTTTTCATGGTTTAAATCAACTAGAGTTTCAGGTTTGTCTTTTTAGGATAGTTTTTTCAAAAGATTGTTAAATGCATGTTTTAAAAAATAAGTGTAGCACTCTTCATTTTTGCACTTCAAGCCAAAATGAACACGGAGGGCAGTGCACATGTCCACAACAGAAAGTGTACAGATTCCAACCCTGACCTCATCCTCATCAACATCATCAAAGAATCCTCACAAATTATTTATATGGCAAGAGTTGTGTGGAACAGCTAAACAGAATTATAAGGTACTTCTAGAGTGGGCTGGGTGTTAAGTTGAATGCAGTGGTGGGTTCCAGATTCTGTTCAGTTCAGTTCAGTTCAGTTTATTAAATTTATATGCCGCCCTTTTCCCCCGAAGGGGACTCAGGGCGGCTCACAACTCGAACCGGGGAGGGGGATACAGACAAAAGATTTAAAAACAACAGCATAACAATATATAATTTAAAACTCACAACAGTCATACCATTTGAGAGGGGGGCAACAGCTCTTTAGCCCCAAGCCTGTCGGAACAACCAGGTTTTGAGGGCTTTGCGGAAGGCCTGGAGGGTGGTGAGGGTTCGAATCTCCATGGGGAGTTCGTTCCAGAGGGTCGTAGCAGCCACAGAGAAGGCTCTCCTCCGGGTAGTCACCAGTCGACACTGGCCGGCGGATGGAATTCGGAGGAGGCCAAATCTGTGGGATCTAATCGGTCTAGTGGAGGTAATTGGCAGCAGGCGGTCTCTCAAGTACCCAGGTCCAATACCATGAAGGGCTTTATAAGTGACGACTAGCGCCTTGAAGCGTATCCGGAGACCAATAGGCAGCCAGTGCAGCTCGCGGAGGATAGGTGTTACGTGGGTGAACCGAGGTACACCCACGATTGCTCGCGCGGCTGCATTCTGGACAAGCTGAAGTCTCCGAATACTCTTCAAGGGCTGCCCCATGTAGAGCACGTTGCAGTAGTCCAGTCTAGAGGTCACTAGGGCACGAGTGACTGTTGTGAGGGCCTCCCGGTTCAGATAGGGACGCAACTGGTGCACCAGGCGAACCTGGGCAAATGCCCCACTGGTCACAGCCGACAAGTGGTGTTCAAAAGTCAGCTGTTCCAATTGGAATGGCCCCGGTGTCACCCACATGCACGTGTGCGGCGCACACCTGCGTTGTACTTGCCTGTGATGCTTCCACAAGCCTCCGTAATGCTCCAGTTGCTTGGCGGAGCATTGTGTAAGCGCTGTATGCACCATGCACGTGCACGGAAGCACCCAAAGCTTAAAGCACAGGTAAGGAGCAACGGCGGGCGGGCGGGCCGTCTGGCTCACCATACCGAACAGTATCTGGTGCTCCGGACTGGCTCCAATATGCCCGTACCGGGGGATACTGCCTGCAACCCTTCACTGGTTGAATGGAATATTATGAGGACATATCCTCTAAAAATGGTTCACGAGATCTCTTAGGTCAGGCCTGTCAAACTGGCGCCCCGTGGGCTGGATGCATCACATCCAGCTCAGCAAAGCCAAAAAACGTCAAATCACATCACAATATGGCATGTGACACAGATGGAGGTTGACACCCTTCTCTTAAGTTAAGGCAGCCATTGTAAAGTGTGAATTAGCCTGCTACAGTGCCTCTCCCCATTGAGAATTATTCCCCTATTAATTCAGTCATTCTTCTGTTTGGTAAAAACTTGTGTTTATCTTCAAACAGATGGCTAAAATAAAAAGGCTGGTCTTGCTGGAAAGTCTGAGGAAGCCTCTGTCCGAGACTGCATTATTTCTTTGCCCTTATGAACTGTTTTGACCATGAGGGCAAATGCTAGGAGATAAATTAAAGAAGTTCTTCACACTTTGTGTCTGTCTCATTTGGTTGTTGTTCGTTAAAAAAGTCTCTGTGTTTAAGAAAGAACAGAGCGATCTCTCTCTCTCTCTCTCTCTCTCTCTTTCTCTCTCTCCCTCCCTCCCTCCCTCCTCCCTCCCTCTCTCTCATATATGTGGTCTACATTGAAGTAGCTTATATGTCAAAAGCTACGGGTATATGAGTATTTATCTTTTTATCTAACAGGACATTAGGCAACTTAATTACTGAATATTCTTTTAGCCCTTTGCTTATGCTGAGAAGCATATCCTCTAACAATTCCTATCTCCATTAGCTTGCTTACAAGTGGAATTTAAATTTATGGTAAGTTTAATTTGTTACATTTTATGTTTCATGTTGTTCTGAAAAAAACTACTAAAACATTTTTTTCTCTTCAATTTTCTCATAAATGCTGTCTTCATTAATTTGATCACAATAGTGTTGCCTGAAGTTCTGGCATGTTGTTTTCTGGATTCATCGTTTCCACCTTTTTTTTCTCTTCAAAGTGACTGAGATGAACCCATTTTTAAAAGTTGTTTAAGATATCATTAAGCAACATAGCAATTGAAGTATATGCTTGACGCAAATTATTACTGCACTTTCTTCAATCCACAAAGGCTTAACAATGTGGAAATCTGTAGAGGGATATTTTATGGCAGGTTAGTGCCTCTGTATGGTGAACATTATATTAATTTGCAGCATGTTAAATTGCTCGAGTCATCTGGATTCTTTTACTCACCACTGGTGCTTACAGTAGAAATGTGCTTTCTGTAGCCAAGAAGCTCCATCCAAATAATATAAGATTGCAAAGAGACCATAGTGAATGGCCATAGAGTCTATTCCCATTACAATCCTGTTATTACTTAGGAAATTCCCTTAAGACTTCTTAGTTTGAATAGACCCTTGTGAAAAGGGCATCAACTCCTCTAGTTCTCAGCATGCTGTGTGTACTAGGTGATGTTCATCCATATGTAGTGGGATTAAATACTGCCATTAATTGACAGATAGGAATTGGGCAGGAGGATCTCAGTCCCCTCCCAGCTATATACCAACAATTTTCATTACTGGTACAAGAGCAGGATTTATGGCATAAACAGGGTAGGAAATATCAAAGCAGTGCAGCCTTTTATGACTGAAGCTATTCCCCCTTTTGTGATTTTATTTTACAAGCTTTCTTTGAAACATTGCTGCTGTTTTGGAGCAGATAATCCTTCAAAAGAATATTCACTACACTCAAGAGGTAGAACAGCCCAGGGGATTTATATTTTCTAGTAGAGACCCCACAGTTGGTGAGACACCCAAAAATGCTGTTTGCTTCATTGGAAGAAGATTTCCAAGACCCTTTTCTTTAAAAAGTAAACCTCAAAGACATTAATTTTTCTACTCCCTCCATAAATATAATTTTAGCTGATACAGCCTTTATTCCTTTTATTTATGCTACTGGCATTCAGCTTTTAACATTTTATAGTATGCTGGTTATGAACTTACTATAAAAGATAGGAGAGAAATAAATAAAGCATCTCAAAGTTAAGGCTTCTGCTATTACCATTTCTAATGTAAAAGTATTTTTGATTGTGGCTTCTGCAATCTGCATACATGATTATGATGAAAGCCTCTAAATTTGTTGCTTTCTCTTCCCAATATTGTCATCAGATTAGGTTTTGTGGGAGACATCAGTTTGGTCTAGTGTTAAGGCTAGAAAATGGGAGACGGTGAGTTCTAGTCCCACCTTAGCCATGAAATCCAGATGGGTGACCTTGGGTCAGTCACTCTCTCTTAGCCCAACTCTCCTCACAGGGTTGTTATTGTTGTGGGGACAATAGGAGGAGGAAAGTGTGTTGGATATGAGGGTGAAGGTTCATTCTCCAAGATTGTGGGTTGATTTCCAAACATTTCATTACCAGGCTAAGTAACATCTTCAGCAGAGTTTAGGGAAAGTCAATATCAGTGTTCTTCTGTTTATAAAGGCTTTAAGTGCGGGTGTGTCAAGTAAGGGTCTTGTGATGGGTCAGGTGTGAGTCATCAGTGAGAGTCTTGTGTTGGGTCTTGTGATAGAGTGGTTACATCAGATCAGGGTCACTGGGAAGTGAACTGCTGGTTTGGGGAGATTTCATGGGTTGGTTAAGAGTTGATGCTGTCTCTGGTTGGCTGGGTGGTTGATTTGGATTCTGACGGGATACATAGGCTGGTTGTAGGTCAATGTGTCTATTCATGGAATTGCTTGTGGAGTGCCAGGCTTCAATGAGCTCACAAGTGTGGCGACCTTGAGTTATTTGCCACCTTGAGTTATTTGTAAAAATAAATGTGGTGTACAAATAAAAACAAACAATATCAGATGGGGCAATGTAGAATACAACAAAGCTTGCTGGCTAACTTTCAAATTGAACTGTTACCGTTTAAAGACAGACCATTTCAATAAGTTCTAAGTAAAAGTAAACGGAAAAAAAGTAGTAAAATCTGATTGTGCTATAGGTCACAGAAGCAGTGTGTTTTAGTTCTTAATTGAAGGAGTGAGCCAATGCATAAGGCACTCTCCTACAGTCCTGGAATTCTGATATGATGACACAGGATGGAAATAGCTATTCTGTAAAGTCTTTTCTACGTATCTCAGGTTAATATAAGAAAAATGCCTGAAATGCTGCAAGAATAACTGCAATCTTTTAAAGGTAATATTTAGCACATCAATGTATAGAAAAGCAAAATGTAGATGCTCAAAAGATGCTCCAACTCCAAATGACTCCCCAAAGAAAGTGGCTTAAAATGTATTGAAAACCTTATCATTTGTTTCTGTAATGATAATTTTCAAGACTGTATTTTCAATAGCACTGCATTAACATGTGTTTCCAAAATATCTGGGAAGCAGAATTCCTGTCTCTTTTATGCAACAAAAGACTAATAATTTACATGATTACGAAACAGACTGCTTTGAAATGCTAAACATAAAATTCATAACAATGTATGAAACATTTTATATCTCCCTAACAGCAGAACAAGAGGACACTATTTTTATGTGACAGAGCCATTTCCTTCATCTCATCCACAGTCTGTATCTTGAGATGTAACTCTTCCACTTTTAGTGGGTTTTTCTTCTTCTTCTGCTTGTAGATTTGCATCACTGTTGCTAATGAGATCAGGAGTGGGATGGGTCCAGTAACTGAAGGTCACTCAGGCTACTGTGAGCATGACCTTTCCCCTCTGGTGACAGCTCTCCATGACCACATTGGGCTACAGGACAATTTTAGACTGGAACCCATCTGACTAGAGCAGTGTTTCTCAACCTTGGCAACTTGAAGATGTCTGGAATTTAACTCCCAGAATTCCCCAGCCAGCATTTGCTGGCTGGGGAATTCTGGGACTTGAAGTCCAGACATCTTCAAGTTGCCAAGGTTGAGAAACACTGGACTAGAGCCTTCTGAAGCACTGGCCAGATCTTACATAGGCTGTTTATAAATGAAGCTTCAGCACTTTCTTAATCGTTGTTTTAGTGCTCTTCAGAGAGTCCTAGTCCATTGCTCCAAAGAAGGTTGATTCAAACTAGGAAAAGAGCAGGTTCTTCCAGCTGTGTATGTTACAGGTTCGGCCGCCACTTAATACATTACAGATTTTCTTCTGCTTCTGCCAACAAGAGGCCTTGCATAACAATAGTTTTCACTCTATTTATTACTCAAGGTGGGATGTGGGGAGGGCTTTACTAACTCATTTCTCATTCCTGGTGCTCTAGGGGCTACTACAGGGTGTTGCCGACTACAAGATCAACATTGAACCCACTGCTAGTAATGCTATACCTTTGTAGCATGCCTGATTCTGATCAGCTCTTCTATTTTGGGCATGGGTTCAAAAATATTCCTACCTTGACAAGTTCCTTGAAAGGAAAAACAAATAAAAAAAGTTCAATTACCTCTCAAAAAAAAAACCTTTGGGACAACCATGACCTGGATGACTGAGAATCTCTACATGTTGTTTCAAGCACTCACATTTCATGTTAGGAAGGGTTTCGATGGCTGTCTTCCAACCAGAAGGTGATGTTTTGTGGGAGGGAAAATGAAGCTGGCAAATCCACCAATTACTTTCATTAAAACAAAAAAGGAAGTATCACTTGCCAATTTCCTTACTGTGGTAGGATAGGGCTTGACAATCAGGACAGCAAATTTTCTGCCTGGTCAGGAACAAGGAGTAACACTTTAACAATGCTAGGTACAAATTACAAAGTGAAAAAAAGATCGTATTATAATGTAGAAATTCTGCCATTGGCATCAATGGAAGGGACTTCTATTTTTTATAACAATAATTAACAACTTTAGCATATTGAATGTAAAAGAGGTCTGATGAAAAAATATCAGCTTTTTGTAAACAGGCTACTGCTGAACCTGCAATGTTATGAACCTGCTTTGTTTAATAAACTAAGATTAAATGTAGACTCAAGGAAGGACAGAAAGATTAATATATGGGACTATATCAGATTTTTAAAAGGTATAAATGATTTAATTAAAACTGATATGAACAGACACCCTATTATTTATTTGTCCATTTATATAGCTGTACATATCACCAAGCAAGTAGCACTGGGCAGTGTGCAACAAAGCTTTTATGTTGGTTAAAATAAGTTTTAAGATATCTTAACATGCTCGAGCAGATGGATAAGTTTATCAAAAAAGAAATATATATACACAGTAAGAGCAAAAATGGTTTGATGTATCACTTTTGTAACTTGAAAGTCTTTTGTCACTCTGTGGATTTAACTACAATACAGTCCTGCGAGTCCCTCGGACTGCAAGGCGATCAAACCGGTCAGTCCTAGAGGAGATCAACCCTGACTGCTCTTTAGAAGGCCAGATCCTGAAGATGAAACTCAAATACTTTGTCCACCTAATCAGAAGGAAGGACTCACTGGAGAAGAGCCTAAAGCTGGGAAAGACTGAGGGCAAAAGAAGAAAGGGACGACAGAGAATGAGGTGGTGGGATGGAGTCACCAAAGCAGTAGGTGTGAGCTTAAATGGACTCCAGAGGATGGTAGAGGGCAGGAAGGCCTGGAGCAGTGGTGGGTTGCTCCCGGTTCGGCCCAGGTCGGGTGAACCGGTACTGGTGGTGGCAGGAGGCTCTGCCCACTCACATGGATGCTTCTGCACATGCACAGAAATGTTGCAAGAGCGTGTGTGTGAGCAAACTGGTAGTAAACAAAATTGAAGCCCACCACTGGCCTAGAGGAACGTCGTCCATGGGGTTGCGATGAGTTGGACAAGACTTTGCAACTAACAACAGCAGTCACTGGAAATGAAATCCAAGGGAAAATGATGCAAATTTGAATGGCTTAAAAATGAAGAAGGCTGAACTATTTATTTAACTCCACACAAGCATAGCCTAGCATTTGGCTGATGTTTTCAAGCCTGAGATTGGCCTTAACTTTCTTTGCATCAAACTATTATCTCCTTCTCTCTTGAAAAATATTAAACATTTCCTGTACAATGCAGCTTTAGTCTTCAAGGTCCAAGTGAACTTTTTGAATTATACATTTGAATAAGATTAACTGTATGAGAAAATTCAGATGGGGATCAAATCTAAATTCATGTCACCATCACAGTATATCAGTCTTGAACAAAGCTCCATTGGAATGTTTTTATTGTTGCATTTTTCATTTTGTAAAACTGCTTCAAGATGCATGTACATAGGATAAAACATAGAAATATGATGAAATAATAGAAAGTACTTGTAGCTCAGGTTTTAGATTTTGGCAGTGGTTTGCTCTCTAAGCTTGTTTCAATTTAGTTTCTGAATGTTTCGTTACCAGACTAAGTAACATCATCAGGAGGATTTTCTTGTCCTATTCCTCTTTAGCTTTTGTGCCACTGTGGCCAAAATAAAAATATGTTAAATAAATAATACTATTGCCAATCCATGTCACCATTGGCTATACCAGGCAGGAATTGAAGCAGCTAAAGCTCAACATATCTTGAACAACAGGCTCAAATGGCACTTTCCCCCATCATTTAAAAAGAATAAACCGCTTTTTTTTTTTTACACAAATATTTTGGATCTAGTTAGCGTTTGGATTCCCGAGCACCATTTGCCTACTTTCCCAGAACGTTTTGGATCATTGGAAGGTTAAATTCCCATCTAACAATGCATAAGCCGCCAATAGAGGCTGAACCCATCTCTCCTGTGCACAGCAATGATTACATAATAGAAGAGGTCAAAATTAGGTTTCGCTCCTCGTCTCCCCAGTCTATTTACAATTCTATGGCTAATTTCATTATTGAAACAGGCTTGTATATCAGAGCTGGATAAAGAAGCTTTCCATGTGTAGAAGATGACATGAACTTGACCCACAGGTCACAAGTGCTTGGGTGCATACAGTGAACACCTGTGCTAATTAAGCCTACCATTAATGTGGGGGTTACCATTCATGGCAAAAGTTTTAAATCAGCTGCCACAGATCACAGACAGTATTATATTACTAGCACCATTCCTCGAAAACAAGGAGAAAAAAAATAAATCCCGAATGACCTAAGAACAAACTGAAATGCTAGAAGAATTCCGCAGTTACGAATTATATTTATCTGTCTGAGGCAAGACTACCCAAACGGTGCCTGGAAAACATTTATGAGGTGGATTTCAGTTTTTTTTTTAAAAAAAATTATTATAAGCCACCATCTTTTTCAATTAACAAATTATCCCTATGAACTTCACTTGCCACAGTACAGGGCATTGTAATAAGGCTTTGATCCAGCACAGCAGGTGAGTTGTCCCACTGACCTAATGTGTGATCATGAAGCAATTCATGCATCAAATCTGCAACCACTCTTAAGAGGCTGATTGCTTTTCAGCTTTAAACATATGCCCACAATGAGGTACAGGCTGAGGTTTACTCCAATAGCAAAGAAACATTTGCTGGGTAAAAACAGAATTTTGCAAAGCCAATGGAAATGATACGACTTCTTTAAAAAAAAAAAAGATGTGCACTGTTTTGCCAAAAAGAAAAATAAATAGCTGGGAGAAATGCTTTTGCTGAATAAAGCACGCATTAACATCAGTTAATGCTGCAAACACAACATTTAACCAACTAAACTTCTGCACCACGCTAGCTGATTTAAGGGTTTGGAACCCAAATTCTTGGATATTTTGAAAGACATTCAGTTGTAATGAGATCAGACAAATGAAAACCACCAGGAAGTTAATACACAGCTAACTAATTCAAAATCGACTAACATTAAACAATCTTCAAGGGGCTCCAAATACTTCACTGAAATAAGGTTCCTAACACTGGTAAACTACTGAGCAAAATTTCTTGCCTGAAAGTGAGACAGCTGCAGAAAAAAAATCAGGTTTAAACTGGAAATCAACTTTTCCCCCTTCTTCGTCTTCTGGCACACAAATCTGGCAGAGATTGAGCACAAAGAATCATACTGAACTGGGGAGAGCTGTTGCCAGGAAACAACACTCTTTCTTCATAAAAACAACACTGTCCTGGTTACCTTTCCTCTGCCAAACCAAGGTCCTACCAAAGTGACACCAACCAGGAATCAGTTCCTCAAAATGGGCAAATGAAAAACTTGACTGGACAAGGATCAGATTGGGATTGGTTGACTGCTTAGACTAACTAATCAGAATCCAGCACAAGTAAAGCTTCAATCAGGCACAAACTTGGCTGAAGACCAATTAAGAGTCAGGAAACCTGGCCACGAAGACAGGAACCCAATCAGTCCCCATTCAGTTGCCTGTGATCTGTGTAACAGCCCATTTTACACAATTGCCAGGGAAACACCAGGAAATCTGTTGGGTAGACCAGGGATCTCCAACCTTGGCAACTTTAAGCCTGTCGGACTTCAACTCCCAGAATTGAAGTCTTTGAAGTTTGAAGTTGAACTTCAACTTCAATTGAAGTTGAAGTCTGTCAGGCTTAAAGTTGGCTGGGGAATTCTGGGAGTTGAAGTCCGTCAGGTTTAAGGTAAGTTTGTTAGGAAATTCTGGGACTTGGCTGGGGAATTCTGGGACTTGAAGTTCTCCATGCTTAAAGTTACCAAGGTTGGAGACTCCTGGTCTAGACAACAGTCACTAAACCCTGAAAGATACCAGCTGTGAAAGCCTAAAAGCAATATATTCTCTTAGAAAAAAAATTCTGACCCATCTTCCCTCTTGTTTTCTTGGCACATGGGAGACCACGAGGGAAGGCAGGTACAAGATCAGAGAAGTGACAGCAGATTTTTATTAAGGCAGAGATAACTTGCAATACAGGATTCACAAATATGTGGAGTCAGCCCTGAAACTGGAAAGGGGGAACCCCATGCAGCTTAACCTTCTGTAAAGGAATTCCACAGCAATTATGGAATCAAAGCCTTTTTTTAAAAAAATGTTTGCAATGTATTTTAAACAAACATTCTGGAGACAACATTTAAAAGCCCCAAGCAGCAAAACAATAATGAGTTTATGACTTAGGACCATAAATTCTCCATTTTCATATTGTGACAGACATCACGAATATATGTGACTAAGTCAGCAGATATGAAGACCTACAGTGCAGGCCACTCAACTCTCAAAACTGCCATTTATCATTTCCTGAGAGAATAGCTTCTTGGCACGAGTCCTCTGCAAACACAGCATAAAAAAATTCCAAAACAACCTCGCCATTCCAGCAGACCCTGAATACCATTCTAATTTGGACTATTTTTCATATCAACTAGACTATGAGTTGGTTTTCACTTAATGATGGAATCCCCTTTTCAGATATCTAAATACATTTTAACCAATCTACAGTAAGGTAAAGTAAAAGTTCCCCTCGCGCATATGTGCTAGCTGTTCCCAACTCTGAGATCAGCAGGACATGCCCTTCCTATCACCATTCTCATCTCCCTTTCAAAGCCGAAGAGCCAGCGCTGTCCAAAGACATCTCCATGGTCATGTGGCCGGCATGACTAAATGCCGAAGGTGCACAGAACACTGTTACCTTCTCACCAAAGGTGGTTCCTATTTTTTACATGCTTTCGAACTGCTAAGTTGGCAGAAGCTGGGAGAAGTAAGAGGAGCTCACTCTGTTACACGGCACTAGGGATTCAAACCACCAAACTGCCAGCCTTTCTGATCGACAAGCTCAGCATCTTAGCCACCATGTCCATCAATCTACAGTGAACTATCCTAAATGCTAAGCATTGCCAGTCACAGATTGAAATAAAAGTGTGAGAGAAGAATTATTTATAAAGAATAAAATACCTTGAATTAAGGTTGTTTCAGTTATCTAGAATCTTTTCAGTGCATAAAGATTTGAACTGAATACTTGTTCTTAAAGAGTCACCCTTGAGAGAGGCGGTGTCTGATGTCGCTATGACACGACATGCAATCTTGGGGCTCCAGGATTGCTGTCGATATCTCTGTTGCTGGACGATCCTTTTGGATCTAAACCATTCTGAAGGAACGGTGATAGAGAAGAGCACGTCCTTCTGATCTCAGGGGCATCGCAAAGCCTCTGATTGATCCAGGAAAAGGCTCTTTTTGCCGGCTACAAAAGAAGCAGTCAAAATGGTTGCAGAAGGTTGGGACAGACCCCAGAAACAGAAGCAGAATAGGAGAAACGATGTGTCGAAATGGTGAGAAAAATCCTTATTATTAGAGAAGAAAAAACCCAAAAGACTTAAGAGTTAAAATAAAATTGAAGACAGAAGGAAGCAAGCAGCAAATTAACCCTGGTTTAAAACTATCGTGTTATTTTTTTCATTTTAATTTTGTCTGTTTTCTATGGATGGACTTTTTACAAATGTCTCTTACTTTTAAACTGGACTGGTCTTCCCCCCCCTTCTTCCTCTATCCTTTTTCCATTTTTTGTATTTGTGGATTAAAAGTTTCTTTCCTCGCAAGCTCAGCTAGATCGTAATCTTTAAACATTTTTTTTCTTCTCTTCCGTAGTTCAGAGCTTAGAAAAGAGAGGCGAAAACAGAGGGAAAGAATGTAACACTGCCATCTAGAGGCTAGAGGCGTGGCAACAGCTGATAATACAAAGCTCTTGGCTTTGTTTACTGAAAGGGTCAGTGGAAAACGTCTTGTTTATACAGGTGTTTCTTTGAAGGAAAGAGAAAGCTTTGACCTGAAAAACTTTACTAAATTTCTTTGAAACCTAGTAAAAGCCTTGGATGTTTTAGTGGTAGTGTTTATAACTGGAAAAATGGTCCAATTTGAAGAAGAAAAGGGACTAACATTGGAAAGAATTATGCTAGAAATTCAAAAAGTCTTAATAATCACAGATAGAATTAAAAAGAGACTTGAAATTATAGATCAAAATACAGAAAGTACAGAGGGAAGAGTTGAGAATACTTATAAAACAAGGATGAAATTTGAGGACAGAGTTCAAAAAACACAGAGACATATGAAAGTGATAAGAAAAGTGTTGACACTGACAGCAAATTGAGAGTGGAGGGAAATGATAAGTGCGAAATACAGAAAGGAGAGATTGATGAACTGGAACTCTATCTTAGATGTCAAAATATAGATGAAGAAAGGGGAGAAAATTTGGCAGAAACAATGAGAGTAATTTCGGCAGAAGCACCAGCGATAACAAAAGTCAAGCTGATGAAAGGAACAGATAGAGGGTTTCGAATCTTTATAAGATGTGCAATGAATAACAAGTTGTCAAGAGAAGTCCACATAAGACTTATCAAAAAAACACTTAGAATACAGATTCTACAAATGGCAAGAGATATTGAACTGCACTATTTCTGGAAGGATACGGGACGATGAAATGAAATGTCACAATAAAATTTAGTTAAATGTAGTTAAATTTTGAGTACTATGTATAAGACAAAGTAATAATAGCTATAGTCAAATATATGATCAATAATGATAATAAAGCATTTATATATACCAGATAATATGAAATTTTATACAAACTGTAAGTGAGAATGATAGAGATGATGTTGAAAAACATTTTTATAAAAGATAAATAATTCTATATAGAATAGAATATAAAGATGTAATATCATTGGATTATTTCAGGATGATGTAATGAAATGCCATAATATAAATTTACTTCAAATTTAATATGTTTCACATAAAAAGGATGTAATAATAGCTATGCTTAATGGATGTTTAACAATTATAAAAAATCGTATACATGTATATTAGATTGATGATACTAATAATGAAAAAAACATGGAATTGAAAATTATTAGAGAATGTTATCAATGCTAAAATAATAGAATGACTTAGAATAGGATATAAAAAAATCTTCATTATTGGATATATTGAAGATGATATAATGAATCATTATAATATAAATGAATGCATATTTAGAATACCTTGTTTAAAATGGAGAAACAATAGTGATAATCAAACAAATGAAGTATAATAATAATGTATACAAAGATATTTGATTGACAGGATATGATTTTTGATAAAGCTCAAGTGATGAGTATGGAAAGGACGCAGAAAGACCTTGTAACCAATCAACGCACTGTATGCAGTTGAAGAGGTTTTTATGTTATATGTTTTGTATATTTGTGTTTGTTTGAAAATAAAAATTTTATTTAAAAAAAAAGAGTCACCCTTGATATTTCAGATTTAGGGATCTGACATAAAATATTTTAAATCCCCAAACAGTAACACAATTATTATTATTTTAATTACTATAAATCCTGCATGCCAACTACAAGATTGTCTATGAAAACAAAATATATAAGGATATAGCAGCTCATACATAACAGAAGGCTTTGGAAGACCATGTTTATTATTGTGAAAGCTAATTAATGGCTCCTTTCTTAACTGTTATTCCAGGATGCTCCCCACAATGGCATTGTAATATTAGAGTTAGGTTTTTCTCTCCCAAGATGTGGCAGCTACACTTTTTTTTTTTTTGGCTGGCTCTTATTTCTGAATCCAATTTGGTGGTTTCATTTCCCACACTCATACCATGAACATCGCTGCACAATGAGTTAACAAAAGGCTGCTGGAATCAACTTCCTTTTTGATAGCTCTCCATTATAGCTCTGAAACTGCACCTATTCATTCAGTGATCCATAGCCTTTTCCTTTAAAGAATGAGGCCAAAAGAGGCAGTAGATGAGAATCAAGACAAAAAGGAAGTACAATGCTAAAAGAAATCTCAACATAAATAAAGTTACTAAAAAAAAAGTGCAACTGTAATCTCCATTATTGAAGGGCTAAAGCAGTATTCCTCAAACTTGGCAAGTTTAAGGTGTGTGGATTTCAATTCCATGCTGGCTGGGGAATTCTGGGAGTTGAATTCTGCATATCTTAAGTCTGCCAAGTTTGAAAACCACCTGGCTAAACTAACCTGTAGCCCCGAGGCAGGATGAAGCTCTTAACTTTATGTCATGTAGCTCTCATCCTATGGAAGCCCTTTCCAGGAGATCAGCTCAGATCTCTGACAAGAGCTACAATTCTTTCCTCCTTAGCTGGCTATACAGGAGAGAGGAAAGACAGTACAAGAAAGATATAAAGTTTGGAAAAGATTATTTGGAAGAAGGAAAAGTAGTGCATCAAAGGGAATTGGTAAGGAGAAGTGATTTTAGAGGATAAAGTTTCAGACTAAACTTCAACTTTCCACGCAAGAAGGGATATTTTTGCACAAGGGAAAGTGTGTGCATGCACAACTTCATTTGTGTGAGCTCCCAACACTTGCTGGAATGGGCCTGCACATGTGCTCACCTGCTACTAGCATGGCCCAGTTTCTAATGGGTCACGGCCCATGGGTGAGGGAACCCTGGTTTAAATGACGACCTCTTATTTAGAAATTTGGCATGACCTCTGTGTTATAAGTTCACTCTCGTATTCAATTTGCTCCTCAGTTAGAGTTGGCATGCTGGTTGTTTAACAGGTCAATGATCACTGGGCAAGTCCATGGACTGCCTATAATTTGATTATGGTCACACGGATCAAAGAGCCCGTGGCATTAAGAATGCTATCAGGTCAGCTTAGCTTTATTATTTCATTTCTGGTCTTGCGTGATAGTAAGGGCTACTTCTACCCCAATTCTCTAGTACCCAAGGCAATTCCTCTGCTGCAAGCATCTGGGAACATCATCATCATGAAATCAAACTGCTTGCTCAGTAACCGTAGTCTCTTTTAAAAGCCTGAAGTCAAGTTTAGAAAAATGTCTGAAAGAACTGAACATGCTGGCTGAAATGAAAAGCAGGAAGGTTAAGTGAGAAATTAAGGGTAGTTGGAGAAAAGCAATTCCAAGATGTCCCTTAAAGTTAATGCTTTAAGAATGTTTGAGCGTTATTAGACAATAATTGACAGGCCAATTGACAGTCAAATCTTTTTTTAACCTATCCATTGCCTAACCTTACCTTCACTCCACAAAGTGCAACTGCACTATCTTCAGCAAACCAAAGCATTAAAAAGATGGTGACGCACGCAGAGTAGAAGCAGGCTTGCTCAATGTTCACAGATTCTTCTTAAGCAATATTTGCTCTTTCACTAAATGTTCTGGGTGACATCACTGGATTCTAGAAGCAGGGCACTAAATTCAGCTCAATAGCCCCAAAATAGAGCAGACACGCCATTTCCTGGAACTTTGACTTCATTAAAAAAAAATCTATTTGAAGTGGTATTCCATTTTCAAGATTGGTCCCTGATTTGTTTTAGGAATGTTTTTGATATTTCACGGAATGCTTAGATGCTTAGAACAGTGTTTCTCAACCTTGGCAACTTGAAGATGTCCGGACTTCAACTCCCAGAATTCCCCAGCCAGCGAATGTCCGTTGAAGTTGAAGTCCGGACATCTTCAAGTTGCCAAAGTTGAGAAACACTGGCTTAGAACCTTATTCTTCTTTCTGTTCTTGGCATCTTATAGTGGTGATACTGGGGTTAAAAATTAAAAAATAAAAACATGCAATTCTTCTACAGCATTTGCTTAGATTTTTTTTTTGTAAATCTTGCTTGTTAAGAAGACATCACCATGATCAACTATGAAAATATTGTCTCCCTAAAAGGTCTTTGAAAGAGCAATGTTTTAACAATCTTTGTAAGGACAATCTGTGAAAACAGAGGGAGGGGAAAAAACTTTTCCAGAGAAGTTGTTTCCACCTGTCCTATTTTCTGAACTGGAGGATCTTGGAGCTACTTACTTCATTGGCTCTTGGAGTGGAGGAACCTAGAATAGATTACCACAAATCTACTCAACTCAAATAAGACTTTGTAGGTGACAATAAGCACTAGAACTATACACAGAAGCAAACTTTAATCAGTGTGACGCCATCAACATAGAACTAGCTGGTGTCACTCATTATTAGGTTCCCCTAATATTTCATTTTACACCAGCTGTAGATAATTCTACTTTATATGTGGGGAGGTGTTAGCAAATGGGTTTGATCAAAATAACTGCATAGGAGTTTTTTAAAACTCCTGAGGAGTTTTTCCGTTATGCATACTGAAATCCTGAAGCAATTTTCTCATGACCTGACAACAGTTTGGGGATGCTTTTCGCTTCAAAAGCCCAAGAAGAGAGAGATGAGTTTTCTTTCTTTAAACTTTAAGCAAGATTTTTTATGTTCAGAAGCAGGTTCATCTGTGTGAAACTGATTCTGACAAGTAGCTAAAGGTTTGATTTTGCACACTGTGGATAAATACTTGGTGGAGTTATGAATTCTCAAGAATGGTGTAAAGTCTTTTGACACAGGCAGACTTGGGAAGTGAGAGTTATCCAAATTTCTGTTAAACTCTTTGTGGATAGTAGGATATTTCAATAGCATCTTGAGAGCATACCAAAACAATTCTCTATGTCAATTTATACCTAGCGTAATTAAGGTGGAGTTTTATATCCAAGTTTCTTTCTCATATTTTTCTCTTCCATGGAATTTAGGATATTTTTCCTGCCCTCTTCTATAACTGCAATGCTTCTCCTCTTTCCTAAGGTTTGTTAGACTTCCTCCCACAAATGGGAACAACAGTATATTATAGCATTAATGTTGTGAAATCTCTATTTTATCTTACATATCTACACAAACAAAACCTGCATCAAAGAATTGCCTTCACTTTCCAGGGCCCTTCTAATAAAGACATTAAAGATTTGATATCACTGAAATTCTCTAATCTTCTAATTCCAAGGAAGTGAAGACATATGGATGATAGTAGCCTCTGTGGCAACATAACTCATAGGATGAGCTATAACTACTGATGTCATAAAACATGCTGCAAAATACCAAGGAAGAATACATTAAAAAAATGTCCCCATTAAAAAAAAATCTGAGATGAACTGATTTCAAGATATGACACAACCCCCATCATTATGTGAGTTAACAGCTCTGCAGAAGAATACAAAGCAAACCCATAGATGTGTTGAAGAATGCATGAATTTGTGAATGAAAATAATAGGGGTGGAATTCCAAGAGACAAAATGTAAAGTAGTTAGTGCATTGCAGATCTGGAATAAGTAAACACAACACTAGGCCAAAAACTAGTGACAAACTAGTAATTCACTGTGTTTATATTATTGTCAGTATAATTTTTGAACTAATCCATCAGTAGGTTTGAATAAACATTTAGTGATTTGGATATATAATGCATATCATTGTACATTAAACTTCTAGAATTTTACAGGTAAACTCCAGCAACAATGCAACTATGTGGCTAAATATTCGTTTATACTGGTAGCAAATTAGCTAAGATGTCAGTTAAAAGGAAGGACTTTTTAAAGTATTTTTTTCTTTTCTATTCATCAGTAAAATAAAAAATGGAATTTCCATTCTGAACTAGACATCAGTTACCAACATTCTGTGAGATTGGCTGGACAAAGAGAATTGGTTTAGTCTAGATTTGAACATAGTGTTTACAGTGTAGCATAAACTTATTCTGTTCCAGCAGGGTGGACTATTACAGCAAATTGGCTTTTTAACTGTCTCCAAATTATTTTAATTGTTTTATTTTTTCCCCTGTGAGAACTTTGCAGTATGCATACAAGAGCCAATGGGTATTTCTAGGCAGCAGCAGAAGAGTAATTGCAAAATTACTCTTTGCTTTCTATGAATATCTAAGAAGATTCAAAATTACACAGTGTAATTTGGAAGAGTATTTCTATACTACCCTTTTCTCAGGTACTGATGCCATTTGGGTGGTTATTAAATCTTGAAAATTCAGATTGGTTACCCCGAGACACACAAATGCCAGGATTTTTTGTGTTTACACACTTACATTTTTTGTAGTCTTCTAGAATATTCTTAGTTTCTTCCATGTGTTTCCCCTTACAGCTTTAGTACCATTAAAGAGAAAAGGCAGAATAGCTTCATAGCTTCAAGAACATACCATGTGACAGCATCTGCTATATATTTCTCGAGTCAATACATCTTCATTGTTTCCCAACCCCATCTGAGGTTTTTTTTTTAGTGGCTGGCCTGAAATGGCCTTTGGAGCTTTCAATGCAACTACAGCATAAAACCTTCAAGAGGTATAAACCTACTATCTCCTCTTTGGAGCTTTTTCTTGGTATTTCTTTCTACTATATCTTATATAGTAAGGTATACTTCTATCTCCATTTTTAGATACCTCTTACTCTTTTCACTATTTACTTCTTGCTTTACAAAATTATTAAAATTGTTGGGGAATCGCTTCATCAGTTGCAGATCAAAAATAAGGGAGATTCACTGTAAAGATGAAAAGAAAGCTTGGTCAGATTCACCTTTTTCATCAACACCAGATTTAGTTATTCTGGCCTTAGTGGGGTAAGGCAGGGCTTCTAATGTAGCTACTGTATCTACAGTTTCATACCAAAATTATTCATTGCTATTTTGTTCTTTAAAAAAAAAAAAGCTTGCAAACTGATTTTCTGTTGTATTAATTGTCTAATGTCTAATGTAATCTAATGCAGAACACACTTGATTTCATGGGATAAACTTGTCAACAGAATGTTCCCTTGGATTGCAGCAGTTGAGCTCCTATCAGCACGTTGTCCAATTCTACTGAAGAGCAATGCAAATTCAGGGACACATCAGCAAATGACAACTTGGATATGCCCTAATTCTGTTATACAATGAAATTTGGATGCAATCAATTGGAAGTATCTGTTGAGATTATTTTAAATCAGCTTTATGTATCTGATCTGAAGGATTTTAAACTTGTGAAGTTAGGCAGGTCACGTGAGGCAGCCTGGGCATTTTATGGTATTTCAGTGTTTCCGTTCTTTACCCGAACTCACCAAGATAAATAAAAGTTGATAGAAAAATAAATAGGGGAATGATTTTTCATCCAGGATCCTTGGCATATTATATTTTATTTGACTCATTTCCAAGTAATGCTACAAGGGTCAGGCTGTACCAGAGTTTCTTATAAAATCTTTATAAGACTGAACATTACCATTTTTAAATAATGGTGTTTGTTTATGGTACACCCATCCTTGTTAAAACTGCTCTTTGATTACAACAGAAATAATGGACGTTTAGTAACACAGGAGTCAAACTCATGGCGTTATGTGATGTTTCGCTATGTTTTTTCCCTTTGTGGAGCTGGGGTGGGCATGGCCTGTGCATCACACATCCAGCCTGCAGGCTGCCAGTTTGACACCTCTACTCTCTCTAAAAGTTTATGCTTAAAAATGCCAATGCTACCTGTAGGCAATAATGAGATTCAATAAAAAGAAGCATTATTCAGAAATAGACATTATGTTAAATGGTGTTTGTCATGAAGATGGGACAGATACATCTTCTTCAGAAATGTTAAACTTGCATGGCTGTACCTCATTCCATGTCTGTCTAGGTTATTGTGACCAAAATTGATCTTATATGTGCAATATGACCTACTGAACATTTTTACATATCATTCCTCCATCTACGTTTTCCTCCCTGCTTTACAACTGCTTTATGTGTTGTGTAATTTTGTAGGCCAAGTGTTAGGTAATATAAGCATCTACCTGTGTTCATAGTTATCTATAAAGCCTGATGTAAAGGGAAGATTTTGCTGCGTCTCTTAAAAATAGGGACAGCCATCCTATTTTCTTTGGCATTATAAATGTTTTTTCTTCTTGCCTTATCTGCAGAATATTCTTTTCCTTTCTTCGTTCTTAAACATCTGAAAAATGCCCACTATACTTCCATTTCTTTTCCTTCTGTTCAATGGTGTCCAATTCTTGGATACTGCCTGGAAAAGTCCCTGAAGTTTTCTTCGCAAGGTATTTCAGAGGTGGTTTGCCATTGCTTCCTTCCTAGGCCTGAAAGAGAGTGACTGGCACAAGGCCACCCATCTCTCAGTTTCTAGATCAGGGGTGTCAACCTCAATTTTATTGAGGCCGCATCAGGGTTGTGTTTGACTTCGGGGGCCCTGGGGTGGATGTGGCCAGAGGCTGCGTGGTCTGCTCAAAGCTACTCATGTCGGGGGGCACCTGTGGCAGCTTGAGCATTCTGCCAGCAAAAACAGGTTCCCAAGCTCCGTTTCCAGCTTTGAAGGCCCCATGCAACCCTATGTCAGCAAAAACAGAGCTTGGGAGCCCATTTTCACTGGCAAAGGCAATGCAGTCCAGTCCCTCACTGTTTCCAGCACCCCACGGATCTGGCCCCTGGGCCTTGAGTTTGACACCCCTATTCTAGCTGAATGCCTTAACTATTACACCAAACAAGCTCTTATTCTTCCTATACTAATTAACATTTAGTAATTAATTTGTTGTGATGCTGCAGTAGTTTAAATAGCAGTCCTAGTTATATTCAATGGAAGAGCAACAAAGATGTTCGTATGGCATAACTTGTAAAAATTCTGGCAGTCAACAAGGACCATTCCTCAGCCTCTGATAATTGCACTATTAAAATCCAACAGTCTCTGGATTCAAGCCAGGAAACATAAAAATTGAGATGTAAGCCTAAGGAGCTTTGGCTCAACTCTGACAAAACTGAGTCGCTGTGGATTTTGAGGGCCCTCCATATCGAATGATTTGTTATCTTTAACTCTGGTTGGGGTGATACTCATCCCCCCTAGTAAGCTGTTTTGCAACTTAAAGAGTTTTTTAACTGAAGGATACTGCTCATGGTTACTTATGCCTGAGTTATCTCCCAATTGGACTTTTGCAATGAGCTCTGTTTGGGACTGACCTTGAAGAATATTCAGAAGTGACGCTGGTCCATATTGCAGTGGCAGAGGCAGTGGTAGGAAGGTTGAGGTATATTTTTTGGAACACTCTTGCTATATGAGTTGCACTGGCTCCCAGTGGGTTCCCAGGTACAATTCTGGATGCTGGATTTCTGAATGAAACAATGTCCCCTGGAGGGGCCTTGGATGAATGTGAATTTTAACAGGGACTCAATAATGTTTATTGTTTTAAATGATGCATTTGTTTACAGCATATTTTTGTTTTGTTCACTGCTCAGAGTACTTTCTGGCAGATGGGCAGTTATGTAGTAAGTCTGTTAAATACATACAAATATCAAAATAATAATAAAAAATCCTACAAGTAAACAGGAAAATCTTTGTTCCATCCCTTTGCATAAGGCAGTGAAATGTACTGTCCATCATGCTACTTACTGGCCCATCAAATGTTGAATGGCCCCCAATTCTGCTTTCAAATGAATCAATCTCTTAATACACCTAACTTTGGCTAAAACTTTTGAGATAACTTTCGCATTTATGTTTACATAAAACAGCTCAATTCATTTGGACATTATTTTGTGCTTATTTGTTACAACATGTTTTTTGGAATGTCCAATCTGATGTGTGAAGAACTATACAACTAACATAGCAAAGTTAGGTATTCATTCCATGACTTGTGTAAATAAATATGAACTTCTTGGCAAGGGGTATTGCCCTGGGGAAACATCTTCTGAACATGAGCAGTTTATCTGGCTAGAGGGATTTTCTCTCTCACACTAAGTTCATGAACCTGTAACAATTTGTTTACTGAGGGGGAAAAATGCAATTTCTGTTGTTGAAAAAAGCAGAACATTCAAAGCGTACAGGGAAGTGGAGAGAGAGAATAGCTGCCTCTCATGTTGTTTATTATTGAATAATTTTGTTGAAAACTATTATTTCATGCGATAATTAATAGTAAGGGGAAATCTGATATCAAATACGTTCTACTCTGTTTTAAGCCACTCTAGACTTTCCTAAGGAGGCGCAGTGGCTAAGACGCTGAACTTGTCGATCAGAAGGTCGGCAGTTCAAACCCTAGCACCGCGTAATGGAGTGAGAGCCCGCTACTTGTCCCAACTTCTGCCAACCTAGCAGGTTGAAAGCACGTTAAAAAAATGCAAGTAGAAAAATAGGAACCACCTTTGGTGGGAAGGTAACAGTGTTCCATGTGCCTTCAGCATTTAGTCATGCCGGTCACATGACCATGAAGACATCTTCGGACAGCGCTGACTCTTTGGCTTTGAAACGGAGATGAGCACTGCCCCCTAGAGTCGGGAACAAGTGGCACATATGTGCAAGAGGAACCTTTACTTTTAGACTTCTCCAACCTCGTGCTCCCAAATTTGCTGAACTACAATTTCATTAATTCCCCACTCATTATAACTAGACAATTATTGAATTATGGACAATTCAAATCTAGGCCATTCAGAGGATTTCAGATTGTTAGAGCTGGGCTAATAGTGGTGAATTCTAAAAAAATTTCCTACCGGTTCTGTGGGCATGGCTTGGTGGTGGAGGTCATGTGACTGGGTGGGAATGCCTATGTAGTCATGTGACTGGGGGGGGGTCAAAATACAGATACAGATACTTTAACTTGGGACATAAATACTTTAACAATGTCCTGCAGGAGCAGGGATTGGACTAGATAAAACTCCAGGTCCCTTCCAGCCCTGGATTGCTGTGCTCTTTCAATGTATCCTCTGAAACTGTCTAGTGCAAGATTTGTGGTCCTCCCTCCCTCTCCCTTTCCCTCCCTCCCTCCCTCCCTCCTTTTCTTTCTTTCTTTCTTTCTTTCTTTCTTTCTTTCTTTCTTTCTCTCTCTCTCTCTCTCTCTCTCTCTCTCTCTCTCTCTCCCCCTCTTTCTTTTGCAGCACCCCACCCCCAATTTTTGGTCTAGCAGGCCTCAGGGAAGCCTCCTGGGAACAAAAACCGACCCCAAATGCTGAAAAAAAAGTTCCTACCATTGCGCAGCACAACTGATCATCAGAACTTTTTCTTACTTTGTTAAGCATTTTTTTTAGCATATCACCCCTGGTTCTGCTCCGTGTATCCATCAAGCTTATACACATAAACGTTCATTTCCTAAGTAGCAAAACAGCTTTACTCTTTTAAGTTGCTTCCTTTCACGGAATTCTTCTAAGACCTCTTCAACACACCCATGACTTTTGCAGGAGCAGAGAAGCTTCTAACAATTTCCCCTACATTCTTTCCTTGCACTGGCCATCTCTTCCTTCAATCAACCAAAGTGGCAGCCAATCTAGAGGCCTTCTTACTTTCACCATCCAAATTTTCTTTTTTATGAGCAAGAGAAGAGATAAAGAAGAGAAGTAGCCATTCCTTCAATCAGCATGGAAGAAAGGGGAGGCAAATAAATCTTGGCTTCTTGAGAAATGGTGGAACTTCAAAGCCAGCAACTGCGATGAGCCAAGATTTTGCACCAAAAGGAAACAGCTCCACTTGCAGCTCCAGGGAAACAGCTGTGACATGGTCCTGGCAGCCCTCCCTCTAGATCAGAAGCCAAGCCAATTAGCTGGTGAAGTTCATAGGTTTGGCTTCCAAAGACATCCAGAAACCCCATGGGGCCATTAGGACATGGAAGGGCAGTGTGCATCCTTTCCATTTAGAAAGGGCCTCTGTCTGCAAAATGCAAAGAGAGCTTTTGCAGAATGGAACAAAAAACCCTACAACAACAACAACAAAAACCCCAAACCAAACATTAGTTTTGGTAAGGACATCTGTCATTAAAACATTTTCTCTCTGTTTTCATTGGTAATGCCCTGAGATTATTGGAAGACTGATTTGCAAAGAGAAAATATACTTTTTCACTTAGGAAAACGGACATCCTTAAAGGGTATAACAGTATTTTCTATATACTGCTCCTGAGTTACATCAACATATTAATTTTGATACAAATTAAAGAAAACTGGAAAGCAAACATAATAATATAATATAAAAATCCTTTTAATTCATTCTCTGCTGAATGCAGAATAATTATGCCATTTTTATAACATAGCTTTAAAAAAGTGTCTCATTTTTTATTGGTGACAGAATAGAAGTGGTTAAGAAGGCAAGAGACAATAGCAGGGAGACATAGTTTGCATTCAGGTGTTCTACGATAATTCAATTTTTGTTGTACACCTTTTCCCACTACTGATTTCCTCTCTATCCAGTCATCCTTGGGTTGGCCTCAAATAATTCTGCTATAAAGTTTGCTGTTCTCATTATCAAACACTTACTCTGCCTCCATCGTATCTGTCCTGAATCACTGACAAATGGCTTGACCTGTTTTCTGAATGAACCATTGGATATAGGCTGCAGCATGATGGCTCAGAAGTTAAAATGGTGTGCTTATCGGCTGGAAAGCCAGCAGCCCAGGTTTGAGACCCAAGCACCACATGGTGGGGTAAGCTCTGTCCTTGCCCCAGTTCCTGCCAACCTAGCCATTCAAATGCATGTACACACGAGTAGATAAATAGGTACTACTTCAGTGGGAAGGTAACAGTACTCCATGATGCTGGCCACATGACTGTAAAAAAGTCTGTGGGCAGTACTGCCTCAATGGTCCTAGAAAAGGAGATGAACACCCTCTTCTATAGTTGGCAATGACTAGTGGAGTAAAATCCAATAGCTTTTATTGGATGCAGGCAAGGTGATTAGATTTGTTCTACTCTTCTGGCTGCCTTTTCAAAGTTGGTTTGTCTATAACCCCATACATAGCATTTCCAAGTATCCACCAAATAAAAGAAAAATGTGAAATAATTAAATCTAGGGGGGGGGGGCGCGGCAGCCGAAGGGGGAGACGCCAGGGCAGAAACAGTCCTAAGTTAAGGCCCAGATAGCATGATAGATAACTTAAACTGAGTGATTGTTTGACTATTTCTCTAACTTTGTGGAGATAGGGGAATACGCTCTAATAAGAACAAGCCGGTCTGATGTATCTGAAGCTAAAGTCCCTCACTAATGCCACTTCAGGGACTACTGTTAATTGGGAGCTCTGCTCTTTCTTGTTGGCTGCTTTTTATCTTTCTCAGACAATCATTTTGTGAAACCTCCCCAGTCTCCTATGTATTTCTAGCATATGAGAGTTTACTTCCCTTCAATAGAGAATTTTATTTTTAACGATCTAAGTCCTTCTGTAAACTCAGTATGGTTAGTATGAAAGCTTTGTAGTTCCTTATGTGCTTCTGGTACCAGAGAATTATGTTAATCCCGAGTCACCAGATCGTTCCATTTCTGCTTTGAATTCTCTTTGGGAACATATGGAGTGAATACAGGATGTCACGTAAATAAAAAATGTAGAAGAATTTTGTTTTAACTTTTAGTTCAAGGTATGGGTTCACTGCTACAAAGGGACTGGATACTGACTATTTGCTGTAACAGCTCTTCTGGAGTTTTACCACTTTTGCATGAATATTTAAATATTTATTTAAAGATTAAGCTCAGGGCTATGTGAAACCTCAAAACAGAGCTTCATTTTAACCAAAGCCTCAAAAGGCCCTTCAGTGCTACTCTACAAAATGCCATAGTACCCCTCCCATTTTAACTGGTGGAACAGAGTAATGGCATTGCTTTGCCAATTGAAGAGGGTTTGGTACATTTTTTCCCTTTTCTGCTGCATCCCTGTTGTTTTATTCAACTCATTCCTTTCTTGCTCTCCTTCCCCCCAGCTTTGATGATTTGACTTCTTAAACCAGGTATGTCCAACCCGTGAGGCCCTGGATTGCTAGTAATGTGGTCCCGCAAGATAATAAAAAAATATAAAAATAAAGCAAGTTTGTTACTTATATACATGAACTACATTATATAATTTATATAAAGCACAATATAGCCAACATGTGAAGGGTAAGTGTAAGAATAAAAGCAACAAGAAAAGGACACATGCACGAAACAGTAACTGTGAGAGGAACCTTGGAGTCCTATTTGACAATTACTTAAATATGAGCCAGCAGTGTGCGGCAGCAGCCAAATAAGCTAATACAATCCTTGGTTTTATAAACAGAGACATAGAATCAAAATTATGTGAAATATTAGTGCTGCTTTATAAAGCCTTAGAAATGCCACCTCTGGAATACTGCATCCACTTTTGGTCACTACATTACAATGTTGAGATTTTGGAAAAAGTGCAGAGAAAGTAACTAAAATGATTAAAAGTCTGGAGACTACAACATGAAGATTGAAGGGAGGGAGAGAGGGAGGGGTGGAGGGAGGGAGAGAGAGAATAGCAACCAGATCATGATCCAGATAAGTAAGCCAATTCAACATTCTTGCTGAGGTGGACTTACATTTTAAAAATCGAATAATAAAATAATTAGAATAGAATTTTGTAGTGCATTATTCCCTGTGATTCTAATCCTGAATAATGAAATGCACCAAGCCCTTGATGGGTTAAAATCTAAATCCCAGATGGGAGTTATTTAGAAAGTTTAATGTATGATTAATTATATAGAAATAAGAGTATACTAAAAAATAAAAAAAAATAAAAAACCACCTCCAAATAGCTATGACATTGTACAAAGAAGAGAAGTTAAAAGGTCAAATACTCTGTAATTAGTTGCACACCATTAATTAATCATTATTTGACCACCAGGATTTCTTTTGACTACAATAATATCTTTTCTTTAAGACATTCTTCACTTGGTTTTTGAGCACCAAACCTAACATGTTTACTATTAATTATGTGATTTAAGAATAAAAGAGGAGAATAAAGAATCTTTAACTTAGGTTTAGTTTAGTTTTTAGTTTAGTTTTATTGAACATTTATAGGCCGCCCTTTTCCCTGAGGGGATTCAGGGCGGCTTACAATAATAGGGGAGGGGAGTGCAGGACAAAACACAAAAAGAAAAAAAAAGAAGGTTCAACTCTGCCTCCCATTCATTCTGCGAATGTGTAAAATAAATTGGAGTTTGAAGTAGTTTATGGCAGTTGTGCGCTAGTTTGGTGGCAATAATACTAAAATTATTGGGCTCGGAGTGAGAAGCAACCCATTCATCATACATGCAAGCTTTTCTGCTCTTATTCACAAGTTTTTTATTCACATAAAAACACGCTTTCATTAGTTGTATGAACATACAGGAACTGAGCTGAAAATAATTGATGGAAAAATATTTTTTCCATCAATTTTTTTTCTCTTTTTTCCCCTGATGTCCAGCTGAAATTTAAGATTTCTCTGCCTTCAGGCACTTTTACATGACAGCTTTTCAAAGCCCGTCTTCCTTTGATTTTTCTTCTCTAGGCTCAGCATATCCAATACCTCTAGTTCACTTCAGAAATACATCTGGTTACTGAACAGTTCAAACCATTCCCATTGGCACTATTGTGTATGTACTTCCAGTATTCCTTTCTCTCTTCCTAGCCCATATCTTTCAACAGCTCCTTCAGTCTCCTGCCCACCACTTCACAGTCCCTTGTAGGGTCTTGAAGGCTGAGTCATTTGTTCCTATGTGGATCAGTAGAGAAAAGCATCTGTCAGAGGCTTAAAGAGCCTTGTGACTTTTGTTTTCAGAGCTCAAAGATGTGCCCCAGGAAGGCTGCACACTTCTCTTCAAAGACTGGCTGGCTGGATGACAGAGTGATGTTTCAGTACATTTGTATAGGGAACTTCTGAATACCACATATTATGTGTGCTTCTTTAGGACAGAATAAGGAATCTTCCCTCCATACTTGGTAGGGCCTCCTCTTCAATCACAGAAACATATGGCAGATGCTCTTCATCCAGGAATCCAGAGTTATCACCACTGGTGAAGCCCTGAAACCTATTCTGAAGCTCATAATTTTAAGGACTCTTTTTGAATTGTGTCACATTGTTCTGTCCAGTTTTCTATGGTTTTCTTTTCTTTTTTGGACCCACTGAGCCTCAAATGATTGCTCGGGGTTCAACTCAAGAAATGTACATCCTTCTGTGATAAGCTGAGAAATGGGGAGTTTTGTTTCTAGCCGCATAACCTTCTCTTCCAGGACAATCAGTCTGCTCTTGTAATAGTGCTTGTCATCTTCAAGGAAAAAAACAAACATGGCACAGCTCCCAGCAGGTTGTGAGACTAATTATCTCGGTCTCTAGGTTCCAGTAATAAACAATAAACAATAAGAAAGTGCCTTCTTGTTGTCTTCTTCTGCTATACCTGTTGTTCTCTCTGTTTGCTGACTCAATAAATCCACTCCCTGGGAAGCTGGCTTCCTAATCTACAACTTAAATGCCCATCTAGAGCTACATATATAGATGATGATCACAGAACTGGCCAGACTGTAAGGGAAAACATTAAGATTCAGGAGCATGAGAAACCTATAGCTACAATTCCAGGAACAACAAAATCCAGGCAGGTAAGAATCCCATTGTGATTCTCTATAGGCAGTTATCTTGGTTAGTACATTCACAAATATCTGGGAAGACTTGAGTTCATATTCTTATTCCCTATTTAAATTCCCTGGGTGGCCTTGGGCTAGCCACTTTTTTAGCTGAAACTATTTAATACAAGAGGCCACACTTGTTTTCAGTCCTCCAAATTTCCAACATGGGCAAATACTATTCCAATTGATGATGTAATCACCTCACAATGAAGGAAGAGATGGGTCTACACTCCTTATGTTCCTTATCTAGAGCAGGAGTCTCTAAACTTGGCAATTTTAAGACTTGCTGGCAGGGGAATTCTGGGACTGGAAGTCCACAAGTTTTAAGGTTGCCAAACCTCTGATCTAGAGCACCAGTTTTGGTAGTGTATGGTATCAAAGCGAGGCTATTCATAATAAGATATTCTTTTACTGGAAATATAAACTTATCCACATTATCTCACAATTTGTAACTTAGATAAAAAAAACCAAATCTGTACTTTTAGAAATAATGCCGCTTCAGATACTGTAGACTAATTTTCATCATTTAAAACAAGAGAGAAATAGAGACGAGTTATATTTGTGAAAAAAGCCACGTTGGCTTTTAAGATTTTGTTGCCAGACTCTGACATAAAGAATTAGCTCATTCAATCAAAAGAAGTTCAGATTTAATCTAACACTGGCATTCAATGGCTATCGTTCTTTCCCCTCCATGTATAGTCAGGGGATCTCAGGGCAGCTGTGTTTGCAGAGCAAGATGCATTAGGGAACCAATGAAGAAGTGTTGCCAAGATGTGCAATGAAATCCCTCCCACTCCCAAGAAATTAATAACCAAATTGTCTTTTCTCTTTTTAAAGCACCCTTTCAAAATACATCTTGGGAAGAAATCTTCTTGCAAGAGGAAATAAAAACATTTGGTATTCGGCAGCCTTGTTGCTATTTCCATTTTCTTAGCATTCCAGAAATGCCATAGAAAGAGGAGAGCAGGTGGTTCAGACTACCCATGATTATTCTTTAATAACACCCATATTGTAAGCTAGAATCTAAATCAGGGTGTCAAACTCAAGGCCCAGGGCCCGGATCCGGCAGGGTACTTAGGTCTGGCCCACATGGCCGCCCTAGAAACAGCAAAGGACTGGCCCATAGTGCTTCTGCCAGAGAAAACAGCCTCCCAGGCTCTGTTTTCGGCTGCCACAGCCTCCTGCAACCCTCTGCCAGTGAAAACAGAGCCTGGTAGCCTGTTTTCGCTGGCAGAGCTCTTGGGCCGCCACAGGTACCCCAAACATAAGTGACGTCAAGCTGGCCACGGCCCCCAGAGGTCAAACACAACCCTGATGTGGCCCTCAATGAAATTGAGTTTGATACCCCTGATCTAGATCATGGATTATCTTTAGACACTCCAAGTGGTTATGTTTCTGAATCCCGGAATGGGCTTACATAGAAGATGAGTGCATACTTAAGAGACATCATCCCTTATTTTTTTTTTAAAAAGAGTGAAGGGTTGTTCTATAATATTGAAATATAGGTAATCCTCGACTTAGGACCATAATTGAACCCAAAAATTCTGTTGTTAACCGAGACATTTGTTAAGTGAATTTTGCCCCAATTTTACGACCCTTCCTTGCCACAGTTGTCAAGTGAATCATTGCAGTTGTTAAGTTAGATACACGGGTTGTTAAGTGAATCTATTTATCCATTGACTTTGCTTGTCAGAAGGTCAGAAAAGGTGATCACATGATCCCAGGACCCTGCAGCAACTGGTAAATAAAAGTGAGGCAGTTGCCAACAGTCTGAATTTTGATTACGTGACCTGGGGGGTGTCACATGGGGATGCTGCAACAGTTGTAAGTGTGAAAAATGGTCCTAAGACAATTTTTTTCCCAGTGATGTACTGTAACTTTGAATGGTCACTAAATGAACTGTTGTAAATCGAGAACTACCTGATCTACATAGAAAAGAAAAGTTCTTCACTTAAAGGAATTGGGTCCAGCAATAAATGTAATCCAGTTTCCAAAAACAACAGGAACAGATTGAGTTAACATTAGTTTTTTCCATAGCAAATTTACCTTTTCCTTATATTATGGCACCTAAACCTGAACCAACAATGACAATGACCACATGTACAGAGTGAACTATACCTAGGGGGCTAGAAAATAACATTTTGAAAGTGTTAGATTATACAGCAACCATTTGCATTCCGTTTATTCACCAGGAATGTTGGCAGCACTTCCTGCCATTTCTCAATCCAGATTTGAAAAAGGAGGTTGCAGCACTTAAAAAAAAACCAATGCAATACAAAACTAAACTAAACTAAACAAGACTCTTCTGCTAGAATTTTTAGGCTAATGAGTAAGAATTACTGGCACCCCAAATAAATCCACTGAATTGGCAGGAAAGGATGAATTCTGTTTGCACGCTCACTGTTCTTGCCTGCACAGTGGGTGAGGCTTGAAGAACAGAGTTAAGGAAAGGAGAGCAGTAATGAAGAAGAGAACGAGGCCTCAATGCAGCAGAGAAAACTCTTCTGTTGAAGATCCTTTCTGCATCCCTTCTATTTTATAGGTAGCCCTTGATTTACAACCGCAATTGAGTCCAACATTGCTGTTGTTAAACAAAGCAGTCGTTTTGCCCCATTTTACAACCATTCTTGCTATAGCTGTTAAGCGAATCACTGCAGTTGTTAAACAAATCATGTGGTTATTAAGCAAATCTAGATTCCCCCCCAATTGACTTTGCTTGTCAGAAGCCAGCTGGGAATATTACAAATGGTGATCACAGGACCCCAGGGCAATGCAACCATCATAAATACACAGCAAAAGCCAAACACCTGAATTTTGATCATGTGACTATGGGCATGCTGCAATGGCCATAAGAAGGGGTGGGTTCTGGCTTCAGTTACTGCCGGTTCGCTCAGGGATGCACACGCGCTTCGGCGTGCTTGATGTGCTTATGCACAGTTGTAAAAAATTGCTTTTGCGCATGCGCAGAAGCAAAAAACAAGATGGTGCTGCCTGCAGAACCAGTTTCGGGGTGTGGCCAGCCGAGTTACTACCTACTCAGCCGAACCAATCCGAACCGGTAGGAAGCCACCTCTGGCCATAAGTGTGAAAAGCAGTCATAATTCACTTTTTTCAGTGCTGTTATAACTTTGTGATGGTCATTAAGTGAATGGTTGTAACTTGTGTACTAACTGTACTTGCTCTTAGTCTACAGCACTGGTGTCAAACTTGTGTCATCATGTGATGGATGTATCACAACTTTTTCCCCCTTCGCTAAGCCGGGCATGGGCATGGCCAGCATGTGACACATCTGGCCTGCAAGCTGCGAGTTTTTGACAGTCCTGGTCTACAGGCATCTCGACTATCAGCTGAAGATAAAATTTCACTACATTTAATGCTTCCCTTGGCTCGGCCATTAGCCAGTGATAGGTATATTTTCACAATAAGCAGATGATTATTAGATGGAGGATGTTGGATCAGCTTTTTGTGTCTAGCTAATATAACTTTATGAGTATAAATTGTTTATGGTAGTTTATGAGAGCCAGTGTGATGTAGTGGTCAAAGCACCAGGATAGAAAATAGGAGATCTGAGTTCTAGTCTTGCCCTGGGCACAATGCCAGCAGGATAACTTTGGGCCAGTGAGCCCTGGGAAGGAGACCGTGGCAAACCATTTCCCAAAACTGATGCTGAGAAGAGAGTTGTTCAGGCAGTTACAAAGAGACAAGATTGCTTTGAAAGTGCAGAGAGAGGGGAGGGGGGAGAAAGAGAGCGAGTGTGAGAGAGTTTATAGCAGCATACTTCTGCATGTTTACTCAGAAATAAATTCCATTGAGTCCAACATAGCTTACTTCTGGAAGAACAAATTATTCTGTGCATTCTGCTTTCACATCCCTCCAGTTTTTATTTTGTCTTTTAACACCCCACCCCCCACAAATGAATTTTTGCAGATGTATCTCTGAATACACTTTTGCTTACAAATGTCCTTAATACGATGCATTTTTTAACCTAAATAATTATGTATGCATTTTTGAAAATTGGAAAACTACATTTCAAAAGTTGCTTAAGAATAACGGTATGCTGGGTTTGTAAATGAAGAAGAATCAAGCAATTTTCTCACACATGATTGCCTCCAAGAAATCAAGTTCTGGAGGGACAAAGCATACATCGAACAGTCTGGAGAGTCTAATCTTTAAAAAGATGTATTTTAGCAAGTCTAGAACTTGGCATAAAATGTAGCAATAAAGGTAAAGGATGGATGGCAAAATCATTAAGAATTATTCTTAAAAACAGGCAGAGGAAAAAAACAGTTCACAACTCTGTATAATTTATGCTTTCTATATATAATGCTTTCCATTAAATAACTTTTTAAATGAAGGCTGTTCTTATTCATCTCCCATAGCTTCTACGTCACATCTGACATTAAAGTGCTTATATTATTTAAATGTACAATTTTGTACAATTTTATATACAAAATTCCAAGGTTTTAAAGGTTAAAAAGGACAATGAAATTATTATTTCCTATGTGAAATAGGCATGCATAAATTAAATATATGCCAGTTCAGCAATATTATTGAATTTTAATTGTTTGCATTATATATGTAGTAATTCCTATATTAGGATCTTCAACATAGTTCATTTGTTTTTTTTAAAATGGTCATTGTTCAATAGAGATTTAAGAATGCTAAAACCCCACTTCTTTCAATATTAAATAGTGTCAACTCTTTTTTCCTGGATTATGACTTTTAAATACAAATACAGTTAAAAAGACATATATATGTTACCACAAAACATTCAGGTTTATTCAAAATTATTTCCAGACAAAGAAATATCAACATGCACTTATTTATTTATAAAAAAATAAATGCATGTTGTTTTTTCCATGTTTGAAAATAATTTCTAATTAATTTCTGTATCTTAATTTCTATCTCTAAAGTATTGCTTAGGAATAAATTAGAATTTCTATTTTCTATATTCTATATCTAATTTCTATCTCTAAAGTATTGCTCAGGAATAAATTAGAATTTCTATTTTCTATATCTATTTTCTATATCTAAAGTATTGCTCAGGAATAAATTAGAATTTATATTTTCTAATTTATAAATCTAATTTATGTATCTAAAGTATTGCTCAGGAATAAAAACTATTATTGACAAGAAAAAATAAATAAAAATAGTGGCATTGTCAGGAAGGCAATTTAACACTTTTAGTTGGTAGAAGCAGCATTTGAAATACTGAAGGATGATTGCAATTTGGACACAGACAAAGGAACATCAACATTTTGATAAATATGCTTTACATTTAATTCTGCATTTTAAAGAGTAACATAATTGATAAAACTGCATGATGAAATGTCTGATTAGCAAATGATTAGTCTTATAGATCATCCTCTTAAATGGGCTTCTGATCGCCTTATCTGCAGATTTGGTTCATTGTGACCCTCTTAAAAAAATACCCTGGCAAGCAAGCAATTGCCAGCTAGCTAGATCTTTAATACTAAAAAGAAAGGCAACACTTCAGAATTTATGAAAGTGTTATGAAAATCCCCAAAACCTTTATTTTTTTAAAAAAAAAAACTTCTAAGATTACATGGATGTATGAGTATTGAGAGAACACACCCAATGCACCCACCGCTCCTCCTTTGTTGAGAATGCTTTCATAAACATTCCACAGAAATGATGGCACTTGCGACTGTCCCTGAGTTTCTCTTTTTCAGACCGAGGGAGGGACCACGCCCTCCCCTCTGAGTAGAACAGTGCAACGAGTTAAAATGCTGTCAACCGGGACACCATCCACCATCCACTGTTGCTGTGCAACCCCATTTCAAAGGACCATGTGTGCAGATCTCTTGAACATGCCCCAAATGAGGTTGCATGGCAACCAAGCTCAGAGAGTTGCTCTTGACGTGATCTGAAGTCAGTAGCAGCCAAGGGAATGTCTGGTGTCACTCTCTAAATTCTGTCCAGGTGTCTCAGCTTAGAGCCCGGCCTTGGCTGAGGGTCAGACCTTTGAAGCAAACTACCATTTATTTTTTCCAGGCAGAATCTTGGGTTATACCCATGGATCAAAGTTAAAAACTCATCTGGAAACTGAATTTCACCTTGTTCCAATGTAAAAATCAGCAATCATTTCAAGAGCTGAATGGAATGAAGCCCAAGCTTGCTTGAAACACTGTAATGAAACTTTCCACAAATTTGGATGGAGTCTTTGGGTTTATAACAGAGCTGGAAGCTAGTTAGTTTTTGGCTAGGTTTTGCTGCCAATCTTTTGCATAGATCATTGCATTACATGATATTATACACATTTTCTTTTCAAAGATGATAAAAGCCTCTTTTTAAGGGAAACCTTTTAAAAGCAGTAATGTCAACTGTCCCTCCTTCCCCTTGCCCCCACTTTTAAAGAAGAGGCTATGTCATTTAATCTGAAGCAGTCCCAGCAAAAGAGCTTATGTGCACTGTGAACAGCCTCAAAATCAGGGCAATCTTCAAAAAAAATTGATAGTAAAGGAATGCACATTGTTTGTTTTGGCTACTTAGCACAAACTCTCCACCTGCATTTGATTGAGTTCAGCCTCTGACTGACTCCTCCTTCCCTTTTCAGCCATGAAAGAACAGGAAGTCAAGAAGGGAAGGAGAGAGAACATGTTGTGCTAGCAGCCAGACCACTGTTTAATTTTTTTTAGCCCAAAAACAAACATGAATACGGAAAGATTTTATGGCTAGATACATCAACAATCTCTGCCGTTCTAAAAACCCTCCTTACAATCATTTACTTGTTCACATTTTTCCACCTGTAGACAAGTCAAGTTATTAGCAGTAGGTTTCTGATTCATAGTGCCTCTATAAGTGATAAAGAAGTCTATATAAAGAAATAAATAAGTGCTAATATAAAATATCTCACAAGTTATTGGACAATTCTATCTGCCAAATGCCTGGAGGGCTTCCCTGTAGTGTAACCTATGCAATTGATCACTTGACTTTAATTTTTTAATAGATATTGATATCCTCTGTATCATTTTGTCTAACAAAAAAGCTATGGTTTAGTTTAGTCAAGTACAGCAACAACCAAAGATAATTGAAATAAATGTTAGTTAGATGATCAGATAATAAATAACAGAAATACAAATAATTTTGTACTGCAGCAAATTTCTTAGTGAATTAGTAATATTTAATATATTTATTGTTTTTTAAAATTTTGCTTTAATATCTTTTTTGATCCTCTGCAGTAGATCAATAACACAGTGGTGACTTCAAAGGAACCACTCTTTGAAAAGCTAATAGCAGAAAACAAAAGATTTTATCGCAGCTCCTAGAACTCCGAGACACAAGTCCTAGAATTCCTGAAATCAATGAAGGCTTCAGAGCTAGTGGTGTCAAAAATACACTCCAAAATACTTTGCGGATTTATAAGCCACAAAATATACAACAGAGTACAGAAATACAGCGTTTCTCTAGCACTTCTCTAATCTGAGTAACAGGAAATTGAACTGCACCACACTGAGCAGTATTTCTTTGCAACTTGATGTGTAGATCTAATATTAGAATCAGGAATAGGACTGCACGTTTAGAATGTGAGAGAGAGTGCACTGCATGAAAGCACTTACATGTGCACACACAAAAGTTTTCTACATAAACAACAAAGTTTAGAATGGGAATGGCCAGTTTTACATCAAATACTGATAGAGTTTTTCTTCATATGATGAGAGAAGCAGCTGTGGGTTTGGGGATGAGAAGAAAAATGTATAAATAGATTCGTTTATTACTATGTTCACAAGTACAAGATTGGACAGACAACCTATTATTACATTGGTTGTTTTTAAAAAATCTCATTCGAAAGTCTTTCAAAAGAAAAAAAATGAATTGCAATAAATAGAAAGTAGAAAATCTTACAGAGAAATAAAACCAGGTTTAGATATAGTGCTTCTGCTGCTAGGCACAGAACAGTTCTATAAAGTAGAATTACAATAATCACTTTCAAACACTGACAAATCTCTCTCCTTCCCTCCTAGAAACATTTCATTGTAGAATAGTGTCTGGTTTTCTACTATTATAATATGTGCTGAAGTAGTTCCAAAATGTTTAGAACAGGGGTGTCAAACTCGATTTCATTGAGGGCTGCATCAGGATTGTGTTTGACCTCAGGGGGGGCCTGGCCAGCTTGACATCACTCGTGTCAAGGGCGCCTGTGATGGCCTAAGAGCTCTGCCAGATAAAATGGGCTCCTGTGCTCTGTTTTCGGCTGTGACAGCCTTCTGCAATCATCTGCTGGCGAAAACGGAGCTTGGGAGGGCCGAGCTTCATTTTTGCTGGCAGAGGCACCATGGGCCAGTCCTTTGCTGTTTCCAGGGCCAGATCTAAGCATCCTGTGGACCAGATCTGGCTCCCGGGCCTTGAGTTTGACACACCTGGTCTAGAAGGTATCAGATTCAGGAAATACAATATGATGGATAATTAATGAAACAGATATGAACTTAAGACTTCCTTCTTCTTTACCCAGTGGTAGTGAATGGTTACACCATATCTATAGACAAATCATGACAGCAAATGTTGTGGCGGTTAGTTCATCCACCTTAAATTTTCCTTGAACTCTAAATGGACAATTGTAAGGATCAAAGATGGAAATGTGTGCTTAGCATAGTCTAACTGAGCTCATCAAATGCAGTGCTGGATCACTAGAACTAAGTTCCCCAAATAAATTTTTAGAAAGGAATTTAATAGTGCAATCTGATCTATGCCTACTCTAGAGTAAGACCCAGTGAGGTGATTGGCCTTTACTTTTAGGAAAGTGGTAAGACGGTTCACCTAATATCGTCACCTATTTGTAAGGATCTGTGCTGCTTCAGTATCAACTTTTACTATTACTGAAATTCACATGGAATTGTACTTCTTGGACGCTTTTTTAAAAACAGCATTTGATTTGCTGAGTTATTAAAATAGCAATCAACTATTCAATGTCATGTATCTTGGTTGTTCTATGCAAATGGACTAAACAGTCATTTATCAGCCTTACTATCTACTACACAAGTCTCTTAGTTTAGCCCATCCTGAGAAACCTCCTATTCCATGATGTACAGACATCCTGAGAAATACATCTATTATTTCAGATATAAAGATGGAAAAAAGCTACATTCCCTCACATGCAGTAAATATACTACAAACTCATTTTCATTTAATACCTACCTTTACATCTTCATTCTTATTAGAAATAAAAAGTCATCTGGCAGTTCCAATATATTTATAAATTACTTATGATATTCACTATTCCTTCATGTTGGAAGCTTTGATGATATACTCCTCATGCATGTATATATGAATACAAAAAAGGTGTGATATATCTCTAATGAACAAATATTAATAAGTTAAGTTGACAGCCATTTCCATGATCAAATGTTCACTTGAAGCAGAGATTATGAAAATAAAACGTGAATCCTCCAGTTCACTGTCCAATTAACACAAGTCTTTTCATATAAACAGCCAATAGAAAGATGTAGTAATTTGAAAATGTCATGTGATAAACAACTAAAAAACTCTACTCTACAGGTGAAATGACATGTGGTAAACAATTTGAAATCTGTCTACCCATCCACCCACTCTTCCTTCCTAAGAGAAGCTGAAAATAAAAATAAGAGAACAGGCAATAAGGGTTTTAAAAATCTTATTTTGCCTTGTATTTTATATACACAAAATAACCCCTACATGAGAGAGACTCTATTTCCATCTCCACTGAATGAAAAGAAGCCATGGATAAAGAATATTATTAAAAAGGCTCAAAATAGAGGAAGTTATCCCTTGCTGTTCAGCAGCAACTTTTATACTTATTAAAAACAAAACAAAACAACCCACAACACTCAAAACTGAAATCTGAAAATTATTTGAAGAAAACCATGATGTTTAAGATAAACTGCTTTCAGCTTGAAGTTACAGTGCACTTAGTTATCACATGACTGGCCTGAGGTTTGAAAGGACAGCAATATTATATACAGTATTTGAATTTTGCAGCAATACTTTTATTCCATAAACAATTTTAAACTGTGTGGATGTCAATTACTGTAAAATATTTTTTTTCAACATTATGATGATGCTTCATAATCAAGAAACCTAGGACAATTTGTCTGACAGAAACAGAATTAACAAAAGAAAATATGGATTTCCTGTGTTTTGAATAACTTATCAAACAAAGCCATATACAGCAAAAATGAATAATGCAAGCAATATACACAAACAATGTGTTAAGAACCTCAGATACACTGAATCTTCTGATCTGCCAGCCATAAATTTCTGGGTATGAAACAAAAGACATCACTAGGACAGATAATGCACAGACCTGAGATGGATATAAAATAAATTTCCAAATTTTTAAAAAAAACTTTGTACCTCCTTTGATGGATTACCAATAAATAAGTCTGAGATAAAGATAAAATTGAACTTACAATGGAAAGCTTTACAATAAGTAGAATGGTGAAGAAAAGTGGGACTCTGCAAACTAGGGATTTAAATCTAAATTCCATTTGCCTTTCAACCTGCTAGTTGGTTTTCAAGTTGCTCTGTTGATGCCAGATGCAGTAATAAATGAAACACAAATGATGATAATAATACAGGGTTGGTTTGCGGGGTTTCCATCTTGGGTGGGTGGCACCTAAATATACAGCCCTCAAAAGTGCCAGTAACCATTTTGTGGTTTGATCTTGAATCAATCGGCAGTTTGAGTTGGCTTTCAAATAAATCTAAAAATGGTCAGGGTGGAGCACAAGAACAGAGAGCTGCCTTATTCCTGTGGGAAGGTTTTTTTTTTTGTTTCACCTCTTTTCCCAACTGTGGATAGTTTTTCCTTTCAGATATTAAAACAAGATCAAGGACTAGACACTCATCTTCATCCCTTTGAAATTTCTGTGTGTGGTCCTTCTGGTTTTCCAGTTAAAATGGAATCTGCATTGAAAGCATGACTTGAATCTTTTCCCAAACATGTCACAGATTTTGGAAAAGCTTCATAATAAATTGAGGTCCCCTACTCATTCATCAATAAGACGCCATGGAAGTGTAAGAGATACAACTGTGTTAACTGGATTGAAACATCATCATATTCACTGAAATCTTTCTGGTACCTGTTTTGTAACAGAAATGCCAAACAATGGGAGCTTACATTCTATATCCATTAGTCATTTACCAGCAATAAGAAATGGCAATCATAACCGAAAGATTCGGCACTGATTATGACAAAAATGTAAATAGTAAATGTGAGCATGTTGTTGTCAAAAGGGTTCTTTTATCCCACATGAACTATGAATGACAACAAAATGTCTGTGTTCATACAATACAACTTAATCTAATCTTAATTCCTTCCATGACATGGGATAACTGGATAGGATAGCATAACTATCTTGCAATAGTGATTTCTTAATCCTCCTAGCCACCAGCCATAAAGTCTCTTCTTTCCAAATTTCCTGAAGTATTTTTTTCTACTGTGAGTGGTGCAATTGGGGACCAGTTGCCCCTTGAACAGGCAGAAGGAGTCTTATCATCATCTCCTCCTCCTCCTCCTCCTCCTCCTCCTCCTCCTCCTCCTCCTCCTCCCTCCTCCTCCTCTTACTCCGTTCCCACACTCCAAATAGCTGCAAAAGAATACGAACACTGCTGAGGGAACAGCTCCTACAGTGATCCTGTTTTCCCAGGTCCTCTCTAGAGCATTACTGTACCTCAGTCTCAGGAGAGTCAACTGACTCCTCAGTAGTTCATGCATTGTTTTTGTGTGTATTGTTAGCCTATTTCTTAGACGGTTATGCTGCTACAGTTGAAAGACTTCTGGAAATCTAGAGGGAGTTAGTTTAGCCCAAACAAAACCGTTTGAAGCTAAATTTAGACACCCCTTCTGGGAAATAAATGACTCCATTTGTGCAGGTTATGGAGCTTATATTAAGACATTATGAGGACCCAGATTGTTGGGGGCAATATGCTGACTCTCTGTAAACCGCTTAGAGAGGCCTGAAAGGCCTATGAAGCGGTATATAAGTCTACTGCTATTGCTATTGCTATTGCTATTACTGTATTTTAACTTATTTTAACTTTTTGCAGAACTCATGAAAATTTTGTTTTGCCAATTTCCGTTTTCCTCCCTTTATTGCTAAATGATGGAAACAGTATCAATATGGATATTGATACATATAAGGAACTTCATTTTGAATTGCAACAAATGCATGGAGGTAAGGGGCACATATGCTTTCCTGGACAAAAGTTGGTCACCCCTGTCCAATGCAACAAGTTCTGGAGGTTGCAGTTGCAATTGTTTATATTTATAAGTAGCTGATAACCCACCTTGCCCGGGTATTTATTTATAGGGGGGAAATGTCTGGACGAAATGTAATTTCTAATGTGGATTTTCCTCTTTACCAGAGGGAGCCCTCTTGTTTAGTATTGTGAAGCTGTTACTATGACAACTCCATTATGCTGTACAGTAGAAGCCATTTTACGGCAGTACAGTAGAAGCCATTTTAAGGCACAACAGATTGTATCTTAACAGAACTTTCTATAAATCTTGGTGGGGGTGTGTGGAGTGCTGGCTTTGTTTCAGTAAGTGGATTGATTGGCTGTGTGGTTGTATCATGATTGGTAGTTTAGTGCTGATTGGTGCTGGCTGTGTGTCTGTTGTTGTTTTGTGTTGTAATGGCCTGGTTGGTGGGTGGGGCTCGTTTGTTGACTACGGCTGGTAGGCAGGAGGTATCATCACATTCATTCATGTTGTGGGGGTGTTTCTCTATTTTGATAGCTTCCATAATTATTCTCTTGTTGAAGTGTTCCATTTTGGAGATTAATTTGGTTCCTTCAAAATTAATTTCATGTCCTGAAGCTTTAAGGTGCTGGAAAAGGGAGGAAGCTTTTTTCTTTTTTTCTTACTGCATTCTTGTGTTCTGCGATGCGTGCATTTATTCTCCTGTTCATTTGTCCTATGTATGTTGCAGGGCAGATTTTGCATGGTATTTCATAGACTCCTTGGTTTTCTAGCTGGATTTTGTTTTTGGGGTTTCTTAAGATGTTGGCTATTTTTTGGTCAGTGTTGAAGGCTGTCTTGATATTGTGTTTGTGGAGAATTTTGCTGATTTTATCTATGGTGCCTTTGATGTAAGGGAGGAGGGCGATGCCGTTGTCCTGTTCTGTGTCTTGGTTTTTGACATACATACATACATACATACATACATACATACATACATACATACAGTTGGGCTCTACTTCGGCTCCTTATTCAAGGGTCTTTTTTATCCAAGACTGAGTGTTGAAGATAGCTGCTTGGAGTCTTTGCAGATCAAGTGTTGTGTTGCATGGCCGTTCCTTAAGTCTCTTTAAGTGTTATACTCCAAAATTGTTTGTTATGAGCAATGTAACTGAATTTGAAAGACTGTATAGAAATGCCTAGGACTAAGAGTAGCAGGATCATTGCTTCTTGCGTTCTTGAAACTCATTGAGTTGGGATGTAACTTTATGTATGATGTGGGAAACTGTTGTTGGAGATATTTCAGAATTATGAACTCATTGGTATGGATGGGCATTCCTGATGGGCTAGGCAGTGTTTCAAGCATGACCTGGAAAATGTCTTTCCCTTTTCTCTCAAAAAAGTTGTTTTTTGAGTACTCTGGCAACATATTTCCCCTGGCCTCACTTCTGAATATAATTACCATATCCTTGTGATTTATCTGGTCTGCATTTGACCTAATTCCAACTAGTCATTTCTACCTGGATACACAAAAAAGTTGCCAGATTAAATATATACTTCTAATCTTTAATGTTTTGACTGCTATTTGAACAAGTCTGCTCAAAACCTCTGTCTACTCCTGACACTGTAGCTTTCGTAGCAAATAGGAATATCTATGTATTACTAAAACACTCGCCATGACCTTTAACTGGGCAAACTAGTGCATCATAGGGCAACAGGTTTTGAACCAAGGTACCTCAAACGGGCTACCTTACAGAATCTAGCTCCCATGACCCTTTTGAGGAAATGACATTTGGGAAAGTTGTGGCTGCTTCAATACTGGGGGTGTGGTGGGAGGGGTAGATGAACTCCATGAACTGCAACAGGGAGGGGAGTAAAAATAGGAAGCTGCTGCATATAATGGGCAGGCAGAAGGGTAGGGGCTTCTTTTCTTCCCACTGCTGTTGCCTCTCTGGCCTAAAACTGAATGGACAGTTCAGCTGCTCCCCCCCCACTGCATCCCAGTTCTGTTAGAACCCCTAGGCACCCTCCCCAGCCACGTGCTATTACCGCTGCCCTGCTGCCTCCCAGCATCAGAAATAGTGCGGGGCAGGATAGGAGCACAGGGCAGCCTGATACACCCATGGACAAGGATGTCTGTGTTCCGCAGAGGCCCTCAAACTCACATTGTCAGGCAGGCAGGATCAGATATGGGGTGGCGTGGGGCTGCAGGCCAACTGCCCATTCGATGTCAGCAGACAGGATCAGACAGTTGGCCTGCTGTGCCCCCTCACCAGAAGCCTTCTGCAAATGCAGGGGGGCTGGGTGGGGGTCGCGCGTGAAAAGTGTTTGCAAGCTGATGAGACTTTGGGGTAACAAAATCCCTTGCTTTAAGCCTCCCACCGGCTTGCAAATGCCTTTTGTACTGTCCCAATCTCAGCGTGAAGAGAGTTTGCAAGCAGACAAGACTATGGGGCAGTGAAATTATTTGCTTGAAACCTCCCATTGGCTTGTAAAGGTGTTGAGACTGGAACAGTGCAAAAGGAATTTGCAAGCTGATGGGCGGCTTCACTACCCCAAAATCTCATCTTGAGTGGCTGAGGAGGGTGCCTGGGGGAGGTTGAACAGTATTGCATGAACTGCAATGGGGAGGAAGGGCAAAAATGGGAAACTGCCATGGGCAATGGGTAGGCAGCAGTGGGCAGGGGCTTCCCATTTTGACCTCTCTCTTGCCTCTGTGCCTGGCCTCCAACCTAAAACCGAAAGGGCAATTTGGCTGCTTCCCACTGCGCCCCAGCACTGTTCAACCTCCCCTCCCCAACTGTGCGTAAGCACCGATACTCTGCTTCCCTCTCCTTTGGAACTCACCCTGGATCACCCCAGCCTTGTATGGCCCATCACTGGTGCTCCTCAACGTGAATGACATTGAGTTGGCCACACCCACCCAGTCACATGATCACTCAGCCATGCCCACCTGGCCCTTTGAGGGCGACCATAATGCTGATCCAGCCTGCAATGAAATTGAGTTTGACACCCCTGTTTTAGATAGTTAATGTAGGTTTTAGGAAGGAAGCTGAGGAGGAAGCTGCAATAACACATGTACTGCATTTTAAAACAATCATTTTATAACCAATTCTACACAGCAATACAAGCTTTATAAGTTAGCTTACTTCACAAACAGCCAACAAGACTTTTTGTATGTTCTTATTTCAGATCCTTAAAAAACACTAATCTGGGAATAAACTCCAATGAATTTAACAGACCTTATTTTTGGAATGGCATTTATAGGATAGTCCTATAAGTTAACAGTTACTAAATGTGCATTACTAAGGAGATAGAAAAAAGACTAGACTGAAGCAAATGACTCTCCAGAGTCCATATGAATATTAAGGTTGCAATTATAGGTTTACATACTATGAAGGAAATTCCTACTTAAGATTAATTCTATGGAAACATACAGTACTTATGGTCATGTTCAAAAGCATCTCAAACTATAATTACAGATAACAAGACATGGGTCAGAAAAGCTGAATAGAAGGAGATGTTTCTGTACAAATAATTCCAAACAAATAGTTGAAATGAAGAGCATAGGCATACATTTTTCAGTTAAGATCTTGATCAGTCTAATCCCATGCATGACTATCCCAATGTAAGTGCCAGCCAAACAAAAGGAACTCTTATATAAGTAAGGCTGGCAAAGCTACAGCATACAATTTCTGAATAGGAATATATTCAACACTGCATTACAAGTCATATCATCTAGTGAACAGATGAAAGAGATCTGCATTTCAGAAATCTGAGTCCTTTAACAGGATTTGGATGGAGTACCAAGATGAGAAACTAAATGAAGAAGACAATTCTTCTCTGCATATCCTTTGTTGGGTTTCCAAAGAATGAGGACTGTCCTGCCCCTATGGGATGGTGCCATGAGGGATGTTGTTATGTTTATTATAATCCCATTTTAAAATTGTTTGTTGTTGATGTGAGTTGTTTGAAACTGAGCAGCAGAAAAGCCATATGAAGTATGTAAATACATCTGCTTATTTGGTTTTTTGTCTGTCTTTCTTCATTGAATTCCTAGCTTGCCTTTCCTCTGGAAGGTAGTATCCAAAAGACTCCATCGTTTCCTCTAATTTCTCTTTTGCAGAAGGTGGACTGAGACTGGCCTAAAATCAGTGAATTTCCTTCCATGGCTGAAAATGGACTCAAATCTGGGTCTCCTGAACCTTTGTTCAATATGTCAACTGCTACAACCAAAAGCACATTTGAAAATATGTCATTTCTCCCTGCTGGGATTGGTACACCTAGTCAAAGATTTTAAAGGTGATTCCAGAGATTAACACAGATAGGGAAGGAACTAATTCAGTGGTGGGTTTCAATTTTGTTTACTACCGTTTTGCTTGTGCATGCACGCATGATTGCGCGCAACACTTCTGCGCATGCACAGAAGTGTCGAGGTGGGTGGGCAGAGCCTCTCTCCACTGCCACTACCAGGTCGCCCAATCCGGGCCAAACCGGGAGCAACCCACCACTGAACTAGTTGCTCTGTTAGCCTGATGCTTGTCAATCCTTTCAGCTACTCCTTGCTTTGAATAATCCTGTACAATCCTGACTCAAGTCTGTCCTAACTTCAGTTCTACTTTCAGCCCAAGGAATAGTCTATTTTCTGGCCAAGCACATACAAACACAATTGGGCCCTAAAACTTCTGTTGTTAAGTGAGACATTTGTTAAATGACTTTTGCTCCCTTTTATGACCTTTATTGCCACAATTATTAAGTGAATCGCTGCAATTGGTAAGTTAGTAACCCAGTTGTTAATTGAATCTGGTTTCCCCATTGGTTTTGCTTGGGAAAAGATTGTCAAAGGTGATCACATGACTTTGAGACACAGCAACGGTCACAAGTATCTAGCATCTGAATTTTGATCACATAGATCATGGGGCTGCTACAACGGTCGTAAATGGTCATACGTCCCTTTTTTCAGTGCTGTTGCAATTTTGAACAGTGACTAAATGAACTGTTGTAAGTCGAGGATTTCTGAACATTAGAAAGAAAATAAGAAACTCTCCTTATAAAGGCTCCAAGTGTCCGGTTTCTTCCCCAACACACACAAAAGTATTCAGAATCCAGTTTCCCTCAAAATGCTGTCTCAAGTCCCTAAATTTCAATTCACAGGGACTTTTCTTGTGTTAAAGATCATATTGCAAATCTGATTGCAAGTTCAAGGGCCAAGTTTATACTCCCCTTTCCAAGACATACAAAGCGCAATGGCCATATAAATCACATCGCTGAAAGAAACATTTTTTGAAAAACCAGCAAGGGGGGAAAAAACAGGCTGTATGTATCTTAGAAGCTGGCTGCCAGATCTCTTTCTGGGGACAACAATATCTAGTTTGAGTATCTTTCATACAGCCCTTTAAGCTTGGAATGGGGGTGGGGTGGGGAAAGGGAGGTGGGGGAGAAAGAAGAAGAAAAGAGAAGCTTTTGCAAACTTTTATCAGATGACTTTAATTACTTGACCCAGATATCATATTTGGTGATTTTGTGCTGATCTTTCAGTTTGACATATCAGTTACAGTTCACTGTAAGTTCCAACTGTATTTCCATGCATTGTGTTAAAGCCTGACTCAAAAGCAGTTTTATTTGATAAAAAACAGATGTCTCTGAAAGAAGTGTATTCCTCTTCAGCTGAAAACATTATGCTTCAGAATTGAATGTACCTTACCAAATTTATAAGTGCTGCATCTCCCTCCATGGCACAGAGCAATGCTATATTTTCTCCCTGCTGAGGGACTTGGAGACACCGGGGCGGTGACCTCAAAACCTTATGAGAAATGGGAAAGCATCTGGTTCTAATTTTATCTTCAGTCCTGTCTTCATGCTGGCATGTATGTTTACAATATGGCTCCCCTTTGACCTTCCACTCACACTTACCATATTAGCCAACATATTTCAATCCCAATCAGGGCTGCATGTAACAATTAGCTTTTACATGAGTTGTTTTCCTTTACCCCAAATTCAGTGTATGGGCTTTCTAAGTAGAATGCAGCAGCAGCAACCGCAATGATTCTAGGCTGCCTAATCAAACTTAAAATACTTTGAAGCAATATGAAATACAGGGAATTAAGACTCAGGATTCACTTGTACCCCTATTTTAGTTTGAGCATTTTGATAGGGTAGAGCAGGAGTGTCAAACTCAAGGCCCATGCGCCGGATCCAGCCAAGGCATGCTTAAATCCAGCCAGCAGGTCCCTGGAAATATCAAGGGACCAGCCTGCGGTGCCTCAGGTGGCTAAAATGGGCTGTGTATGTTCCCTTCCCCCCCCCCCCGGTGCCTCATTTTCACTCTCCATGTCCTCCTACAGCACTCTGCCAGCTGAAAATGAACTGAAAAAGGCCCCCAAAACAGCCTGAAAAGGTCCCCCAAACCCAAGCTGGAAATGGCCCAAAAACAGCCCCAAAATGGCCTGAAAAACAAGCCGAAAAGCAGGCCAAATATGGGCCATGGAGGGTGAAAATGAGGCGCAGGAGGGCGCTCATGGACCCTCCACACCATGTTTTTGCCAGCAGGGTGCTGTAGGAGGCAACCATTCTGTCCCCCTGGCCCATAGAGGACAACTACAATGCTGATCCGGTCTGCAAAGAAATCCAGTTTGACACCCTGAGAGCCTTTGTCATTTGAATGTTAAATTGTTTCACAAGAAACGTTGGAGAAATGAATCCCCATTCCTTACATAACTGCATGAAATAGTTACTCTTTGGCCATTGGTCTTTTAATTCAGCATTGTTTACTGACAGAAACAATTTATTATTTGTAATTCAGGATTGAACTGTGGGATCCCTGGTAGTCTCTAAGCTTGATTGCTTTTTTTGCAGACGTTTCATTACCAAACTAGGTAACATCATCAGTGAAGAGAGATCTGTTGCTGTCTTTTCAATTCTGACTCTGTATGCATTTGTTCTTAAGTCTTGGTCTTACGCAGCGAGAACTGACCCCTCTGTTTCTTTCTTCAACTATCCTGCTCTTGGCTATTGCCAGATCCTGTTGTCTGCTTGGCCTGTTTGCATTGGTTATATAATACTTGGCCTTGTTATGTCCCCTTTCTATTCTTCATTCCACCTTTCTTATAGGTGAATTTGGTCTTTTTTGTATTAGTAGACCTGTTATTCTTGTTGTTCTTGTTATCTCTTTACAACAATGGGATGTCCCAATTGCCAGTTCTTTAACTGGTGTTGGCCTTCATACACATCAAATTCTTCCCATGAACCTAAGATGTCATTTCAGCATAGTATCTATGTGGATCCAACCTGTGTGGTCTTTTGCAATTGATCAATGGAAATTGTGCCAATACACAGGTTCTCTAAGCACTGTCCAATTTTTTTTTTGCTGTGGCACCCAACTGGGAATCACCATGGCCAGTTTATGCCACCATCTTTCAGTTTTGATTTTCAGAGCTTGATACTTTGTGATTTTTCTATCATACTTTGTTTTCTGCTATCCTCCTGCTATTGACACATCAATTATCCATGTTTACCTCTTTTCAACCAGAGTTATATCTGGTGTGTTGTGAGCCAAGACTTCATTGGCTTGTATTCAGAAATCTCACAATATTTTAATTTGTGCATTTTCAGCGACTTTTTCAACTCTATGTTCCTACCAATATTTCATTGTGATATTTTTTTTCCAGAATTTGAGTGAATCATTCTGATGATTGTGTTATGTTGTTTATAATCAGTTTGCGCAATCTTCTTGCATGAGCTGAGCATATTATCTACTATTTCTTCTGCTTCTTTGCACAGCCTGCACATGGAATCATTTGATAATTTTTCAATTCTGGTCGTGATTGCATTAGCTTGGATATCTTGCTCTGCCTCCTTTTCTGTGGGGCAGGTTTAATATATCAACATTACTATGGGGATGTAATGTTATTACTGTAATTGTATTGTATATTATTGTAATGATGACTATGACGAGTCTTCAATGTTTATGTTACATATGCTCGGCGTCACACTGTTTGAGTTGGGTGGCCTTACAAATCTTGAAGGAAGGAAAAAAATAAAAGGGGAAAGTGCTGTGTTTATTGTTTGACTTTGTTCATGTGGTTGCTTTTCTTTGAAAACAAAAGTAGCATCATGATGCCTCCTTTTGCAAATATATGTTCAGCCTATGTTGTTAGGACCTCAAAAACCCATTTTTAGAGTCCATGTGCTGATAGGATGTACTTTGTGGTTTCCGAATGACTGCACGATATACTTTTTATTCATATTAGAGTTTAATCTGGAAGTGACTCAAGATATGGTTGCAATTGTTAGCAACCACAATTTGTTTCCTTCCTCTTCTTACTATTCAACCCCTATTTTGTTCATATTAAAGGGCTGTCATTGTGCAAAATGATTTAATTGCTAATTACACAGTACCCTTGATATTTGGCTTAGGGTTGAAATGTAGCCTATAATAGGACTGTGTAACACTTTTGTTGTGATAAAGGTGCTTTGGAATGCGCAGAGCTAAGTACCTACAGTATAGGCAAGGGACATATTTTCTTGGAAGTACATCAGCAGAGGGAAAGTATGTGATCCCAGGAAAATATGACACTGTTTTCATGAGTTGTAGGGACATGCTATGTTTGCTCTCTCACATGCTCTGAAGCATCTTTTCTAAGCATCTGAAGTGCTGCATAGCTACAGTATATCTTTCTTAATAAAAACAGTGATAAGCCCACATGACCCACAAAAGGTAGATATTTCATATATTAAGAATTTTTAGATTAGCACTGCTGAGTAAAAGAAGAAGATTCTGCTATTACTTGGTGGACATTTTTTTCAAATAGTCCTATCTACTTTAACGTCAATAATCCACTGCCGTAAATAGAAACAGAGTTTACCCACTTGACCACTTTCAAAACAAGAGACTTGCTTTCCATACATTACTGGCTAATAAATACAGACATTATTGATATCTTTCAGTTGACTCTTCAAGATACTCAAAAGCTGTATTCTACTTCAAATAGCAAGGTTGATCAGAAAGATGATCCTGTTTATGTCAGCTTATATGTGTGCTCTTTGAAAGTAAGAAATAGCTTGTAATGTTAGATTTTGCCAGAATCTCAAGGGTGTAGACTTCATTGTTCGTATCACTTTCCTAAAACTTTGTAAATCCTTTACTTTTAATTTTTATAGGTGGTGTCTGTACCTCTGAAACTGTACAAATAGTTGTATAGCAGTGGTGAAATCTAATCCCCCCCCCGGTTCTGTGGGCATGGCTTGATGGGGGGTGTCATGTGACTGGGTGGGCATGGCCAACTTTTTTTTCACTTTAAGCTATTTTTTTTAGCTTTTTAAAGCTTCTGACGATTGCGTGGTGTGAGCCACGTGATTGTCGGAAGCTATTTTTAAAAGATTTTTAAAGCATTTCTCTCCCCCCCCCCCGTTTGGGTGAACCAGCAGGAAAAAAATGTTTTAAGAAATGGGGAACAAAGCTTCGGATGATTGCATGGCCCACAGCTGAGCCGCACAATCCCCAGAAGCTTTTTTTGTTACTACTGGTTCGCAGAACCAAGGACAATCGTCCCACCGGTTCAGCAGAACCGGGCCGAACCAGGAGGATTTCACCCCTGTTGTATAGTAATGTAAGTTAATTTCCACAATAGCAATAACAATAGCGTTTAGACTTCTATACCGCCTTACAGTGCTGTACATCCCTCTCTAAGCAGTTTACAGAGTCTGCATATTGCCCCCAACAATCTGGGCCCTCATTTTATCAGCCTTGGAAGGATGGAAGGCTAAGTCAACTTTGAGCCTGGTGAGATTTGAACTGCCAAATTGCAGTCAGCTGGCAGTCAGCAGAAGTAGCCTGTAGTACTGCATTCTAACCAGTGCACAGCCACAGCTCATGAAATACAGTGATATTTTCCACCACCTAGTCTCTCAAAGAAAAGGATTCCAGAGATTTTGTAAAAAAAAGTGCCCACCTCTTACTCAAAAGTGAGTCCAAATGTGCTGAGTACTTTATATTTCACTATCCTAAATGTAATGAAGAACTAAGAACAAAGGATAGAGAGCTGGAAAGGAATGGATCTTGAAATGGAAAGTAATACTTCATAAGTCTTAAACTGATATGGTTGATTTAAAGCCAAAGAAATAGAAGTTAAGAACAAAAAAGTCTCACAATTCATCTTTGAAGAAATTACTGGGAATTCGAGCTACTATAAAGATCTCTGATGGTGGTTTAATGTGGAGTGGGGATAAGGTTAATGTGCTGCATGAGGGTATTTGTAGGAACATATAACATGTTTTAACACAAGGATGGGCAATTGGTATCTTTTAGATGAAACCGAATTGCTTTCTCCAGTTTTAGCTTAACAGATTGGAGATGCTGAATTCTTACTGCTCTGGTCATTTGTAATATATTTGGTTAAAGTTTTTTTTTTTAGTGTTACCCTTTCTGAAGTAAGTAGAAATTCCTGGGAAGAGCAATATGGGACATTATTAGCCTAGTAACAATACTTTTTAAAGTGTCAATAAGGGAAAAACTTTGAATAAAAGACAACATTTTCTAAAAGAAAACTAACATGTCTAATAAGATAGAAGCTTTCCCCATTGTCTGCATGGGAAAGGATCAGGAAGATGCCAGCTCCTTCTCTCTCTGTTTTCATATCCTGTATCTCTGTCTCTCAGAGCTTGCTTTAACAAATTGCCCTAAGGACATTTTTTAATATTATTTTTGCAAAGGCATTCTCATGTGTGAGACTGAACAGATACCGCAAGAATGATTACAAAAGTTATATAGGAAGTTATCACCCAGCCCTCTCCCAGAAAAATGAAATATCCTAGGAAATATTGAAAAGGCAGAATTTTACGTTTCCCTGGATGTGAAAAGGAAGAAACATGTTTCAAAAAGACAAAGTGACTCTCCTGGCAGTTTCCTACCTCCCCCATTTTTGTCAATGGCCCATAATAAAAGAGTTCTCCCCTTCAGCTCCAGGGGGATGGAATCAAGGCATGCTAGTATAAGCCTTTTACCCAATTGACCACATGGCATCTGAGAACTCAACCAAATCTGGATTCAAAACTCAGCCTAGAGAGCTGCGTAGACCCATGTGAGTCTGACAACCAATCAGAATACATTTCTTACACATAAACAGAAAACAGATAGGTGGGTGTGAACAGATTATAAAAAGACCTGCAAGCCCCTCCCTCTACCCTTCTTCTTCACCCAACACCTGGAAGCATGTGATCACCTTTTCCTCCAGGACCTCAAGCAATGCAGTCCTGTCCACCATTAAAACATTAAACCATCTTTCTAAGCAGCCTCCATGCCTCCAGTGTCTTTTTTCCCCACTTGGAGCCGAACCCAGAAGGACATTTCTTCCAACAGTTATATATGTTTTTTTAAAAAAATATGGACTCTTCTGCTAGTACAGATCTTATGAAATATGATGAACATCCTACTTTTGAGCAGCAATCTTTACAGAATGGGCAGTTACTGGTAAATCATCTTCTAATGCTTTTACTTCGTGTTATAATTCTAACATTCCTCTAATTACAATTCTCCTCCTCCGCTTTTTGTCATTTGCCAAGGTTTTTTTTTTGCTCAGCATCAATATGTCCAGCAATTTTGCATCATAGCCATAAAGGGAATGCCAACAGTTCTTGAATAGCTAATGAGCAGCTTTGTTGGCTTGTTTCCTCAAAGCAATGAAGACATCACATCATTTGCACTGCCACCATTGGGAACTGCCTGATGTAGAACATGGAATCCCCCACTGAGAAATAAACTCAACCAAAGTTGTCACCAACAGAGAGGTTACAAGCTGCCAGATTTCTCATCTAACATTACTGCATCTTCATGGTAAAGAGAATAGAGATGGGCAAACTGGCTGGTCAAATATTCAATATGTAGCCATTTGGTGGAGAAAACAATTACCGTATGCTATAGTTCTAGGAGCTCTTAGATCAAGCAAATGATCACGATCATTTTAAGCTCATGTTCAGTCATGAATTTTATATGAAGACAGCTTTGGTTAACTTCCTGGATAATCTACCTAGGAGATGGAGTGCAGCTCGGTTGATACATCTGGATTTCTTGATAACATTTAATACTGTTGATCACAGTATCTTCTTACAGAATTTGGAAGCAGCAGCAGTTTGTAGCAGTGTGGTGTCTGATTTGGTATCAGAATGTAGTGCTGAGAAACTTTTGTTCAGAGCTTTGAGAATTTTCCTGGGGGAACTTGCAAGCTTTGCAGCTAGCTATCATCAATATGCTGATACTTCACCTTTCCTGAGAGCTCAGAGTTGAAACTTCTACAGCTCCCCCTATCTCTAGACTGGATATGGGAGAACAAAATGAAGCTAAATTACAATAAAATGGAATTGTTTATGATGTCACTAGGATTTTGAAGATAGCGTATACTTTTTCCTAAGAAAAAGACATACAGTAGCTTTGGTTGATAATCAGATAAATTCTCAATGGAGGACGGCTTTAGTTACTCATGCATAGATAACTGCAAAGCTAAACTATTGTGTTTTTTTTAATGGAGCAATCCTTAAAGGCAATGTGACATCAGAGATAGTAGTGGGTGTGGTTTCTTGGAGATCCCACATTATCCCTATACTGAAACAGCTTTGTTGATTGCTGGTTATCATTTGAGCTCAACTCAAGATGCATATGTATAAAATCTTATGTGGCTTTTCCCATAATGTGGATACATTTCACATAAACAACTAGTTTCAACTTTTCTTGAAAGAGTAACAACAACAACACTTTATTACACTTGTATGCAGCCCGATTTTCAACAACTTTACAAGCTTACAAGAATCAAAATAAAGACATTACAATAAAACCAATCAAAGGAAAGAAAGATAAATGACAGCAATGACAGACTGGATGAAATGAAGCAAAGGTCTCATTCATCCTTCCAATGGACTGTGTGAAGAGACAGTCTTTACAGCTCTTCTTAACAACAGTAGAGTGGGAGGTCATCCAGATCTCAGGGAGAACTTTGTTCCAGAGGGCAGGCACTGCTATAGAAAAGTGTTTATGGAGATTCTCAGTCATCCAGGTCATAGTTGTTCCAAAGGTGCTTTTTACAAGAGGCAACTGGACTTTCTTGTTTTTCTTTGAAGATACTTCGCTTTTTATCCAAGAAGCTTCTTCAATTCTGACTGGATGGTGAGGAATGGAAGGATTTATATTCCTTGCAGATAGCTGGTCATTTGTATTCTTTTAGAGAGTCGTTGAGGCCACTTGGAGGTTTATCTGTGCCCTTAGGGTCATCTGGCTAGTGCAAATGGGTGTGTAGCCTTCTTGGAACTGCTGAAAGGATTGTGTTGTAGACTAGAGAGAGACGATATGGTATCCCTCCCTCTCTGTTGAGAGAGGGCTGTTCAATTTTGACATAGATGGCCTCTTTGACCCATCTTTCAAACCAGCGATCCTCTCTGTCCAAAATGTGGACTTTGCTGTCTTCAAAAGAGTGGCCTTTGTCTTTTACATGCAGGTGGATTCCTGAATCTTATCCTGATGGGTTTGTTCTCTTATGTTGTGCCATGTGTTTATGAAGTTGTTGTTTTGTTTCCCCAATGTAAAGATCTGCACATATCTCACTGCATTGTAGTGCATATACCCGTTGCTCAGATTGTGTCTTGGTGTTTTATTCTTGAGGTGGATAAGCTTCTGCCTTAGCTTAGTGCAGCTATGTTTTTTTATAAACCTTCATTGTGTTTAAACTAGGTATTGAACCAGCATGGCACATACATATGTGGTCTGGGCTAAGGTTGATCCTATCAACTAAAGTGCTGTCTTGTAGCAGTCATTTCTTCACTACCATGATAGCTTCAGTTGTTGGAATGTATATGAAGAGGGAAGCCACATCATAGGAAACCATGGTCTCATTTCAGTTCAGTATTAGTTTCCAAACCTTGCTCGGGACGTCCTGCGAATTGTTGATGTGATGGGTGGCATTGCCACTTAGGTAAGCTAATAAGGAGATTAGATGTTTTGCAATGTTGTAGATGACAGAGTTGATGCTGCTGACAATTGGTCTGAGTGAAGTTCCCTCTTTGTGGATTTTGGGGAGTCCATATATGCATAGTGTGGCTTCCCCAGGGTAAAGACATAGTATTGTGGCTTGTTGATGGCATTCAGGAGTTGTTGCAAGAAACCAATAACCTTTTTCTTGTAACTGCCAGTAGCATCTTTCTTCACAGTCTCATACATGGAAGTGTCCTTCAGAAAATTGTTCACCTTGGCCTTGTAGTCATCTGTGTTCAGGATGACTGTGCATCTTCCTTTACCAGCTGGCAGGATGATGTTTGGATCTCTTCCTAGGGATTTCCCTGCTCTCCTTTCTTGAATTGTGAGGTTGGAAAGTGGGGGCTGTAGATACCTTCATCCTTAATTGTTCTGCCTCTGATTCTACCAGTTTATTGTTCCTGTTGGTTGATTCTGTGGCTATGAGGAGCTCCACAATTGGTAGCTGTTTTGGTGTTACTGCAAATTTCAGAGTGCTACAGAAAAGGTGTGCTTCTAGGGACCAAACAGATGATATTGTTTAATCAAAGGAACTCAGGAGTGTGCCAACCTTGTAAGATTGAATTGGTCGGACAGGGATTATGGAATTATGAAACAAAGTGCTGGAAGGAATCCCTCTGGCGATTATGTTTTAGAAGATGGTTCAAACATTTTTCAGGGCTTCTGTTTATATTTTTATAATATATTTTTGTTAGCATTTTAGTATTATTTAATTGACATGTTTATCTTATAAGTCGGAGCCCCCAACCCCCAGTCTGTGCACCGGTACCAGTCTGTGGCATGCCAGCAACTGGGCCATGCAAGCAAGCAAAGCCCTATCTGCAGGATGCAGGCAGCATGCAAAATCATGTCCATTCTTGTTCTAAGGTATGCACAAATGGAACATAGGTTAAGGTTATAGAAACTCATTTCAGTGAACAAATGCAAGAGTTTTACAAGAGGTCTGGGAAATAAATAGCATACTGAAGGGAAAAATAACTTCAACCCTATAGGCTGGGTATATGTATTAGGAGGATGAGACAAAGAACTGTACTGAGAAAATTCTCCTCTGTAGGTTCACATTGAATTAATAAAGAAACAATTAGGACTTAAAGCTGGATATATTCTTTAAAGATTGCATAACACAGAGCATGTTATGGTATTTCGGTCCAAAATCAGAGTCTGCCAAATTTATTGAACCTATAATGTTATGGAAAATACAATGCATGAAGGAACTCTGCAGGATTAAACCAAAGACTTGTGATTAGTTCAGCATTCCATTCCTACAATGACCAACAAGTTATCTTTGAAGTTGCAAACGAGACATCCGTGCACTGTCGTTCTATTTGTACTCCTTAGCAACATGGAATAAGAGATGAACTGCTTCTGATATTGGAGATAATATGTAGCCAGACATCATGACTAGAAGTTATTCATAGCTTTACTTCCCACATATATGGAGTGTCCAAAGATGAATTGCCACAAGCATTGTTGGATTTCTCATGATCAACTTAATTAGATTCTAGCAGTATAACAGGCAGAAAAATAGTTATCCCAATCCTTTCACCACACTATTTATGTATTGTCATTGTAACTTTCATGTGTAGACTTTGTTCTAAGTTTTAAAATCTCCATCTATATTATATCCTTTCTCATAAGATAGTTGCTATGTAGCAGGGACCTGCAGTCAGGGGAGGCAGGGGAGGCAGAGCCTCACCACTGTCATCATGAAAAGAAAAAAAAATGTAAAAGGAAAAAGGCAAGAGCTGAGGTCAGGCTGAGCTAGTTGCTGCCAGAGTCACCATGGATGACTCTGCTTAGTGCTTAACTTAAAAAAGCCTCTAAAAATGTGCCTTCTACAGGAGGTGGCAGGAGAACGAGGTGCCTCATCTAGTCTGACTTTATGATCACTCGAGGAGAGCTAAGCAAGGGTTAAAAGCCAAAAAATTCCTGACGTAGATGAGGCACGTTGTTCTCCTGCCTCCTGTAGAGGGCGTTTTTTAGAGGCTTTTTTAAAGAGTTAAGCAGAATCATCCACACGGTGACTCTGGCAGCAACTAGCTCAGCCTGACCTCAGCTCTTGCCTTTTTCCTTTTACATTTTTTTTTCTTTTCATGATGGCAGGCAAGAGCAGAGTTGAAATCCTCTCTGAAACAGCTGGAAAAGGTACGTGTGGGTCAGAAGGAGGGGGAGGAATTCAAACTTCATCCTCCTGGTGCAACTTTGTTTTTGTGTGTGTGTATTTGAGAGAGGGGGGAGGGAGCATATTGAGACAGTTCTTTAGTTTATGCACTACGTAACACTCTAATACTATGCCTTTGGGTCTTCTGAAATTTTAATTATCCAATCATAAGCAAAAACAATGTTTTCAGTGGAATGAATTTCCACTTCTACTTACACCTGCCAGCCAAAATGCTGCTAGTCGTATTGCTAACATGGGCTGAGGAGGAAAACCTAAATTTTCTGAATCCTGGTGCAACTTTGTGTGTGTGTGTGTGTTTGAGAGAGGGGGGAGGGAGGGAGAGAGGGAGGAAGGAGGGGAAGGGAGAAGAAAAAGAAAAAGAAAGAAGGAAACTTATTTAGCAAAGGAGCAAAACAAATGCTGTCGCTTTAAATCGGAACTGAGCATGCCTGGCTGTGGAATTCTGGGAGTTGAAATCCACAAGTCTAAAAAAATTACTGCCTCACCAGCCATAAAACTCACCGCACGTCACTGCTTATGTAGAGTAGTTTTTTTCTGCACCTCATAGATAAAAATGCAACTTTTGAATCTCATTGGATCAAATTTTCTTTTGACTCCTCCATTTTTGTATCAAGTTAAATCAGTAAAGGTTTGGAGATACATGCATATAAGTATGGAACAAACATGTACATGAAAAGAATTCAGAAAAGTACGTCACTAAAACTTGTCATCTGCTGAATTGATCTTCTTAAAATGAAAGCTCTGAATCAGAAGATATGGATATCCTCTAATAATGTTTCCAGAATATATTACTGACAAGGGATGAAGTAAGACAGCAACCCCCAACCTTTTGGTCACCAGGGACCAGTTCCGTGAAAAGAGGATTTTCTACGGATAGGAGGGGGCATGGTTTTGCATGCTGCCTGCATCCCACCTATGGGGCTTCACTTTTTTACGCGACTCAGTTTCTAGCTGGGTGCCAGTCCATGAACCAGGGGTTAAGGATCCCTGAAGTAAGATATATCTTAAATTAAATATATAGGTTTGTAAGCCCAAGATGACTCAACATTTCTATATTCATTATGAATGTACTGTGTTTAGTGAAATAAAATCTAGAGCACACACTAATCATCTGTAGAATAAATGTGGAGTTTTGAGACATCTTAAAAGTGAGAGAATATTGCATCATAAACTTTTGCAGGGATCATAACTGATGAACATTTATGCCATTGTAACCCCCTTCATCTTTAATATATCAGAAAACTCTTAAATTCTACAGCACTCATTTCAAATGTGCAATCCACATCTTAAATTCTGTCAATTGGTAACAGTTGAGATGAGAGAAATCCAGGACAGGAGAAATGTGTACGCGAAGGAAGTATGTTTTTAGTCCACACACTGAGTCCTATAGAGCAGTGGTCTCCAACCTTGGCAGCTTTAAGACCTGTGGACTTCAACTCCCAGAGTTCCTCAGCCAGCTTTGCAAAGCTGGCTGAGGAACTCTGGGAGTTGAAGTCCACAGGTCTTAAAGTTGCCAAGGTTGGAGACCTTTGCAAAGCTGGCTGAGGAACTCTGGGAGTTAAGTCCACAGGTCTTAAAGTTGCCAAGGTTGGAGACCTCTGCTATAGAGGATGCAATTAAGTAGCTATCATTGACTCTATTGACTAATTGACTCACTCACTCCATTTGCAAGGAGTCTGGAAGCTGCACCCAATTTTGAGTGGTTTACATGGCCCTGGGAACATGCACATGACATTGGGGGGAACAGGCTTTGGCTCTTCTCACATTTCTAGAAAGGGGTAGGGCTTTAGGAAATGAATAAACATGTCAGACTCCAATAATGCTACCAATACACAATAATTCTATCAGAGCAGAACATGTGAAATCATGGCAACAGAAACAGAAGTAATAGAGGAAAAATGGCAGAAATAAACATAGTTAAACTGGGAAAGAATGCCCACTTTTCACAAAACGTTACTAAGGTACCAAATTAAATAAATTAGCTGTCTCGATTATGCATTTAAAATGGCTCTAAAACAGTAAGTGTAACTGAGGTTTGAGCTCCTGCTATCTGATTTAGAGCAAGAATTTGACAAATACTTTCAGATTCTACATGCAACAGATGTTGTTTTGGTCACTTCCAGCTGGCTGTGAACACAGAGTTCCAGAATTATGGTTTCATATTAGGTATTAGTGTGAGCTGAATTTCTTCCAGACAAAGGGGGAAGAGAGCTCTCATGTAAAAACTGGCACACAGATTTTTTTTTTGTTAAAAAAAATACCGTCTTCTATTTTTTCCATTACAGTGTTGTCTGTCCATAATTGCTTCTTGTTTTCCATTGCAGACTGCCAAATAGCAAGCATGCAAGGGTACAGAGTGGAGGAATTCCGCTGCTAGTGCTGTACTTTGTCAGTAAACATAATGAAATAATAGTTTACTGTACTATTATAATATCAGCATGGGCTTGGAATTCTCTCTGAGTTGAAATCAGGAGGTTGGCCACAAGGGAATCATTCCTTGAAATTTGTCTGAATTTAAGCTGGCGTCCAATACAGCTTTCAAATACCAGCTTCATAAAGCAGGGGGATGGGAAGTATTTATACAACCAAGGTTTAGACATATTTAGCTAGTTAGCGATTCCCTTACTGTACTATATTTTTTATTGTTTTGAATCAAGATGTCCTACTTCTTTTTATACAGTATATAGCAAACACATTTCTCTATTTGGTAACGTGACTGTAGAGTATAACGTAGCCTCACATATGTTCCATTATTTTTGTACTGAAAGGAGATGCACTAATTTTATTCAATTTACTTGCCATTAAAGTTCCTTATGTCCCTACAGAGTATAACAGGAATCTGAAGCAAAAGAGGAAAGAAGTTGTTGAGAGGGGGGGGGGAGGGAGGGAGGGAGGGAGGGAGGGAGGGAGAGAGAGAGAGAGAGAGAGAGAGAGAGAGAGAGAGAAACTTCAAGCTTAGTGACAATTAGGGAAATTGATGAGCACCATCAAATATTTTCCTATTGCCTATCTATGAGCAGATAAAAACAAAATTCTGGTATTTTTTTCCCCACAAGGAATTGGCCCTAGGAAAAAACACTGCTCCCACAATCTGTCCCCAAGCCTCATTTGGTGGGAGTATTAGCAATGAAAAAGCAATATAGCTTTCTCTGGAAAATATCTATGGAACAAGGAAATAAGGGAGTGTCATCTGCTTCTGGGGTCCCTAACATAGCGTCTGGGATTGTTGATGTGACTGCCTTGGTGCCTGTCACTGTTAAAGATGGCTTTTGAAATCTTCAAAAATATATTTTAATTAAAAACAATGGGAGGTTGGCAGCCTGAAAAGCACAGGACCAGACTGCTGTAGAATCTTCATATCCAAGCATGCCCTCTGGCTCTATAAACTTTAGTAAAAACTAAAAATGGAGATTGGTTACTGTCCAGTGATGTTTGGAAATCTGTCTACTTGCCTAGAAAGCAGAAAACAATTGTATGGAGCATTTTACTGCCACCAATGCTAGTAGGTAGCATTCCGCTAAATGGATGCTTTGTAATAAATGTACACCTCCTGTGGCATTTGTTTTGTGAAAGTGTGCTGCACTTATTTTCTGGCAGCACCTACTGACTTGCAAAATTCCAAATTCCAAAAAAGGATAGGTACCCCTGTTCTGCTACTTCGCTCCCATCTTTTCTCTGCTTAATACAATTTTGATGAATTTTGACAAATAAGAGAGGAGAGAGAACTTGGTCTAATTTATGGAGTCTCCTTCCTGGTTACAAGTTGGATGGTAATGTGCAGGGCAAGGTCATTCTTACCCTCTGGAAGTTGAAAACAAATGAACTAAAAATTTTATGGAAGGGGAACTTGCTATATGACTTTTTGAGCTCCTTAGTTTCACAGAAACAGTAAGAAACCTAACAGTATTTAACAGTAACACCAAGGGGGTTTATCACAATTTTCTCCAACTGCTAAGAACAAATATAAAAATAATTTTCTATCAATGTTATTATACAAAAATGGTGCCTTCTCTACAACCATTCTTATGCTTTGGAACCGTGCCTAACCCACCAACCCAAGATACATATCAGCTTCTAACCTGCTGATCTTTAAGAAGGGATTAAAAATATGACCTATCATCAGGATTGGTGACAATGTATGAATTTAGAATTTCTGGTGTGTGGGAGTTTGCTTTTCCTCCCTAGTATGGCTGCTTTTTATTGTTTTCTTTTTTTTAAATTTGTTCTTATCTGTTTTTAATCCTATGTTAGCTGCCCAGAATTGATGGCACATGGATGATCTTAGAAATATCCAGTTAACTAATTATATAAACATTAACAGAAATTAGAATTAGTTCACATTTACATTTATTTATTGCAGACTTAGGGACTGTAGAAACAAAGTATCTAATAACAGATGTATTGTACCCTTCTACATATAGAACAATAACTATAGTAGAATCTAAAATAATGAAGAACAGATACTAAAATTAATCAAAGTGAAATACAGTAGCATATAGTAAATTCAAACCTAAATAATGGTGTGGTATATTGTACAAATGATAGCACAAAACTGTGTAACTTCTAAGCTTCTTTTTGATTATTTTTAGTTCACAGTTTTATATTCATAATTAAAAAGATAACTAACCACCACTTTCTATCTAATTGCAAATCAGTGTAGGCTAGCTATTCATTTGTTCAGTCCAAGACCAAGTTACAAAATTTAAAATAAAAACTATCATCTAAAATTAACAATTAATTGAAGGCACCAAATTGTTGTTGATTTATTTTTATAAAATTTATAGGATGCCCATCTTACCTTGGGGTAACTCTGGGGAGAAAGCTAAGGTTACAAATAAAATTGCCTTTGAAACACCTGGGTATTGATCTCATTGGTCATAGAGCTAATATATCCCCTCTTTAGTGTGATAACTGGTGTTGAGAAGATCAAGGTGTTCTTACTACTCAGTAAAACTATAAGAATTATGCTAATTCTAGCCTCTGGCAATTCCAAGTAAGGTTGGGAAAGACTTTACAGTAGTTTGAAATCTTAGAAAAATGCAGCTAAGGTAGGCAAAAATACTAATTGTCTAATCTGGCACCAGGCAATTATCTACGGCTTTCTTAATAGACAAGGAAAAGGTCTACTTAGGTCTTCAAAGAGCACTAATGGCCCTTGACTACCAAATTCTACTCTAGTCAAATTCAATTGGCTTTATCATTATTTGTATTTCCAGAATTTCTAATGGTTAAAGGTAAAGGCTCCCCTCTTGCATATGTGCTAGTCATTCCCAACTCTAGGGGGTGGTGCTCATCTCCATTTCAAAGCCGAAGAGCCAGCGCTGTTGGAAGATGTCTCTGTGATCATGTGGCTAGCATGACTAAATGCCAACTATGCACGGAATACTGTTAACTTCCCTCCAAAGGTGGTTCCTATTTTTCTACTTACATTTTTACACGCTCAGCGTCTTAGCCACTGAGCCACAGCGTCCCTGATTATTTACCTTTCTAACTTTTAGGTAGCCTTTAATAGAGTAGATTCTCTAATTAACAATATTCCTTCTGTGTAGACAGCATAACTTTTGTTTTTATAACAGAATAGGGGCTATCTTGCACACGTTCAACAAATCAATCTCCAGCTGTTGAATTTCTACTTCTGACAAAGTTTTTAAAACACACAGGAAATTTTATTATTTTTAAGGTTTGAATTGAGCAGAAATAAAATGTTCAATATCTTTCCCCAGTGTTACCACCCACAAAGAAACTTTTCAAGAACTAGTAACTAATACTCAGGACCTTTGTAAGTTATGGAGTATAGTTACTGACAATAGTTACTGACAGTAAAATATGTGATAGTTAATAAGAGTTCATTTTCATACTTTAAATGCTTTTGAGCTGTAAATGATTTAAATGTGCTGCTGATTTTTAAGGCTTCTTAAGGAAAATAAGAGTTAACTGTGATAGTAGTTTATTGTATTAGTCCCATTTGAATTTGTCATAAAACTGTTTTCATAAAACAGCTGAATTCCAGCATATTTGTGGTTACAGTCATATGTTTTAAACTATATTGGATTTAACCCATAATGTGCTCAGAAATATATTTCCATTGTTTCAGCCAGCTTTGGATTAAGTTGTGGCACACCAAGCTCTGTTTTGTTTATATATCTTGATATCATTCATACAGGGCAAAGAAAATTAGATTCCATACATTGTTAGAAAGCAATTAATTCTTACCCACAAGACTGTTACAATAGATCAGTTACTATATACTAACTCTAATTACTTGCTAGAGTAGGTTCAGAGAGCCAAGGTCTGTTCCTATTTACACTAGTATAACTTGTAGCATTATTTTACTTTAAAACTGGAACTCATTTTAAAGTAATCTGTGGTTATTCCAATGTGCACAGTTCTATGGCTAATGCATACATAATCTTCCATACATGATTATCTTGGCATGGAAGAATGCCTAAAAATCAAATAGTTTTCCAAAGTGTCACATTTAAACTTAAATATGATTAGATGACATACTGAAATAGTTCAAGCATATAATTAACTGAGCAACTTATTTTAACTTAAACTTTCAGATGAATGAGAAAATAGCTTGCCTATATACCTTCGTGCTTCTAAAAATTCAAAAGTGTTTTTTCTGGTTTAATAATAAAAATCCTTCTGTTTAAATGATTAGTGTTGCAAGCGTTATTAAACTATATCCTTGACAGGATAGTGAATTATTGGTGGACCATATACTACAAATAAACTCAAAAATTACACTATTTGGCCTTTAGCAGACACGGTTGGATGGAAGATTTAAAGCTACACAGTATCTTAAATATTGCTTGAAGTATATTAGCAGCCCAGTGGAAAAAAGAGCTAGGGACTTAAGGAAAATTACTGTTAAAAATTACTGTTAACCAACTGTTAATATGCAAGTGAATAAGGAATTTTCTCATTAAAATTAATGTGGCTCTTAAAGTGATAGTAGCATATTTTTCTGACTCACATGAAAGCCTATATAAGTCAGGGTGCTTAATGAAAAGTAGAGAGTGGTTATGTCTGGGAGAAGTTCAAACCATTTATTTTAAATTGTTTTTTTTTATTATGCTCTATTTCAATACAGGTAGTCTTTGACTTACAACAGTTCATCTAGTGACCATTCAAATGGCACTGAAAAAAAGTAACTTAGGACTGTTTTTCACACTTATGACGGTTCCAAGCATCCCCATGATGACATGATCAAAATTCAGATGTTTGGCAATTGGTTCATACTTATGACGGTTGCAGTGTCCTTGGGTTATGAGATCACCTTTTGACAACGGGGAAGCCAGAGTCACTTAATAACCATGTGACTAACTTAACAACTGCAATGATTCACTTACCAATTTTGGCAAGAAAGGTCGTAAAAGGGGGAAAACTCTCTTAACAAATGTCTCACTTAGCAATATAAATTTTGAGCTCAGTTGTGGTTGTAATTCGAGGACTGCCTGTATTTACATAAGCAGAGTTATAATTTGTAGACATCAAGGGAAAACTTGACTTCATCCATTTAGAATGTAGGGCTAACTTGTTGGGGACAAGTTAGTAAACCGCTTAGAGGGGGCTGTAAAAGCACTTTGAAGCAGTATATAAGTCTTATTACTATCTGCTGTTGCATTTTACATTGCTCCTGTAAAAGTGATATTCAAACTGAAGGGTATAAGTGGGCATTTATTTCCCCTTAGCTTCAGGGATTGTGAAATATCAATGAGATAATAGGTGAGCAACAATAGCTGATTTTTTTCCCATGCAGGGAACTCTCAGTAAAACAAAAACAAAAACAGAATCATACAAATGCTATCATCCTTAAACAATATAAAATTTGATCTCAGCAATATAGAATTATGACAAACTTGATACTTGCTTTTATTGTCAATTGTATTATTTTTGCATTTTGTTTTAAAATAAGCATTGGATCTAATTAATTAAACTGACAATAGCTCATTCACTTGTAAGATGCTTACTAATAATCTCAGTAAAAGGCAGACGAATACAAGAAGTCAAATTACTCCAGTTTAAATTTTTAAAAAAAGCCCAAATACTTACCTGAAATAAAAAGCATTCCCTGAACTCTGTTGTAAGATTTTTAGAAACTAAAAAGCTTGGAGAGGGTTGAGGAATATCACAGTAAATTTCAAATGGACCCTTCCTGGGGAAAAAAAACACCCTGGCATTGCAGATTCAGCCTTATTAAGTCAGTGAACTTGTATTTCTGCTTTCAGTTTAGAGAATTCACAACATTTGTTCCATCTTTAAGGTATTATATACTCCTGAATTTTCCAATTTAGATTTTGATCTGACCCATAGGAAAAAAAAACCCTCTCCCACCATTTTTTCTACAATTCTGCCTATGGTGGTTAAGATTTAATGTTTTTCTTTCGCTCCTGCTCAGCAACAGAACAATAGTATAGACTTTCTTTGTTTCAACAGAAGTTTGAAAAATTTCTAGTGGCTTTCTGGCCTAGTACTGGAAGGAGAATGAGCGAAACATTTCATTTTCCTTCTTCATTATTGTTTTGTCTATAGTGCATCAGTAATAAGTTCACTGACCCAATAACTGAGTTATTAATTATTAATTAAGGAAAGGGAACTTGTTGGGGGAACCTGATAAAATGGTTAGATCAATTGATGAAAGGTAGAATTTTTCCATTCTCAATCAAATTTAGATTGCCTTAAGGGGTAGGTTGAATTATTTGCAATTTGTGGGAACCTAGTTTGACATTTCGAGGGGATTCCAACATGTGCTAGATTATCACCACCTATCATAGAGCACAATTTTTTTAATTTATTGATTGTCTTTTAATGCTTTCATTACACTTCTCCAAAAACCCAAAACAAAGTTTGTTGGGCACCCTTTTGCAACAGAACAACCAGAGGTGGGATGCTAATTTTTTTTACTATCGATTCAGGCATCCTCGTGATGCGTCTGCACATGAACAGAAGCATCCGGGGGGGTGGGCGGAGCCTCTCCACCACTGCTACTACCGGCTCAGCCAATACGGGCCGAACCAACAGCAACCCACCTCTGAGAACAACCCTGTGAAATTATTTGAGCTGCCCTGAAGGCACTCATAGCTGAGTGAGTGCTTAAATGGATCTCTTTCGTCTAAATCCAATCAACTGATCAGCACAGTATCTCTCATTATGACTGTTCACAGAATATGCCCTCAAACAATGTCATGTAGAGATATTCTGGAACATGAATCATTAGCTCTTTTGTTTGAATTTTTCTTCTCATACTCCTCTCTGGAGCTAAGAAATTACAATTATTAATTTTAGTTTTCAAATATGAAGCGCAAACACAGATTTTATCAACATATTTTAAATGCCTCATCTCATTTCAATACTTTGTGCAAATTAAGAGGGCAGATATTATAATAAATACTAATTCTTGTAGCCAACTAGGTGTGCCAACCACAAGGGCCAGAGACTTAAATTACTAGAAATAGGATATGAAAAATCAAGGATAGGATTCTGTGCCTTTGGACAGCTGCAATAACAGTCCTGAATAGCCAGAGTGAATTTGATTAGAACAATTTAATGGCAAATCTGGCCTCTTATTATGCTGATAAGGATGATTTCATATCACATATATTAACAAGACTATTTTTAAAAAATAAATATTATATGCTACCGAAAGGAGCTAATTCAGAAATCACTTAACGCATTATTAAAGAAACATACTAAACCTCTTTATGTTAACTTGTATAATAAGTATTAGACAAATTCCTAAGACATAAAGGGAACAAAATTGCACTTTTCTTTCCTTGTTAAATTATGTTATTATTTTTTCCAGAGAACAATTCTGCAAATCCACAGCCCTCTGCTGGCACTGTTGAGCATTTTATAAGCAAAAGTGTTTATAATAGAGTTTGACTCCCGCTATTACTACATTTAATATGTTTCTTTCCATTGGCACTATACAGAAGAATTCAATTTCAGAAAAATGATATTGAAATACATTAACAATTATTACCTTTAAGTACAAACTAATCAGAAAAAAATTATAATAAGAAGAAAATTATATGATAACAGGATGAGAGAAGAAAGTTCTTTTTAAGTTTGCAAGTTGTGTTAGGAGTTGTGAAAGAAACACTTAAATGGTTTAGGACAGTATATTATTTATTTCACAAATATATACCTGAAAGTTTCAATGAAAACTACTTCACTGAAAGGAAATTTCTACAATATTATCCAAAAGATATTTTGGATTACGGTAAATTAAAAATGGTAAGAAAATCTTTAAAAACTTAATTTTAATTGTTACCACTCTTGTCTTACTGGAGGATGGAAATATTTCAGTTAATTTATTTTGCTTGAACAGGAAATTAGCTTTAAATGAGCAGTAAAAATAGATCATTTGGTTACAATTTTCTACCAATATTAGTTTCCAACTTTAGAGAACTGAGAGAAGGACATAGACACATAGATGTAGTATGTATAGTGATCTTTTAAATATGCTTCCAGCTTTAACAAATGTATAATAAGACATTGTCATAGTGAACTAATGATGACTACAAAACTATTGTTGGTCATATTCAGTTATGAATAGCTAGTGAAGACTTTCATTCATGGAAAAATAGTGCTGATTTTCACAAATTTCTCTTTCTTGTGCAGTATTTCCCACTGCTCTAAATGCTCATTCAGAATTTAGAAGGGAGTTGCATGGAGCTACAAAGGAAAGGAAGAATCAGCAAAATGGACTTTCCTCCCACTGTTGGTTGCTAAAGCATCTGCTGGATCAAAAAGCATTCCATCAATAGAGAGAACATTTTTGAACACTACTCACAGTGAAGAAAAATGTGTTGAAATTTCTAATATATCATTTCATATGAAAACACAGATAAATTATCAGCAAAATCGGTAGGATAAAATCCACACCTTAAATTCATTAAAAAGAAAAATAACAATCCACCCTCTCTGCCAACCAAATTTCCAGTTCCAGTTTTCAATTGGTACTTCTCAACCAATTACTCTTCCTTCATATATTTATTCAATTTGTGTTCATTCTGTGTTAAGACCAAACCATTTCAATGTATTTCATTCTAAAACTCATTTTATTTTCAATCCACATTGATTTACCACTACTGATTTTTACCCTGTTACTTCTTATTTTACCACCCAAAAGATCATTTGGAGGTGGGAGAAATTTTAAATGTAATTTACCTTATTCTCTGCATGGGTTGCCCCTGTGACTATGTAGGACAGATGGGAAAGAAGCTAACTATCATATTGTGAGAATATTAGTCAGTGGTTAAATGAGGAGACCCAGACTGATTGGTAGCCTCACATTGCAATCAGAAGTGGGCTGTACTTACATTCATAAGCGGTTCACTGGTTGTGAGAGCATGTATGTGTACTAGCTTCACTTGCATGCACCCCTTTGGGCGTGAAACAGAGCTTCAAAAAAGCAGGTAATGAACTCAGGCAGCTCCGGTGAGTAAAGCAGGGACGTGAAACTCAGCTGGGCAGCGAGGGTGGAGGGAACGACCCAGAAAGTTAGTTATAAATGGATAACTTAGCACAAGGGTTGGGGGTGGGGTGGGGTGGGGCCCAGCCAGCAATCAAAGCTAGGGGTTCACCCGAACCTATGCAACCACACAGCAGCCCACCACTGAGTGCAATGAACAAGGACATACATTCAATTTGGAGCTACTATGATTGCTGGCTTAGCAGAGACAAAAATAGCCAGAGAAATGATTGAAGCCTGGGAAATGAGCCCCTTTTCAGTCAACAGTAGTGCTGATTTACCACCAGCCTACCAGGTACTTAGGAGCTAGAGGCACAGCGGTACAAGGAAACAACAATTAACAACTTAAAAGCCAGCTCTCAACATCCTAATTAAAACTAAAAGCCACAACCAGGCACCATATAAATACAATGTGTAGAACAGTCTAGTGCACACATTCTGGAGAGACAGAGATTCCCTGAGGATGGGCTCCAGCATGAGTCTGAAAGCTTGGAAGAATAAATCTTTGGTCATAGTGACTGACTCGAATTGGATCCTGCAACATTATGCTGCGACACATATATTTCACTTTATTCACGAGAATTATAACTGTTGACATCTGTTACATTACATATGTTGACATAATACTTTACATTTTATTTTTGGCCAATTATTTTAAGCACCTCCTATTATTTAATAATGTAGGTATCTTTGTATCTATTGTTTTTTTCCTTTTCCATTATTTTAAAAGCAACAAAATATTAATAACTTTTAAAAAGCAACTATATTCTGTGAAACATATTACCACTAGACTTAACAAACTAATCTCATTGCCCCTCTACTAGCATTTGTACATCTTAAAATGTTTTCATCCTTTCCTCCAGCTTTAGCAAATATTCTACCAAATATGCAATTTCATCCACTTATTTGAATTACATACCCTTTAGGTAAAATTTGCTGTTGTTCACTGTATTTTTTCTGCTCAATATTAAATACCTTAGTTAAGTAGTTTCAAATTCATACTCTTCAGGCATCATGCAATCATTTGGATTTCTAGCCAAACCCACATTATCCAGCCTCTAATCACACTACAATCATTCTTTACATGTTTATCCATAAATACATTAAACAATTTTAGGGCATAATATGTCTTTGTCTTAACCCTTACTTAATGTTGAGCAATTTATTAAGCATTCCCTTTAATTTCTTAATGCTTTATTCCAATCACTACTCTTCCTGCATTCAGCAACTGATCTTCAATTAGCAGTTAAACATCTTGAACCTGTCAGCTGGAAAGCTGACAGCCTGTGTTTTGAGACCTGAGCACTGGGCAATGGGATGAACTCCCATTACTTGCCCCGGCTTCTGCCAGCAGTTTGAAAGCATGCAAATGCAAGTAGATAAATAGGTACCACTTCTGGGGGAGGGTAACAGCATTCTCTGCATCTTGGTATATAGTGATGCCGGTCACATGATCACATAGGAGTCTTTAAACAATGCTATTCTCTCAGCTAGGAAATGGAGATTAGCAAAGTCTGTTAGAGTCAGACACAGCTGGACAGGGAAACCTTTCCCTTCCCCTTTATATTCATAAATATATAATACACTTTTCTCAATCATACATTTCTTGAACATTTGTTGAAGAGCAAAAATCTGGCCTGCACACCTTTGCCCAACTAGCACAAATCTTCCCAAGTTGTGCTCATTGTCATATCCTGTACAGTTTGGGATAGAATTCTGTGGAACACCTTACCCAGTGATGGGTTTCAATTTATTTTACTACCGGTTCACTTGTGCGCGTATGATGCTTCTGTGCATGTGCAAAAGCTTCTGCGCATGCACAGAAGCATCTGGGTGGGTGGGTGCAGCCTCTTGCCATCACCACTACCGGTTCACCCGATTCGGGGCAAACCGGCAGAAACCCACCTCTGATACACTTAAGAAGCCAATCTCTATTTTTGGCATTTACTTTTCCTACCTTTTCCTTTATAGATGCAACCTTTCAACCTACACCAAATTTGCATGTCTTCTCCATATACAGTACTATCCACTTTCATATTTTAATGTGTCTCCAATTATACCATCTATACTGTAGCCTTATCATTTTTCAACATTCTCGCAAGTATGACTTATTTTTCATCAGCTTTTTCTTAGGTGTTAATATTTCTAGTATTCATTTCAAATTCACTCTTTGATAAATTACTGTCATTCTCATAAAAATCTTTAAAATTCCAATATTCCTTCAGTTTCAATTCCATTTACTCAGCTGGAAGCTTCTCATTTATTCTTTTTAAAGTTTCCAATTGCTCTGCACTTTTTTGCCACTTTTAATCTTAAGTATTCCTTTTTCTCTGGCTAGATTGGCAGCTATTTTTTTCCCTATATACACATCTTACAGTATCTTTTTCTAATATTCATAGACCAGAACATTTATTCTGTTACATGCACATTTTCCTTCAACCACAGTTTCTTTCATTTCAACATTCTGCCAAGTGTCCTTTCATACTTCCAGATAGCATATTTTCATGTTACTCTGTAATATAACCCTTTTCAGTCAGTTCCAAGCAGATTTCAATCCTCCTTCCTTACATCTATTAATTCTGTTGAGAGATTAATCTATCTTTTAATACTTTTTCATACAGTGCATTTTATATGGAATTGACATTTTGTCTTCCTGTAGACATTCTAGTTTCTTTAACTTATTTTCCTTTGCATCTATCTTTTCCCAAGTTCAAGTCACAAAATAATCTGCCCCACATGCCAAACTTACCTTTTTTGTCCTTCACAATTTATGTCAAACTTTCATCATAAAGAATTAAACTAATTATGCTTGCATTTGAATTGTATTGCTGAGGCAGATGATCGCAAAACAGCCATCGTTCCTGGGTCACTGAATGGTCTCCAGTTATTTTTTCTGTACTGACTTGTCTTGTTCCCACTTACTGTATGTTACAGTAGGAACACTGTTTCTTCTAGATTGTATACATTCAGAATTTTGTATAATTTCCTCCCAGATTTATACAGGTGGCCCTCAAATTATAACCAAAATGAGTTTGGCAAAACTCATGATAGTCATAAAGTAAGTCACCATATGACTGGATATGTTTTTACAACCTTTTTGCGACAGTTGTTATGTGAATGTGCTGGTTGTTCAGAGAGCGTGGCAGTCATTAAGAGAATGTGGTGGTAGTCATTAAGCAAACCCATTGTTTGCTATTGGCTGTTTGTTCCCAGAACCTAGAAGTAAATGCTGATTTCCACAAAACCACTGTAAATCGTGGTCACATGACCACACTGCACTGCAAACAGTCATGAATGTGGATCAACCATGTTGCCGAGTACCCAAAATGCAGTTATGTGAACACAGGAGGGGGGGGGGCATGACATCAGAACTTTGAAACTGAGTTTCAAAACTCAAGGATACCTGTATTTAGTTCTTCCACTATTCACTGAAATACTCCTGCATATAACTACAATTTCCCCACCTTTTGGATTCGTATTTTCAAACAGACTTCAGCAACTTAGATGATACCAATTTATACTTTCTGACATGCATTTATCACTTCCTTTCATAAATAAAAATTTCCCACATATATTTTTCTATCCCCCTATATTAAATCAGAACAACCTTTATTCAGATCTACTGCATCTTTCCCATTCTTTTTACTTTCACTTGCCTACAAATAATTGAGTAATTTACAAATAGGCTCCTGCTGTGGTAATCTACTACACCTGTGGCCCTTAAGATAGGATTAGACTACAATTTGTAAAATTCGCAGACAGCATGCCTGTGTTGTCCCCCTTATGTACTCTTTATCCTGCATGGTGTCATAGGAATCTCTGTAGATAAGCAAGTAAGGATAAGAAGCACAATCATATTGGTAGTTGCAAAGCAATGGAGGTGGAAGAGTGCATTTTTTTTTGGAAGTAACAGCAAACTGGCTTCCTAATCCTCCCGCTGTGGGGAGGAAGATGGGGATGGCTTTCAGGGCACATGCAAGAGAAAGGTGTAGAGGGGCCATCTGCTTAGGAAGATGATATTTGTATTAAAAAGTTTTATTACATAAATGTCAATAAGTAGATAATCTTAAAAATTTTAGAATTGTAGGTTGCTTCTTATGCGCTCTTCAGAAGTGAGCAAAAATAAATTGCTTGCAGAATAATGAGCTGATTAATTCCTTCAATTAGAATTCCAGCGCTATCGGCAGCACTTTTAAAAAAGCATTTCCAACACACACACACACACACACACACACACACACACACATGTATATGTATATGTATATGCATATGTATGTATGTATGTGTGTGTATGTATATGTATATATATATGTGTATATATATATATGTGTGTATGTGTGTGTGTGTATGTATGTATATACATACATACATACATACATACATACATACATATATATATATGTAGGTCTCTAGTTGTTCGGGTTTTCTCCCGCGTAGAATTGGAGATGTCTTGGCGACGTTTCGACGAAGTCACATTCGTCATCTTCAGGCTGCTGCTGACTACTTCAGGTTTGGTGTTTCCAGGAGTAGGACTACTCCTGGAAACACCAAACCTGAAGTAGTCAGCAGCAGCCTGAAGATGATGAATGTGACTTCGTCGAAACGTCGCCAAGACATCTCCAATTCTACGCGGGAGAAAACCCGAACAACTAGAGACCTACATATTAACACCTGCGAAAACCTCAGAAAACATACAAACACACACACACACACACAAATTCATATTTAACTGTTTAATTTGCACACCCTTAAAATGAAACTTTTGCCGCTTTATTTTGTCATATGTAAGGAAAACTGGGAGACTTGCAGCTATTGTTCTGAAGCTGAGCTTGTTAGTGAAACAAAGACCTGTTTTTTTACAGTCAGTACTGTTTGTGCATTTACCCCATGACATATACTTGGAGTCATTCCCAGAATAAAGAGGGGGGGGGAGAGAGAGAATCAGAGAGAAAAAGAGAGAGAGAGAGAGAGAATCAGAGAGAGAGAGAGGCCAAACACATTCTTAGTATTTGCTTACTACAGCATAAAGCACTTCTTGGTTACCAGTTCTTTTTGGCAGTCTTTATTTAGACCATGACATCAAAGTATGCAATATTCTCATGAGAATGAAAAGCAAGAGATAAATATCATATATAGTGTATCATTCTGATATTTTAAGGATTAGAGTATTCCCTCTTGGGCTCAGCTCCAAATCCCATTGTAGTCAGTAGAAACCCTATTAAATGTGATGAATGTTCTTTTAATCAACTTCAGTGAGCTTTGGATCAGGTTTACCGAGGTGCGGCCACTGGGTGTGTGTTACCATTTCTTGAAGCCAGAGGTGAGACCTGAGCACCTGGTGGGCACCAAAGGTGAATGAGCGGCCCAAAAGGGACATAGCAGCCCCCAACACCAGAGGTATTACCCTCCCTGAACACCTTACACCCCACAGGCCCTTCGATAACCACTGTTCTAGCCTGTCAAATGCCCTGAATTGGCTCTCCTCTAAAGTGACCAATACAGGCAACATATTTAGCTTACTTTCATTATTCCCATTTTTCTTGAAATATAGTATGTAACCAAGATTCTGAACACTGCTTACTCAATCAGGTTCAGACAGCTATTTAGAAATTAGGCAGAGATGTAAAAGGGTTTATTACCACTAGTTATTGGTATGCTAATTAGACTACAAAAGAGTAGCTACTGAGAGGTTTTGGAAACTCTCAATATTCTCCCCGGTCTCAACCCAAAGGCTTGTGTAAATTATCTTAAGGCATGACAATTTGCATCACCAAAAACATTTCACGTTTCAAGTCTAGCTTTTGTCTCCTAATGATATGCAGGTAGTTCTCAGATTACAAGAGTTTACTTATGACTGTTCAAGTTACAATGGCACTGAAAAAGTATCTTATGACTGTTTTTCACACTTACGACCATTGCAGCATTCCCATGGTCACATGGTCAAAATTCCAATGCTTGGCAATGGATTCATATTTATGACAGTTGCAATGTCATGAGCTTATTTGATCGGCTTTTGTGACTCTCTGACATGCAAAATCAATGGAGAAACCGGAGTCATTTAATAGCCATGTAACTAACTTAACAACTGCAGAGATTCACTTAACAACTGTGGCAAGAAAAGTCATAAAATGGGGAAAAATTAACTTAACAACTGTCTCACTTAGCAATGGAATTTTTTTTGGCTCAATTATGATCTGTAAATCGAGGACTACCTATATGAGTTGTCAAAAAGTACTGCATACTTATTACATATTACATACATATATTACATTATATTAATTTATTTGAATCTTTTTATTAGCTTTATTGTTTTAAATGTGGCTTTCTATTCTGTAAGCCACCTTGAGTCGTCATGGGCAAATAGGCAGCAATATAAAATCAATCAATCAATCAATTAAAAATACTGACATTGTCTGGGCAATGTATTTGATTACCACTATGAATGAACCTACCCATTCAGTGGTCATTTTTAATGCTGAAACATACTTTGATGAGCATACTTTCTCCAAGTATAGGAACAAGGACAGTTATACTTAGTTGACTATTACTACAGTAAAAGTATTGATTCTTTTTGGCTAACTAATCTTCCACCCTTAGAAGACAGCATTTTGCCTACTTATATCTGCTTAACATGCATGAGAATATGATGACAAAAGGCTGAATTCTCCTCTTTCATCCTTCTAACTGCTTGTAGGCTATTCACGGAGCTGTTCTCTTTCATTTATTAACCTAGGAACAGGGTTCTAAACTTGGCAACTTTAAGACTTGTGGACTTCAATTCCTAGAATTCCTTAGTCAGCATGGCTGGCTGAGGAATTCTAGGAGTTGAAGTCCACAAGTCTTCACAATTGCCAAGTTTGGAGACCTCTGGCCTGGGAGAAGGAAGTCTAGAATAGCCCAAATTCAAGACATAGAAACAGAATATTCTAAATATTAAGAATATTGTAAAATAATTAAGTTCAAGGCATTTAAAAGAAAAAAGAAAGGTTGTTTGATAAGGAGCAAGAATTAATTTCAGGGAGCTGCTTCAGTATAATGTACAACACCAAAGAATAAGCAGGACTTGGTCTTCTTATCTTACGACATGTAGGTTTTGGTATAGCAGCTCAAGGAATTAGGCCACAGAACAAAGTTATTTTTAGAACAGATGATAATGAGAAAGGAGTCTCTCTTGAGCACCAGCGATTTATCAGGAATGTACAAAATATGCTTGTGAGGAGAAGTGCCTGTCATTAAATTTTAATGAATACGCACCAGGGCATGGATAATAAATAAATGCCTTGTATATTACTGGCATAGTAATATTACATTGCTATTAATTTTCTTGCCTATGATTAGACTACATACTTAAGTAAATATTTAATAGCATTGGGGCTCGCTTAGGAAAATTCAAAGGATATTCGGGAGTAGAAGTAGGGGTGAAGTTGCCATGTCAGCTCAAAATGAGGATTATAAACAAAGACATTGCATGAATTCAAATGATCCCACCTTAAAACTAAAACCAAGCAATTTAAACACATCTTAAAAATAAATCATAACATTGTTTTTTTTTTAATATATATAAAGATTTCAACTTCCTTGTGCATCAATTATGGATGGTTTTATCATATAAATCAAAACGATCTTTATTTAATATTCAGTGTGTGAATGATTCAGTTAATTTTGAAAATGTGTGATAAACACACAAAGGACCCTGAAGCAGCTGAATGTGCAGACACCCACCCACACCCTACCCCTTACCTAATTTATTCCTACATGCATAAGTTTTGTTGAAAAGAAAAGATTATTTGCTTTCATATTTTTTACCTCTTCTAAATATGATAGAAGTCATCTGTCCACCTGCCCACTTACCCACATTTGGAAAGTTCTCTGAGAAACACTAAGAGCCACAGCAATTCAGTAACCTAAAAAAACTTTGAGCAATGTTTTATATTTACTCTTGCAGTTAAAAGAAAATCTGCGTCATCAGATCTATTACATTCTTCTTCTTGTTTTTATTAATTTTGAGAAGTTAAGAAGAACATCCCTAGGGTTAAAATGAGGAACATAACTTTTAAATTGATCAGTTGTTTCTAGACAAGTACTTCTCCATCACCAAGAAATATAAAAATAGGATTTCCAGCCAATAGGAATTCATCATAATAAATGGAAAGGCTGTCAGAATAGGATAGATACCCCATATGATTTTTCCATTAGGTAAAAAAGGATCAGCTTGTAGTGTACATTTCTGATTCTAAGCAGGCTTTTGGTCTCAACTGCTGAATCTGTAGGTGCATTTCAATATAAAAGCCGGTAGGGAAAAAAGGCATGTTTAAGTTTTCACCATGTTCTTATTTAGTAAAAACTATTAGAGAAGTTTTAAATGCAAAGTTTGCATGTGTGCTCTTCTTGCAAATGGAGTGTGAAATTCTTGTGACATGTTAGCGCAAGGTAAGCTAATCAATTCAAGGCACACTTTTCTAATGGTGCTGGACAAACATTTCCTTTTATTCTAGCAAATGATGAATGGATAAGAACAGGATGAAACACAATTATAACTTAACTTACACTTATTTTCATGTATATTTTAAAAGACATCTGAGAAGCTGCCAAAACATTGCTAAACAGTCCCCTATGATACAGGCATCTTATTTACCATGATTAAGGAAAAGGAAAGTATGGATCAGGAAAATCTATCTTCCATATTCATCAACTTTCCAGCATATTGGAATTTACCGTTTAGGCTTAACTACTATGAATGTTCATGTACAGTATATCAACCTTCCCCAAATATTTATCCATATAATTTCAGATTATATCTACTATAATCCTCAGACTAGAGAAGCTAATTAGTTATAGGGCAGAGGAAGTAAAAGAAGCACAAGGGAATATAGATCCAATAAAATGAGCTTAGCATTTCATCTCTCACTCTATGTTCCCTAAGTCTATGCACAGTCATCAGTAATTATGGCTGACATCCATGAAATCATATTGTAGGATAGAAAACATTGAAATAGGCCAAGATATATTAATTATTATTATATTTACACCATAGTGAAATGTGGGAATGCAGTTGCTTTGCAACTAATCAGAGATCTGAAGTCCCAAAGGTGCTTTTCAAAGAGGCAACTGGACTTTCTGAGTTTTCCTTGAAGAAGCTTCTTGGATGAGAACTCAGAGCTGAAGGAACTTCTTGGATGAGAAGCGAAACATCTTCAAAGAAAAACCTGAAAGCCTGGTTGCCTCTTAAGAAAGCACCTTTGGGACAACCATGACCTGGATGACTGAGGATCTCCATATACATTCAGAGATCTGAAGCTTGTACAAATATAGTTATCATTTTTCTGCCATTTCTAGTCATTGTATGCCTCCTGTCTGCTCCTATCTCTGCTCCTCATGATAGAATTAAAACCTTATTTGATTAGTCATTGAGAATTGAAATAAATGTTTTATGTCTGCAGAAGAGAAAGAGAATTATATTTCTGCAAGATTCCAGAAGAAACCGGTTAACATATTTTGTATCTGCTGTATGCTTCTCTTGGCATTAAGAAGGCTTAAGTTTCCAGAAGACAAGACACTGGATACCATTTTACTTCTCACAGTAATGAACAAACATTCCCAACACATTCCAACATTAGAAATATTTTGCACATTTAGAACAGCCTGTATAGGTTGTGCCAAATAGCTTCCAGTTTGACTGATTTTTTTTGCCATACATAAAACATTTTTCTTAATTTCAAGTTTTTGCTTATGTGTGTATTCACTACACATATGTACATACATATAAGCTTGGGTATGAAAGTCAGCAAAGAGCTAACTTTCAAGAGTGTTGAAATGATAAGTTCTGTTTGGGAATATTGACAGTTCAATGTGCTGAAAATGCAACATTTCTCTCTAAAGGAAAACAAGAATAGTACCCAACTCAAATTTACAATTAAGAAGACATTACACTTATTTGTGAATAATTTATACACATAAAAATCTCTTTTTTATGGAAAACATAGCTACTGGATGGTAATTTACAAAGCATGACAAAGACACAGGAGATAAAGGAGTTTCTCTTTCTTTTCCCCAGTTTAGGCATGCAATTTGTTATTCTATAAAACTATCATCTTCAACAACAAATGCTACTATAATTAGATTGTACTTTTCTCAGGTTTTAGTGCTTTATACCAATATCCTCTTTTGTAGGGATTATAATGGCTGTAGAATCAGGTGGACGCTTCCTCGGTTTCCTGAGCAGGTGGTGAATAAATGCTGACAGCTGAGCTCCCTTCTTTATCCTGACTTCACTTAGCTCAAGGAAGCTCTTTTTCATGACTTAATGAAGCTCATTAATATAATAGTAAAGAATAAATGCTGTAGGGAAAGATCACAGATGGTATAGCCATTTTCACTAATGCTACTGGATACCCTTAGAGCTAGAAATGGCAGAATAAATTATAGATGCTGCAAACCATAAAGAAAATAGATTAAATGCTTATGAGCTGAGTTGGGATAAACATGGATAACATATCCCTTCTCTAAAGCTCAGAATTTACCAGGTGGGACAAGAAAGATTCAGCCAGCACATTAAGGATTCTCCCACTGACTATTTGGGGATTGTGTTGGCTCTATCACAGGGAGTGCCCAACCCCTGGGCCATGGCCCATTACCAGGCCATTAATTGTTCAAAACTGAGCCACCCAAAATGGTTGGTGAGCACATGTGCTTCCCTTGCACAAGCAGCGGGCGAGTATGAGCATTTACTCACCTTTTGCATGAATACTCGCCCGCTGCTCACCCGGAACTATCCCCCCCCCCAACCACGTCCACAAAGCCAGAAAGGTTGGAAAACTCTGCTCTATCAGATGTAGAATCCTAGTGAACAATAGAATAGCATTGTTTTTCCCATTCAAGATTTTGACGTGAGTCGTCTTAGAAAGAGCAGTGATGGCACAGTGGATAGAATGGAGTACTGCAGGCTGTTCACTGCTAGGTGTTCGATTCTGACCAACTCAAGGATGACTCAGACTTTCTTCCTTCTGTGGTTGGTAAAAAGTGCACCCGGATTGCTAATTCTGTAACTCTCTTAGGGCTGTAAAATGGTATATAACTCTGCTACTGCTATTAATCTTATGCCCAAGGAAAATGTACCACCAGAATTTTGGAAGCATGTTCTGTTTACTTTTCCCTTGTTTTAAACCTAAGGGAAGTTGTTGAATGTCTCCAAAGGAAGGAAAGAGGGAGGAGGTAATTTCTGTCTTTTTTTTTTTTCTATTTCCCCATTTTACAGCAAATTATCAGCCAAACACAAACTGATGGGACAGGTTCAGAGAAGGGCAGCATCGATTATCAGGTGATGAGGTTGGCAAGATCAGGATACAAAAGTCAAGGCGACTTTTGGAATGTACTTTAACGTGGTCAGGGTATTGTAACAGAATCCCGAAAGGCTTGTCAAAACCCTTCTCTACTTATACCTAACACGATCAGGGCAGATTGTTAGTCCCCCCCCCCCGCCCCTCATGCTTTCTGCTTTACCAGGACTCAAATGTCTTTTCTGTAGCAGCTCAGCATTCTCCTCCTCCTTCTCTGAATCAACCCTGCAATCCATCACAAGGGATTACAAACCTAGAAAGTTTTATAATGAAAAATGGAAGGAGTTGGATATGTTTATTCTTAAGAGGGGAGGAGGAACATGAAAACAGTCTTCAAATACCTGAAAGGATGTCACATGGAAGAAAGTTAGGATCTGTTTTCTCTCATTCCAGAATGTAGGGCATGGGATAATGCTACAGGAAAGCAGATTAAGGTGGGATTTTTTGAAGGGGGGTGGTTAATTTTCAAACAATTAAGAGCAGTTCTACAGTGGAACGCATTATCCAGAAAGGTAGTTGGCTACCCTTAATTTGACGTATTCAAATGCAGACTAGATACAGATCCGTTCTGGATATTTTAATTTGGATTCCAGCACTGAGCAGTTATTATATTCATTGATCTGAATGAGCCCTCCCACTTTTATAATTCTATGGAAATATCATTTGAAGGACTTGGTTATCATGGATACTGGAAAACGGTTGTTAAACTCTTGTAATTACATTGAGAACCAACTTAATGTTAATAAAGGAAAATTATACATCATATTTCTGTATATAAGCAGTCTGTTATCCTTTTGCTTCACAAAATTAACTGTTCTAGAATAATGGTTATCTCACCACTGAGCTTGAATTCTCCAACCTAAGTTGTTTTTATGCAAAACCTATCTGGAAATACTCCCAACTTTTATATTATAATTGTGGCTCCATCTCTTCATTTTTGCCTCAAAACATGTATGTAACTTAGCCTGTAGGCTTTAGAACACAAAACTCTTAACTTTATTTGTCAATGTCTGGCAGAAAGAAATCTAGAGAGGAAAACACAAGGCTGACGTTCTTTGCAACACAAGGACCATTTCTATATATTTTTTCTATGTTTTTGTTTGGTGTGTCAAATAATTTTGTACCACATAGTCACTGACCACATGAGAGATGCACCTGTAGCAACTGAAAGGTTGGCAAGAAATCTATTCAAAATCCAGATCAATTAAAATACCTTCTTGTGACCTGGGGCATTCCTGAGCAGAAAGAAGTGGATATGAAAGTGTGTTTGTTTTACTTTGACATGCTATGCAATAAGACATTTCACCCCATATTTATTTAAGGATTTTAGCACTGCGCCAGACCTGGTTGGAGATGAATGAAATGTTTTCATAGGACTATTGCTCAAATTGTAGCCTTCTACTTTTGCATGAATGCTCAAAGCTGACAAAACCTTCAGTCTTTTGAGTGCTCACAGGTGTATAAGACACATATATAATTTCTATGTTTCTCTGTTTGTTAACTGACTTACATTGGCCTCAAATAAGAGAGCACCAAGAGGAAGAAAGGATGAAGAAAGAGTACTTAAAGGTCTTTCCCTAAACCAGATTGATCTTTATGATCAAGCCACCATTGGTTGCCCCAATCACAGTGTCAATGTAAAATGACAAAATCTTTGGGGATTGAGAAATGTTGCTATCTTTAACATTTTTAATTACAGATATTGTCCTATAATATTAGGGAGATACAAGTGTATTTCAAGGGGCTGGTTGCTACTGAAAATCTTAAATTGCTCACAGTGTGAGCATCTTAGAGATCTCCAATTCTGTGTAAATTCTGACCCAACTGACAGTGAGCAGAACACACCTACTGAAGGAGAGCTATCAGGAGATATGAAGCCAGGGGACATGGAGGTAGGCATTCTTGGTGGCTGCCCCTTCTTTTAGAACACCTTATCCTCAAGGTAAGAAGGAAGCACATCTCATGACCTTCTGAAGGATAAGGAAGACCTCGATTTCCAGATGGTCTCTAGAGGTGAATAACTTAGAAGATGGTTTGTTCCAACAGAAAACAATTTTAGTTTTTCTTCTGTATCCTACAATTTTATTTCATTTATTTTACTATTTTACAAATCTCAGAGAATATGCCATGCATTTGTCAGCAAACCACACAGTTGTTAAGCAATAGAAATAGCACTTAGGCTTATATACTGTCCCATAGTACTTTACGGCAGTCTCTGGGCAGTTGACATCGCCTCCAACAATCTGGGTCCTCATTTTATCTCTCTTGGAAGGAAGGATGAGTCAACTTCTGCCCATCAGGATTGAACTCCAAGCTATGGCCAGAGTTAGCCTGCAATACTGTGTTCTAACCACTGCGCCAACAGGGTTCTGATTTCCTCCATTTGCTTGTCAGAAGCCCTCTGAGAAGGTCGCAAATGGCTGCAACTGTCGTAAATATATGTTGGCTGCCAAGCACCCAAATTCTGATTATGTGACTATGGACACACTGCAATAGTCATAAATACAAGGATGATTGATTATAAGTCACTTTTTTCACTGCCATTGTAACTTTGAATTATTAAACAAATGGTTGTAAACTGAGGACCAACTGTACATTATTTTTTATCATTTTATTTTTCTCTTAATTTGGGGGGTTTGGTGTTCTGCTATGATCTAGATTTGGCACATGACATTTTGTTTTTTCTATTAATATCTGGAGGTGCTTTCTTTTACACATGTTATCTTAAGGTGCAGGGTCCTCATCTATGCATATGAAGTTAAAAAAAGATAGGACTGATACTGCTCTTTTTATAGCAGTCTCATATTCTTCCTAAAGATAAACAGCTTTTATACAGTTCTTGATAGAATTTTACCTAAATTGCAATTCTAAATATGTAAGAAGTCTTGTGGATTTAATTAGGTTTTCAAAGCTGACAGCTCAAAAAAAATAATAATCAGAGAATATTTTTAAATCAGACTGAGTAATCATCAGCTGGGTAATCATCAGCTAGCAATATAAAAATATCAACCACAGATTATTCAGAACAAATATGCATGCTGCTAGTAGGTCATATTTTAGTTGTGGAATGATTTTATTTAGACACCGCTTTGGATCATAACATTCTACCTCTCAAATTATACTTTCAGATTCCTAACATCTTTCAAGATGATATTTTGAATTAAATTTAGTAGATGTTAGGCATTCTATTAAGCCTTTTTAGTGACTTTTGCTTTCTTCTGTGGTTAGAAATTGTTTTCAAATAGATTATTTGCAGATGGTTGATTCTATGATAACTAAAATTAATGTGACAAAAAGGTTACTACAATTTTATATATTGCTTTTTTTGTTGTTAAAAATTAAATAACATAAACTGTAAGCATCGCTACAATTTTATTGAGTATTTAAAATAAAATCAGTAGAGTTTCTTAGTCTCTTCTTCACAGTTCCAGTGCTCTCACTTGCTACTGTATAGGACAGAGAGAATAAAATCTATGTGTGCAATCTTTGTTTGGAATGATAAAGAGAGAAGAATGCTTTCTGCTTAAATATTCTTTAGGAGTCCTGATGGCACAGTGGTTAGAATGCAGTATTGCAGGCACGCTCTGCCCACAGCCTGGAGTTTGATTCGGATGGTAGACTTCTATCCTTCCATGGTCTGTAAAATAAGGGCCCAGATTGTTGGGGGCAATATGCTGACATTGCAAACCACCAAGAGTTTTGTAAAATATGAAGGGGCGGTATATACGTCTAAATGCCATTCCATGGCTATTAAATATGCTAATATTTGTGGTGGTCTGGAGAGGTTTCTATGCTACCTCCTCCTAGCTAATACAACCATTTGAAGATCTTCCATGGAGACAGAGAGACAGAGACAGATACAGATCAGCAGTACATAGACATGTATCTATAAATAAAACGTTGGCTTTGAAGTTCATGTAGTCCTTGTCTTACAACAGTTCATTTAGGGACCATTCAAAGTTATAAAGGCACTGAAAAAAGGTACATATGTGCTTTTCACACGTGCGGTGTGAAAAACCATTGTGGCATCCCCATGGTCATGTGATCACAATGTCAGATGCATGGCAACTGATTCATACTTCTGATAGTTGCAATGTCCTGGGATCATATGATCACCTTTTGAAACTTTCTGATAAGCAAAGTCAATGGGGAAGCCGGATTCACTTAACAACCATGTTACCAACTTAACAGCTTCAGTGATTCACTTAACAAACACGGCAAGGAAGATCGTAGAATAGGGCTTAATTCACTTAACAAATGTCTCACTTAGCAACAGAAATATGGGGCTCAATTGTGGTCATAAGTAGAGCACTACCTATACAGCATTTCCTCTTAGTTGTCCAGTTATTTATTCCATTAACTCTTTTTTTTAAAGCATAACCCTGCTTAAGATCTCTAAGGGCTTAAATATCTCAGAATTTATCTTCAGCTGGCATGGCTTAAAGAGAGCTCTACGCCTTGTTATGGATCTAACGCCATTACAGATGCAATAAAAGTTTCCTTCTCACATCCTTTCTTGCTCTTTCACAAGTCTGTTCTTATTAAGCTCTGCAGAGGGATGCTCAGCCAAAAATAGTAGTATTAGTACATACAAGAAAGTATAAAGTGACAGCTGGCTTATCTAATTATCTCTTGGTAACTGAGTATCTGTTCTTCTACTCAAGGACCACTTACTGCCCTTTAACCAAAGCAGCTGCAGAATACATTAACTGTTCTACGATGAAATACACGATTTGATTTAAGATTGAGAAGGGGGGGGGGTTGGAGGTGAAGAGGAAGAGAGCAGAAAATCCTTCTGCAGCAGTTCAACATTAACTGGCTTTGACATAAATTGCACATGGCATGTACCATCTGGCTTCTCAAAGAAACCAGCCTCAGCCTGGGCTGCCTTAAGATAGTCTACTGCTTTCCGTGACTGAGTTAATCAGAGCAAAGTAGGCCTTTAGAACAGAAATTTGCTGCAGGTAGTTGTGCCAAAACACGCAGTACTGTGTTTGTGGTAAGACTCTGGGACATAACCAGCATTAAAAAGATCTGTCCCATTTGGTATGAAAATATCCTGACAACCACTAGAGGGCAGTGGATTTTTTTGGGGGGGGGGGGAGAGAAAACTTCTATTTAGTGATTGGCTGGATTTGCTACAAATTTCTGGCACCTCTTTGTGAAACATTTTCAATTGTTCAAAGGGACATAAAAGTATTTTTTTTTAATTTTCATTAAGAAGAACGCCTCTTCTTTAATAAGTTCTTGAATAAAATATTCATACAGATATAGACTTTCATCTGTGAGGCATGATCTTGCACTAAAAACACAAGATATTCTTTGTAGATTTGAATAAAAAGAGTAGGAATGAATTCCTAAATCAGATAAACTATTTTTGACGCGAAGCAAATAAATAATCCAAGAACAGAACTCTAAGCCTTAGGACAATATCACTAGGTTTCTATGCTCTTTCACCCACATACTTCAGAGAGAGTGAGGGAGAACGAGAGGGAGAGGGAGAGAAAGAGAGAAACAGATATTTGGGTTCAGAAAATGTTACAATACAACAATCAAACATAAAGTCAATTGAACAAATACTTGACACTACTGACATGAAGTATCGTTTACCAGGGGTATTTTTTATTGAATAACTTTCACAGAAAAAGATTTGCAATATCATTTTTCTAGTAAGTTGTTCTCCCTCCCAAATTCTAGCCATTTAGCATTCACCACTTTTTTTCTATATGTAAAAGCCTCCCTGAACTAAAACATACCCTATACTGCAGTTACATTCCTTTTAGGATTTTTGTCCTGCCACACTCTCTATTATTTTCCTATGCTGTTTCATTAGTGTAGTAATTGGGAGGGGGAATAGTAAGGAGTAGAATTACAGAATGTGTTATTGTCATTCCTTTCTGGAAGCCAAGGTCATCTTTTGTCTCCGCACCTCTGCATCTGATCGGAACTAGATGGGTGGAAATGCCAGCGTGGCCGAAGAAGATTGGACCATGTGATGGATTTATGGGTGTGGGGATAAGATCATGAACTTTCAACTGGGAGGAATCCCAGGAAGCTTTAGATTTGGGATTCCACAGTTTGTTGCCAACATGTCTATCTTATTAAATTGGAACTTTAAGGATAGCGCTGCCTTGGACTCTGATTTAATTCTGCATGATATTTGGAACGCTGACACCCTTCATTTAAAAACAAAAGTGTTGTTACAGTCAACATACAGTATAACATTTTTTTTCTGGAAAGCATATTTAGGTATATGCACAGCAAGGTTTTTCCTCCCTTTGAAATGCATGTCTGGGTTGGTTTTCAGTAGTGTTTATTCTTTTTATAAAATCTTATTAAGATCACTTAAAGCAGGGGTGTCAAACTTGCGTCGTCACGGTGGCGTCATGTATCAGGTCTCTCCCCCTTTGCTAAACCGGGCATGGGCGTGGCTAGCACATGATGCATCTGACCCACAGACTGCGAGTTTGACAGCCCTGACCTAAAGGATCTGCAGCTGTATAATTTGGACTCTTCAGGTGATTGCTAGTTAGAAAAGCCAGACTGACAAAGGACAAGGAAAGAGCTTCTATTAGTGGGCCTCAGTTAAGAAAGCTCTGACCCTTGCAAATTTAGGGCAAGCCTTAAAGAAAACTTTGATTTTTCTTTTAAATTATATGAGGGGCCTTTGTTGGGAAGGCAAGAAAGTCTGTCTGTGATCTCTTCTCAGCAACCTCAAGTTTGGCTTAATTTCTTTAATTTTGGATATGTATATTTGATTGAATTGCATCCACTTATTTTTAAATCATTTTGTTACATCTCTGAAATATGGAATATAAATGAACTAAAAAGAAAAAAGAAAACCCAAAGAGCTTCCCAGAAACAGAGTAGTTGTTATGGTCAACACAGTACCATATATGTCCTGGCAATGTTAATGTATTGAGATAATGATTTTTGGAAAATATACAATATGCAAGAAGACAGAATTAATCTAATAATAAATGGTTCCTCATCAAACCAGAGAGTTACAATATGACTGCCAGAAGGATTTGTTCAGTTCTCTCTCTTCAATATTGTCTTTAACATTTTGGACAAGAGAGTATTTATAAAATTAGAATATGATATAAAATTGGTTGGGATATTTAATACCCTCAAATTCAGAACAATTTGGAAAGATTGGGGAAATGAGATGAAAGTAACCAAATGAAATTTAATAGATAAATGCTAAATTATTTATATAGGAAACAAAAAACAATCTGACATGTCTAGGATTTGGGGGAGTTGGTTTGATATTTGTAAAAAAGATTTTGGAATAGAAGTTGACTATGGATTGAAGATGAGTAACAGTATGATTCTAATTTCAAAGAATTCAGGCTATATCTATGTAAATATAATTTCCAAATTAACAGATTATACTCCATTCAAAGAATTCAGGCTATATCTGCGTAAATATAATTTCCAAATTAACAGATTATACTCTATTCTGATTTCATCAGACTTCTAGAAAACTGGGATGGTTTTGAGCATGATACTTGAAGAATGATTCAGAAAAACTGGAACAAGTTCAATGAAGGACAACAAAGATGATCAAGGGACAACAAAAAATAAAATCTATGAAAAAAAAGGGCTGGGTACACTTAGACTTGAGAGAAGGCAACTGAGATATGAATTGATAGCAAGTCAACAAAGTCAAAATCTCGATAGTGGATGTGGCAGTACTTGGAGACAGCAGAAGAGAAGAGAAAAAGAAGAGAGAGAACTGAATAAAATCACAACATACAAAGACCTGCAAATAAGTAGAACAACTGTGGCTAAAGAAAGCAAAGATGGTAACATTCGTAATAGGCACTTTGGATGCAATCCTGAAACATCAAGAGCATCACTTGATCCCCATTGGCATTGACAAATCACAAAAGGCAGCTTTACTTGGAACAGATTGCATTCTGCAACAATATCTTTAATACCATCAATCTACAACTTTCCTCTATCTCAGGTCATTGGGAAGTGTGGCAGCTATTGAGAAGAGAAAGTCTTGGGAAAGATTAGAGGGAAGTGGCAGAAGAACAGAGAGAGGAGTACTATGCACTTGTCTTGCCCTATAGACTCCATAGGAATCCCCTGGATATTTTTTGTCTTGGATAAAATCTGGATGAGAAAATTGACATGGGGTTTCAGATAATGACCCACTCAAACCTTGGAACCACAATTATGGGTTCTGTGTATATTTTTCACTTTGCACAGACCTCCAATATTTCTTAGGATGGATTTATTTCTAACTGACTATTGAATCCTTGCATTCAAATTGCATAGTTTGACATACAAATGTCTCCTTCTCTTATAGGTCTTTTTGTATATAAACTGATCTGACTAATAATCTGAATGAGTGCTATTACGGTAGTGTACTTTTACTAGAATGTGTTTGTGATCATTTTGAATGGTTTTGCTTTTTGTGAGTAATCTTTGTAGGTTTACCTTTTTAACTAATTATTAGTGAAAGGAGGACTATAAATCCAATAGATAACTTAAGGAATGATACATCAATATCCTTTTGAACATTTGAAGGGACCAAATACCTAGCAGCTTATTCAAAAGTTTAATTAGGCAGTGGATCTTCAGGAATGTTTGGAACAATATCTTGTTTACACACCCCTGAACCCTTTCAAAGCCTTCTACAGGAGCTGTAGATCAGATATAAAACCTGCCATTGCCTCCCAAGGCCTTGGTAAATTACCGCTACATCAAGCTTATCAATTTGCAAATTATTCTCCCTTGAGCAGTTGCTTGAAATTGCAAAATTCCAGTCACAATTTTAGTAATAGTACTAATGATCACGTGAATTATTAGTACTATACTACACTGTATAATAATATTACACAGCAATGATTTTTTTGGGACACACAGTGTTCTGCCTTAATTCCTCTCCCTGGAATTTCGTTGTTTTTCTTCTTCTCTGTTAACTGGCCAGCATGTAGAATGCTTACAGCTTTCCACATTGTGCTTTTATACTTGCACTTGCCTCTATTCTTCTTTTTTTCTTGACCCTTTGAAGGAAAAAGGGCTTCTTTTATTTGGCTACTTTACACTGCTAGGGGCTGCAGAGAGAAAACATCACTCTCCTCCCACACCTATTTCAAGGTTGCACCTTTATTGGCAACTCTGCCTGCTCAGGCTCAAAGGGAAGGGAAGGAGGCAGCACAAGTGCCTGCAATTTTTCTAAACAGTCTATTCTGGCACACTACTCTGGCCTTGTTTTTAGATTATCTGATATATAATTCATGATTATTTCAAAAACCAATCCTTTTCTTTTTCACATCAACAAACAATGATTCTGCCGTCCTCCCCTTCTTACATAGATCCTACTGATTTAAATGAATTGCACAATGTTATGGGTTTTATTTTACAATACATGATAACAAAATTTTATTTAATCTTGGAAACTTGAAATTAAAACTTTTGTAAGGAACTGGATGCTTATGTTCTGATTTTTTTCCCTTTTGCAGGATATTTTTTCACTAGGGAGGGGATGGATTTGATACATATGTGGAAATCTATACTCTGTTTCAAAAGTGACAACTTGGATAACATTCAAAATTGCCTTCTTTAAGATGTAGAATTTTGCAAATCTGAAGTACAGATACCAAATATTTTTTCTAGGCATCTACAGCTAGAGTATTTGTCAGATCTCCAAATTTTCCTTCTCTTAGAGTAGTGCATATTTTCTAACTTCTTGTAGGGTTTCATGACATGCTTCTGGTAAATAGCATTTTGGAAGAGAGGGAGAATTCAAAATTGTCCTACGATGATTATTTTTGTAAACACAGGTAGTTAACCACTGTGTTCACTTAACAACTGTGACAAGATAGGTCGTAAGTTGGGGCAAATTTCACTTAACAAATGTGTCACTTAGCAACAGACATTTTGGGCTCAATTGTGGTCATAAGTTGAGAACTATCTGTATTAAGGAGTTTGTTTCTTAATAATGTATATTCATGGGAAGATGCCTAAGAGTAATAACATTATTCTGAAGTGGTCTTAGAAGCTCAGTGCACTCTCCAAATAAGCAAACAAAATGTCTAATTACGCTCTCCAAATAACAATAATTAATAAACAAGTAAGTGATTGATTGATTGTAAAAAAACATAGCCCTCTTTTGGGCAGAAGCTAATACAGCAGTGTTCCAATAGGTCATGACTGGAAAAATTAACTAGATAATGCTGAACACAGTAAAAACAAATAAATTAAAAGGGCTAGTGTCAGGCCAGAATGATTAGGTCTACACATGAAGGTCTAATTAAACTTGCTACTCCTGCCTATGCACAGGAATATTCTCAACTAACGGTTAACACCTGCTAGGAGTTAGATAAGGGTCAATGGAATTCAAGGGAGGTTAGATTAGTTTGCTTGTGGTATATAGGGATTGTAGGTTGATACTTCTAGCTTTGCAAGGGCTTCCTCTACAGCCAGAGCTGAAGAATTTTTAAATAATTTCTTTCTTTCATTTTCTTCATTATTTTTCTCCACTTATTCCTGGAATCTTTATAGTTTTCACTCAAATCCTCATTTTTTCTTTCTTTCTCAAATCCTCATTTTAAAAAGGCATTGATTATGCCACAGGATACACATTTAAAAGGCACATTAAACCTAACTTAAAAATTGATATCTGATTCATTTAACAATTAAACACTCACCAAATTTCACATTTAAAGAGATCCAGTTTGGTGTAGTGCTTAGATCATCAGGTCAGAAACTGGGAGGTGCAAATTCTTCTCTCCCTCCCTCCCTCTCTCTCTACACACAAACACACACACACACACACACACACACACACACACACTTATAAACACAAAAAGATTAAAATAAAATAAAAAACCTTTTGGAAAGACATACTTAATTACAATGTTTTTTTTGTTTCATTTCATTTTTCATTTATTGAACATTTATAGGCCGCCCTTTTCCCTGAGGGGACTCAGGGCGGCTTACAATCACAAAGGAAAGGGGGTGAAGGACAGTGCAAAAAGAAATGTGAACAAAAAATAAATTAAACAATAAAACTCAACATTCACTCAACATTCGGGAGGGGCGAAAATAGGCTTAGCCCCAGACCTGACGGGCTAGCCAGTTCTTGAGGGCTGTGCGGAAGGCCTGGACAGTGGTGAGGGTACGAATCTCCACGGGGAGATTGTTCCATAGTGTCGGAGCGGCAACAGAGAAGGCTCTCCTCCGGGTAGTCGCCAGTCGGCACTGACTGGCGGATGGAATACGGAGGAGGCCAACTCTATGCGATCTGATGGGACGCAGGGAGGTAATTGGCAGAAGGCGGTCTCTCAAATAGCCAGATCCACTACCATGGAGCGCTTTATAGGTGGTGAGTAGGACCTTGAAGTGCACCCGGAGATCGACAGGTAGCCAGTGCAGCTCACGGAGGATTGGTGTTATGTGGGCGAACCGTGGTGTGCCCACGATCACTCGCGCGGCCGCATTCTGGACTAGCTGAAGTCTCCGGATGCTCTTCAAGGGCAGCCCCATGTAGAGCACATTACAGTATTCCAGCCTGGAGATCACAAGGGCTCGAGTGACTGTTGTGAGGGCCTCCCGATTCAGGTAGGGCCGCAACTGGCGCACCAGGCGAACCTGGGCAAATGCCCCCCTGGTCACAGCTGAGATATGGTGGTCAAAAGTCAGCTGTGGGTCCAGGAGGACTCCCAAGTTGCGGGCCCTTTCTGAGGGGTGTAAGTTTTGTCCCCCCAGCCTGAGTGATGGTATGTTGGTCATATTTTTGGGAGGAAAACACAACAGCCACTCGGTCTTGTCTGGGTTGAGTATCAGCTTGTTTGCTCTCATCCAGTCTTTAACGGCCTCTAGACCCCGGTTCATCACGTCCACCGCTTCATTGAGTTGGCACGGGGCGGACAGATACAACTGTGTATCGTCCGCATATTGGTGGTATTTTATCCCGTGCCTCCGGATGATCTCGCCCAGCGGTTTCATGTAAATGTTAAATAGTAGGGGGGATAGGACCGACCCCTGCGGCACCCCATACGTTAGGGGCCTCAGGGACGATCTCTGCCCCCCCACCAACACCGACTGCGACCTGTCCGAGAGATAGGAGGAGAACCACTGCAAAACAGTGCCGCCCACCCCTATCTCCCGCAGTCGTCGCAGAAGGATACCATGGTCGATGGTATCGAAAGCCGCTGAGAGGTCCAGGAGAACTAGGATGGAAGCATAGCCTCCATCCCTAGCTCTCCAGAGATCATCAGTCAATGCGACCAAAGCGGTTTCTGTGCTGTAACCGGGTCTGAAGCCAGACTGGAAGGGGTCAAGATAGTTAGCTTCCTCCAAGGTACGCTGAAGCTGGAGAGCCACCACCTTCTCAACAACCTTCCCTACAAAGGGAAGGTTGGAGACTGGACGGTAGTTATTAAGAACAGCTGGATCCAAGGACGGCTTCTTCAGGAGGGGTCTCACCACCGCTGTCTTAAGCGCGGTGGGGAAGTACCCCTCCCGAAGAGAGGCGGTAACAACCGCCTGGATCCAGCCTCGTGTCACCTCACTGCTGTTGGCAACCAGCCAGGAGGGACACGGGTCCAGTACGCAGGTGGAGGCGCTCACAGCTCGCATAGCCTTGTCCACATCCCCAGAGGCAACTTCCTGAAACTCAACCCAGAGATGGTTTGCCAAGTCTTCTCCTTGTGTCTCGGCTGGATCTACTGGGGTGGAGTCCAGGTCCGCTCGAAACCGGGCAACTTTGTCCGCCAAGAACTGGACATACTCCTCAGCCTTACCCTGTAAGGAGTCCCCCGTCTCCCTCCTATTTAGGAGGGAGCGGGTTATCCTAAACAGGGCGGCTGGGCGGGACTCGGCGGACGCTACCAAGGAGGCAATATATGTTCTTTTTGCTGATCTTAAAGTCCGAATATACTCCTTGGTGCATGCTGTTAAAAGTGCCCGTTTCGACTCAGACCTATCGGACCTCCACGAGTGCTCTAGGCGTCTCCTCCGGCGCTTTACCTCCCAGAGCTCCTCAGTGAACCAAGGAGGCCTCCGGGGGCCGCTGACCCGGAGGGGCCGTAGCGGCGCAATCCGGTCCAGAGACTCCGAAGCTGCCGAGTGCCAGGCAGCGACGAGGGTCTCCGCCGAACTGTGGGCGAGGGTATCAGGAATAACCCCAAGCTCCGTCTGGAACCTAACAGGATCCATCAGTCACTTGGGGCGGAACCAGCTAGTCGGTCCCTCCTCCCTACGGTGGGGGTTTGGCCTCCGGAAGTCTAGCCTCAGTAGGTAGTGGTCTGACCACGACAGGGGTATGATCTCATTACCCCTCAGACCAAGATCGTAACTCCACTGCTCCGAGAGGAATACGAGGTCAAGCGTGTGACCCGCTGAGTGAGTTGGGCCTCGGATTACTTGAGTCAAGCCCATGGCTGTCATGGAGGCCATGAACTCCTGCGCTCCATCAGAGTGTTCACCGAGCGAAGGCAAGTTGAAGTCCCCCAGAACTATAAGTCTAGGGAACTCAACTGCTAGCTCGGCTACTGACTCGAGGAGCGAGGGGAGGGCTGCTGCAACGCAGTTGGGAGGCAGGTACGTAAGCAGCAGACCCACTTGACCCTTGAGGTCCAGCTTCACCAGCAGGGACTCACACCCGACAAGCTCCGGAGCAGGGACCCTACGAGGTAGTAAAGACTCCCGGACTACAATGGCCACACCGCCACCCCTTCCCTGGGCTCTCGGCTGATGTAGCACCTGAAATCCGGCTGGGCACATCTCAACGAGGGGGACTCCTCCCTCCATGCCCAGCCATGTTTCAGTGATACATGCCAGGTCTGCGCCCTCATCAGTTATCAAGTCCCGGATGAGGGGGGCCTTATGAACAACAGACCTGGCATTTAGCGACAGCAGCCTGAGACCAGGGTCCTGAGCACCCGCGCCATCTGACCTTGGAGTGGGACTCCTAGGGCCGGAAGGAGGGATCTCTATGACACAGCGAGCCCTCCTTCCCCGGTAATGGCCAGCCCTAAAGTCCCCGCCATATCTGCCTCTCCCTGTTATGACCGCAATGCTCTGACCCTCTCCCGTGGGCATAGTCCCCCCAACCACCCCAATGGCCCCCACTTTCCCCGGCAGGTCCTCCGAATCAGACATACTCATTTACTCACCCAAGCAGTCCCCACATAAAAGTTAAAACATATAAAATACAATGGTAACAAATGGTAAAAGTGGGACATTCACTCAATCACATACAATCTCATGCACTCATCATACCGATTTAAAATTGCGCAAGAGAGGGGAAACTTAATATTTTTTGAACTTCTCCTCTGTAGAGTCCAGCAACAGGGGGCAGAGCCCCAGAGTTTAAAAAGTTTGAAGTAGTTAGAGAGATAATGTCAGTTGGGAGAAGGTGCCAAGCAGGCCCCCTGCCCATGTCCTATTCGTCCCCTGCCTTCTTCTTTCTGCAAAGTTCAAGTGCAGGATGGTATACAGGAAAATGGCTGGGAGTCTCAGCAAGGCCGGAGGTGGATTCAAATATCCCAGCTTATTCCAAAATGTTGGTCTTAAGGGTGAAGGTGGGGGTAAAGCCGGTTGAAAGGCAAGGACAGTCAGGCGTCTAAAATGGGGGCTCCTAAAGCAGCCACGGATAGCAGCGGCAACAGCAACATGAGCCGAAAAACGGGCCATGATAGTCAGAAGTTCAAAGGGTGAGATGGAAGGGGGGGTGCGTTTGGGTCGGCAGCAGTAACAGCAACGAGCCTAACCTTTCGGCCCACGGCGTCTCAGGAACAAACTCACCAACCACCCTGAGGACAGCTCACCCAGCGTCTCAGCAACATGAATAAAATAGGACCATGATAATCTGGGTCCAAAGCTGAGCGCTGCATCCACGATGGAGGGTGGAAAGGGGGGGGGGGGCGTCCAGTTCAAAGGCCCAGCGGCACCACGCAAAACAAAGGCAGGACCGCGGCAATCTAACACACGCTAATACAGCGCTGGAACTGCCATCCGCTAGAAACCGCCGTCCACAAGAGGAGGGAGGGGAGGCTTCACGTTCCAGCGGCTCCGTTGTTTTTCACAGGAAGGCAGGCTGCGGCGGTCCGTCAGCTGGAAGCCGCCGCCCACGCCGTCTGTAGGGGGGGGGGGAGTCCGCCTGCAGGCTTCTCAGCACCGCCCGATACCGCGTCGCCCAAAGCCGTTCGGACAGCGTTTTTCCAGGTGCTCGTTTTTCAAGCACCCTCTCAGGATCTTCTTACCCAGGCTTCGCCCTTCAGTAGTCTGGCTACAGAGGAGGGTCGATTTTTTCGAGGTTTCCTTTCTCCTCAAACCCCGAGCGAAAAGCTCAGGCAGCCATCTTCCTCGCACATCGATAATTTAGGAAAGCAGGAGCACACAGAATTTTCGGTGTGTGGGCCAAACAAAACTCCAGCGAAAGTACATTTCATAGCACAGGAGCAATGCAGGAGGACAGGGCTCTCTCTTATGTACTTCTACCGTAGAAAGATAGAATTCTGATAGGAGTGTCATCCTTAGAAACACTTTCCCTGCAGAGTACAATAACAGGGCAATTTTGAAATAGAAAGAGACCTTCAGACAGCCCAGTGCTAAACCATTTTTAGGACGTTGATACGCATTGCCAACCGCTATATATTGTAGAGCCAATTTTGTGCAGTAGTTAAGGCATCAGACTCGAAACTTAGAGATGGTGAGTTCTAGCCCTATCTTAAGTCATAAAGCCATCTGGGTGACCTTAGGCCAGTCACTCCCTCTCAGCCATAGGAAGCAGGCAATGTCAAACTATTTCTGAAAAAACCTTGCCAAAAACCATTGGCTATCTTCAAGAATTGGACACAATTGAAGTGGTCGGGGGGGAAGGAACTGGAAAGCAGTGTAAATTTTTCAGTACAATGCATCTTATGATCTTTGCACCAATTAATAGCTGAGCTGTTATGTTTTGGGAAAATACAATTTCCAGACTCTTTTCAAGACTAAGCTCATGTAGAGCACATTATTATAGTCAAGATAGATTGCAACCAAAGGCATGAATACCAGATCTGACTGTCTCAAGAAAGGTTGCTCTGCTTCCCTCAGGATAACTGTACAAAAGTGCTCTTTGCCACAGCTGCCTCCTGTGTTTCCAGTTGGAGCTGATCTTTAAGAAAACCTCTCTTTGAAGGAGAGTACAAACTGGGCTGAAATCTTTAGTAAGCACTCAGAGAAAGATCTTCTTTGAACATTTTTGGCAAAGTTTGCTTTGAAGCCATTTTCAGTGATTACCTTTACCCCTGATTGTTCTGCTAGTACAGATTTTTTGGGAGAAATAGGAGGCCACAGGGGGAGAATGAGGCAAATCTGTCAGAGGAAAACCTCTGTTGGATCAAAAGCTCCCTCCCCCCCCCCCGCACTAAACTAAGAGCGCTTGTGTTTTGAGGACAGTTTTGCTGGCACCAATCCTCCATAAGTAACTGCTAGACTTGTTTTTCAATAGCCTTCAAAAGTGATTCTAGCGGAAGTTCTTTAACCGTCAGTGACTTTAACCAAGGAAGGATTAATTAGGCAAGAAAATCTATTTCGAACGTATTCACCACTCATGAGCATTAAAAAACATGAAAGGGAACTGAAAGCCATCTCTTAATAGCTGCCTGTTTGAAGAGCTAATTTGGAATTTTGGAAACAGGAAAGAACCCTGCAGTTTTCCATAACCAGATTGCTCTAAAACTTACCTAAAGCAAGATAGTGCGGTAAGGCTTGCTATATATCTCCTTGTTTTCCCTTGGCATTTCAGTTCCAATTCAGATCCCATTCTTTGAAGATGTTATCTAGCCAGTTAGAGAGAGGTACCCATTTCTGAATAATGATATGTATGGTCAATAACACTTAACTAAGGAAATGTGCTGCCTGACACTGATCAAGAGGCCTATGACAGGTACAAGGAATTACCAGCAATAGAACTCCTTGCTTCAGTTGCCTTAAAAGCTCAAGAAAATATTAAACAATATACAGACAAACAGGACAGAACAGTACCCAATTGGCATTATTCAGTGCTTCTCAACCTTGCCAACTGTCATTTTGTACATATAAGAAGCCCACTCAAGTACTAGCTCTAACTTTATTGTAAGGTTACATTAATAGAATCTTGCAAATTTGAAAATACATCTCTTCACTTGCTTTTACAATCCAAGAAACTAGGAAGGATCCATTCTGAGGCCTTTGCCATGTCTCCAATGCTTCGGTGGGCTAAGCTGTCTCTTACTTAACCATTTACACATCTATGGTTTGCCCCAGTGAGTCCTCCTAAGGATCAGTTCATTGGCTGAGAGAGAGAGAGGAAAAAAGTGGCCCACCATTCACTCCCAGACAGTCTCTGACCATTTGTGGAAGAAAGTTGATGACCCCTGGCATAGGGTATAATTGTAAAAAGTGAAGAATTATCTTTGGAGCTGACCATAGAGCTGGACCTCTTTCCTGATCAGTTCAAGAAGATGGATATCTCCATGTAGTTTTCTTGGCAACAATGTAGAAGGATTTGTCATTGTCTTCTTTTGAAATATTTGTCTAATGTCCAGTCTGGGCTACGGCCCTGGTATTTCCTTATAGTTTCCCATCCAAGTAGTAATCTGGTGTGCCCCTGTTCAGCTTTTCAAGATCAGCCAAGATCAACTTGGTACTATTTCCCCCCTCGCTGGGCATTGTATAAAGTAGGCTGTCCCAATTTTGATTATCTTGGAAGGTTTGACATTAAAAAAAAAGCTAGGTTACTTTTCTGAATATACTTTTAAAGGAAATCTAGGAGCAGCAATCTGTTTGAAACCAAATCACACGTAGTGTTAATAGAACAGGGATGCTTTAGAAGACATAAAAAAGGAGGGCTCAGGACAATTATAATGAAAGAATATAGAGGCAACCTCAGACGGCTGCTTTGTCAGAAAAAAATAAACAAAAGACTGCACAGCACTTTTCTCATTTTTATGGAACAATCCCTTGGCAAAGCAAGATGCCTGAGGGGATTGTTCATTTTTTTTGTAAGAAGAGGATATCAGATCCTTCTGCATAATATTTTTTTTCCAATTAAAATGTATTGTGTAGTCCATCCAGGTTTTTATCCTGTCTGAACAAACTGTTTCTGACAAAGCATCTGTTAGAGCCCAGCCCCTCTTTTAATTTTTTGTTGGCTGGAAAGCTCACAGAAAACTTAGGAAGCAGAATTTGCTTTCATAATAAAGATTTAACTGGCCATTGCTGCGTTTGGGCCAGTAAAAGTGACCCTTGTGAACTCTGTCTGCTCCCTGTGACATTGTTTAATTATCTTAGCCAGTTGGAATGGGTTTATATGATATGTTTACTCCTTGTTCATCCAGTAATAAAATGTACTGGACATGTAAATTTGAAATAATTCACTCTCAGTCCAAGTGACTGGGCTTTCACTTCCAGATATCTTCCAAGGTCTAGATTAAAGAATTGATGGTTATAAATTTTTTTTTCAAGCATTAGGTGTCCTCTTTTGATAAACCTTACAACCCATGAAGGCTAATGAAATGTTTGATCTTTACCTTAAGCAATTAATGAACATTACAAAGTGGGCTAGAAGATTCATTTACAAATCTGATCATCCCAAATTTGTAATATATGATTATAGAAGATAATTTCTATTGAGATGTATTTATATGAGATGTACATATAAACAACTTTAATCAGCAAATCTATTATTTAATCTTGCTTCACATAGGGATTTGTCCCATCTATTTGCCTTCAATATATTTCTATAAGCTTATCTACTAGTCTAAGATGTGGCCATGTGTTTTGTTCTCTAGATTTATCCTCTACTATTACTACAACGAAGGTTTTGTAATGTTGTGTTTGCCACTTTACCAAGAACAACAATGATTCCTGTTAATAATTGCCTATTTCCTCCATATAACTCTGAAGTATCTTTATTTTCTTTGTTTGGGAAGTCAATTTCATCTACCAAGGCATTTTATAGTAGTATTAAACAAGCAGATTTTTCAAGGTTTAGATTATTTGTTTCTATTAAGGCAAATGTTAGGTTTACAAAAATGTGCTAACATAGAAGGATGACTTCTCATTTTCACTTGTATTAGGGGAATTCATACATGTTACAATACAAATTATGTACATTTTAAAAATCTGGATTAACAACTACTTTATACTCTTGCTTCTTTGTAAGTAAAAACTGCTCTTAAAAATTTCCTTTCTTGGGTAAGTTCCCTTTTTCTGTAAAAAAATAAAAAAAATAAACAAAAAATTCATAGGAATTTTTTAATGTGTAGATTGCACTTCTGCTGATAATTATTTAGCTAGTTAAATTTAACTTGGCTTTGAATCTTTTAAAATTTTTATCATTAATCTCAAAAATATGCACAGATCTTAGAAAGCTTCCCTAAGGCCTTTTCATATGTCTCAGACACTTCAGTTAATTTTATCTGATCCGCCACATTTATGATATAACTTCATCTTGTTTTAGCATTCGCTTATCTAATATAAAACATACCACAATAACTATAGCAGTTTGAGGATTAGTGTTCCCTTAAAATGTTTTGCAAAACAGCAAGATTCTCCCCCTCACATTTCTTGAACTGTAATAGATTTATCACAAAATAAAATACACCCCCTGTAGCAGTTGCTGAGAACTTTAAACTTTGACTGTTTTTGGTCAGTAATCTCATTAGCTAGAAATAATGAATAATTCTTCCATATAACACTGTTGCCAATCCTTTGCTGCATAATACTTAAGTGTTTAAAGTACTCAGTTTTGTTTTCTTTGTCACTATCCCATAAAAACAACAAGCTGGCTCTGCACATATGAACTGTGGGCCACGTAACTGTCTGCAGGAATAAAAGCTGTGTCTAAAAGTCCACCTTAATTAAATTGAAAATAAAAGATGCATTGCTCCACTTGGAATACACTTTATCTCTCTTAAATTGTTTTTTTAAATCATTGCTTCCACTCAAAGTAAAAGTTTCAGTTGGGGCAACAAATTTCTAAACCTCTCTTTGAAACACAGAAATATATGGACATTTTTATATTATTGAGGTTCTCTTCCTTTTGAGTATATTTATGTAGTTTGGTTTTGATTAAGTGATGATTACCTAAGTTAGTTAGCCAAGACCTTATACTGTCATCAATCAAAAGATATACAGGCTATACATAGTGAGAAACTGAATTTTAATTACTTATTGGAAAAACCCATTAAAAAACTCAACCAACACCAGATGCATAAGTTGTAAATTCTCTTACTATATTGAAGAATGTAAAAGGTACATGAATGACTTATAGATATATATCTGCCATCATTTTGTCCATTTTTTTTCCTGACTCTTCACTATTTTGTCTGAAGAAGAGCTTTAAGAAATTGAAAACCATTCAGCTACTATACAGTATAGATCAGCAATGGCAACCTTTTTTGGCTCGCATGCCATAAGTGGGGGGAGCACAGGGGGGGTTGTGCGTGGGCATTCTGCACCCATAATGCAATGTGCGACCCCCCAGTGCACATGCGCGCATGACAGACACTTCCCCCCATTTTTTGCATGCTTTTTTCGCCCTCCACAGGCTCCAGAGGCTTTATAGGAGCCTGTGGAGGGCGAAAACAGCCTCCCCCGCCCTCCGGAGGCCCTCCACAGGCTTCAGGAGCTTCCCTGAATCCTCTGGAGTGCAAAAAAACGGCCCTATGGGCAAACCAGAAGTTCGGGAACGGACTTCTGGTTTGCTCGTAGGGTCGGTTTAAGTGCTCCGGAGCCTTCAGGGAAGCCTGAAAACAAAATGACTCTATGAGCAAACCGGAAGTGACTTACGGTTTGCTCGTAGGGTCATCTTTAGTCCCCTGGAGCCTTCAGGGAAGCCTCCTGAAGGCTCCGGAGGGCTTAAACTGGCCCTACAAGCAAACTGGAAGTCCGTTCCTGAACTTCCGGTTTGCCCATAGGGCCGGTTTTTTGTGCTCCAGAGGCTTCAGGGAAGCTCCTGAAGCCTCCGGAGGGCCTCCGGGGGGGAGGCTGTTTTTGCCCTCCCCAGGCTCCTAGAAAGTCTCTGGAGCCTGGGGGGGGGGGGACAAAAATATCTTTTAAAAAGGCTGAACTCAGTTGGCCAGCAGGCACATGCGCACTGGCCAGCTGATAGGGCAACACCTTGCATGCCCTGACAAATGGCTCCATGTGCCACCTGTGGCACGTGTGCCATAGGTTCACCATCCCGGGTATAGATTGGCCTTTACAAAGATACTTACTTTAAAAAAAAGCCCCCTCCTCACTCCTGCCCTGTAACTAAGATGGCTACCATTGTGTGGCTCATTTTATTGTCAGCCTGAAAACATTGTTGTAATATTATTGAATAGCATTTAGACATTCCCTATTGCAAAATGATTTTGTGGAATCTGAATGAAATCCCAAAGAACATTGTGCTTAGATTATTAATTATATATGTCTTCTTTTCTTTTTTAAAATGGTCTACAGTCTTTATATTGTTCCCTTTCACAGTACAGAAAGAGTGAGAAAGACAATAACTTGATCAAAACAGTCTACTCAAACTTGTCTTAAAAGAGGTATTAGAAGCTAAAGGCTGGAAATTAAATAGCTACTTTGAACATAATCAAATGTGGATCATCCTGTTCCCTTCAGTGCCTAAAGCAATCTACCCTAGCACCAATTGCATTTCTGCTTCAAGAGAGGCTGAAGTTCAGACTGCTTCAACTGGCAGGATATGTTTGGCCATTCTCTGGATATGGAGACAGATATTTTACTCCCAAATACTATTTTTATTACACAATACATGTCATATCTAAAAAGCTAGAACAAAATTGCTTTGGGAACCCATGCTCTCAAGGCCCAGCACTAAATTTTGTTGAAAATTTACAAATCTAGATTACAACCTCTAAGAAGATTTGCTACCTGTTACCCATTAAATCTTACCAGATGCAGCACACAACATACAATTATGATATAGCAGATAACTACACAAACTGATGGGGGCGGAGAGTGAAATATCCTAATAATCACTACTTATCTCTTATTCAATCAGTGTGCTGCATGATTAGCAAATTGCATTTATTCTGAAATTCTTATGAAAAGAAGGCAATGAACAATTCGGGGGAGGCGTTGAGATGGGGGGACAGATATGTAACAAATGCACAATACAAATGAAAATGGAAAGACTATCTGCCTACTTGCAAAACTCCTATCTGTAAACTAGACTCCAAAGCAAACTTTCTGCAGAGGAAAACAAAAATCTTTGATGCATGCTTCCATTACTTCACCCAATTGCTTTCCCCCAAAATTGGCCTGGCTGGTTAGGAATTATGGGAGTTGAAGTCCATCTGAAGAACATGGAAGAAAGGCTATTCTGCCTGTCCATTTCTTTTTCCTAGCAAGAAACTCTTGATTAAAAAGTTCTCCCATCACACTGTATCATAAAATAGCGGAGAGTCCCCCCAGAATCATTTCAGGGGTACTGCACTGTTGTTCCTCTCTTTTGAAGGGTGCCAGGTTAGGGAAGCTGATACTGAGCTAAAGAGTTAACTTGCACATAGCTATATAAAAAGCAAGTACAATGACTGAGTGGAAAAACATAAAGAACCAGATTATATGACTTTGATATAAACATTAGAAGTGCTGACTACGCATACTGTAAAATGCTGCTGAAGCCAGCTGCCAACAATGTCATCATAAATCAAGCAAGTTGTCAGAAATAGATCTGAAACTAACCTGGGTGCTAATCTTGAACAATAGCCTATTGTAACCCGAAAGAGAATTATACGATACTATTTGACATTGCTCAGAGCTTTTACCTAACTTAAAATTAAGAGTGATTTCCCCTCCTCCCACTCTCCTGTTCTTTCTTTAGCTCAGTGTAGCTTTATTGTACAACAATAATATGCACCTGCACAAAAGTATTGGCCACTTATATCAGAGGTCAACTTTTTTGATATTACATATGATACAAAGGTGTTAAGAAACAAAAAATAAAGAGATGGATTTTAATCCACAGTAGTCCATTACAACGTATTATCTCATTTTTATATATAGTAGAAACAGTGAATTTATTGGATTCAGACTGTTGGGAACTCTTGTGCAGAATGAAAGTTTAGGGGGGATATCAAAAGTTCTCTCTCCTACGGAACCTATTTCAAATTGTTATTATTTGTACTCTTTGAATTTTATTATTTTCATAAATCTTCCTCCTGTACTCCAAACCATCTCAATGTAAATATGTAAACTGGGAATAATTGTACATGTATCAGATGAAGTACTCAAAGTACCTAGGTCAGAATAGGTTTACTAATCTTTAAATTATCATGAGATTTTTTTTTCACAGTGCTACCTATTTGTCTCTGGAACTTCTTACTACAGAACTCGAATAAATTACCACTTTCAAATGTTTAAAATAGGTAGTAATTCAGATTGTTTCCAGAGGAAGAGCTCTAAGCATTATTAATCAAAAGCAGTACACAATTATGCCAACTTTCTTTCTTTCTTTGGTAAGAAAATCAAGATGAAATAATCAGTGAGAAAATAAAATGTTTCCAAATGAAAGATCACCTGTAAGAATCCGTCTAAAAACTGCACAAATAAAAGTACTATCTGAAAGGATTTTCTAGTTCCATACTGTTCTCACAAATTCAAAAGAATATTTAAAATAAACTTTTTAGTGAGGGCTATATTAGAAAATAAACTTATTTTTATATTATTTTATAAAAACCATAAAATATATTCATACATTGTATCTCACTCACACACACACACACACACACACACACACACACACACACACACACGCACAGACTGCATTCAATGTTCCTACAAGAATTTATCTTGTTTCTTTTCTTTTTGGTCAGGAATGAGCTGGGTTAAATATTGGGATTTAAAAATTTGGGAAAATAAAATTGGCTTAATTGTTGAAAGAGCTTTGTTAACTTCTTCCCTGCAGACTTCTTGTACCAAGCCTGGTTACTTCCTGAGTGAATACAGGCTGCTTTTTATATATGAAACCTAACACTTCTTGGCACAACTCCAGATGTTAAATAAAAAGCTACAAGCCACTGCTAACCTGCTTCCATGAACAGAGTCATACTATTTGAACTATTAAAGCAAGGTTTTCCTTTCCCAACCTTTTGATGATCTTTGTGGAAGCCTTTTTAGGCATACATGCCCTCCAAGCATAAAATAAAAAAGAAATATACTCAAAAGTGTGAAAATATTCCAAACTAATTAGCTAACCAAACAACAGCTTTCTTTGAAGACCATAAGGTCTTTGATGAATCTTACCCTTTTTGTCTTAGTTCATGTTTTGCATTGGCCTATAAGTCAAAACAACTAGTTAAAAGGATTAAAGAGAAGTATCTCAACTCTCTATTTAAGTAGCTGAGACTAGACATGAAACTTCATTTTGAAATTTTGAATAATTTCAAAATTAGAGAATGATGACAAAGGCCTTACATGTATATTTCCCCAAAACAGACCTCTATAGTGGGATATTCCAAAACGGGGGACAGTCTTACAGTCCTTTATAATCATGCAGGTATATAATGATATGGTTACTCCCTCATTTCTATTTTAAAAATAAATGCCAATATCATGATTTGAGTCTGGGATACAGCTAACAATTATTCATTCATTCACTTGTTTGTTTCTTTATTCATTCATTCCATCCATCCATCATACTTCTACATCGCCCATTTCATCTACGTGACCCAGGGTCAGTTACAAAAAAAAGTTATAGATCTTTTAATATTGGAGTCATAAAATCACAGTCCTATGTGTGCAGCCGTATTTTGCAGCATTTGTAGTTACTGAATACTCCTTCAGAAAAAATCCTATATAAAGCCCATTGCACTATAACCAAGATATGAATAATAGTTAACAGATCAGATTGATTCATAAATATGTACTACCAGTGTACAACACATTTCTGTCCTACTTTCTACCATTAAAATGCTTTTCCATCATCAATGTTTTTAACAATGTTTACATAAAAATAAATATAAAACAAATAAAGTAAAAATAAATTCAACAAAAGCAAAGCTGAAATAAACAAAAGAACAAAAAGGTATCAATTGATCCGCCAGAATAAAGCAAATTTTAAAGCAAAAGCTTACATGAATTAAAAAAAAAATGCTTGCTAATGGAAGGAGAATAAAAACAGAAGCAAACTGTATACCATAGATTAGGATTAATTGAGAATAAAATTCCTTTTAGACCGTGGCCTTGTTAAGCATTCAAATTAATCAGCATCTTACACTAAAACAAACTGAAACCTATGAGACATTTAGCTTTATCTTTTGTACATAAAAGAATAAAAAATTGTAATTAGATTTATTATTTTTAAAACAAATACTATAGATGGTTTAATGGATTACAAGGAAAAAAAGTCCTGGAAGCTACTGCAAAAAATATATAGATGATATCCATTTTGTATCTTTAAGTCTGTACCTAAGGTACTATTTTTGTGTCTATATTTCATGATATTTTTTATTCCATCTCAGACATTTAAGCAAATTTCTTACAAAATGAATGTGGTTTAATGTTTGCTGTCTTTATCAAATTATCTCTCTAATGTTAGACAAAACAGGATTTGCATCATTTAAAAGGATACCAAATCAGCTCAGTTTTCCAGATTTTATCATCTTCATTAACATTTAGTGTGCAGAATAACAGGTCATAAATGATAGCAATACTAGTGTTTATTTCATTTGCTACTACCTTTTAAATATTTTCCATTTTCATTTTGATGATTGGTTAACACAGAATTTGTAGATTTATTCTAAATATACCTTGAGCTTTGTACGGATTGCATATAAAGATAATTGAAAGTATTTACCACTTTAGTATGATTCTAATAGCCTTGCACTGTATTCTTCCTGAAAATTATTTTAGTTAGCAGGTATGCATTTACATCATGGTAAAAAAAAAATACGAGAGTGAGCCAATTTGATGTAGTTAAAGATACCAGGATGAAAAACAGGAGATTGACATTTTTAGTCCTGCCTTACTCATCAAACCAATTGGAAAAGATCTATCGCTCCTCTCAGTCTTAGGAAGAAAACAGTAGCAAACCACTTCTGAATTATTGCACCCAAACCTACATGGACTTTTCATGCCAAAGGTCATGACTTGACTCAACAATCCACATGCATGTACTCACATGCAAATGGTGCAGCAAAATGTAATCATATCCAAAAGCAACCTTACTCTAAAAACCAGCTAGCACATAAACCTCTCCTGTGCATTTGCCTTTGACCACATATTACTTGTAGAAGAGATAATAATACAAAATGTACAAAGATGTGCAGGTATAGGTCTTATAAAAGATGAGGATGCAAAAAGCAAGATTCTTGCTTGGATGACTTTTAAAATACTTATGATAAATGTGTATATAGCTTTAACAAAAGGGGACAAAGTGAACAATATGTTTGTGGAATCTGGCCAACAACAGCACAGGTGTCAGTGAATTGAAATGTTATACCTTTTAAAAAGTTCTCAGACATTTCAAGCTATATTTAAGTGATATTCCATTTATGAGCACCATATCAATTGATATGGCACTAACCATACATTGAAAATGGTTTCCAGGTGGCAGTCAATGAGCAACTTCCCTATTCAGTTCAATTCATGGAGCAGTTTCCAACATCCCTAAGGATGCCTGCATACTGGATACCTTTATCCAATCCATTTTAAGAAAATAGATTTACTTCACCCAGAAAAATTTCCCAGAAAAAAACCTTTGAAGCTTCCTCTTCTCATTTCCCTCTCTCTTGTCATTACTGATTAGCTATAATAAGATTACAATTGGCAATTATTCCTCTGTCCATTTGTGTAAAGAGAAGGAAAGGGAAGTGGAGAAAACAGAGTTTCAACAGTGATGATAATAAATGAGAAAGCTGGACCTTCTCTTCTAGGATTATTATATCCTTTCAGGTTCCTTTCACTTGTGTGACTATGTTGTTTCACTCTGGGAAAATATTCATTGTTTTGGTTAAATTATTAGCAATTCCCATCCTTTTCTCTTTCTTTCTTTGTCTTGTTTATATTTAATGTCAAGCCTTTTGGGAAGGATTTTCTTTCAATTGTCTGTCAGCTCTACAGTGATGTAATCTTCTTCCCATTGTAACCAGAAGAAATTGTATAAATAAGATGAAACAAGTTAGGACATATGAATAACTGCAGACTTTAGACTGCATTTTAATTGCTCAATGTACTACAACATAGTGCATATTCATATTAAGTTGCCCTTTTATAACAAGGAAGATAGGACATAGCACAAAAACAAATGTCAATTGATTTAAATTATCAAATTAATAACTCCTTAAACTAGATTACATTTGTGGGACTACCACAAGCAATTTAAGCATACTCAACAATATATCTCCATTTGCAGATACTACAAAATGTTATAGATCATATTCTCCATTTCCATTTTCAAACAATTCATTAGAAATGAAATATTTATATGGAATTATATTTTTATTTTTCACAAATTTGCCTTTGTTAAATTGCTTGCCTATGTTCATGTCCTCACAATTAGGTTGCATTTTTTTAAATAATCAGGAAGGAAAAGAATATGCTGGTATGCTTGTGTCACGCAGTAAAATACAACTATTATTGAAAGTCTAATTTAGGCCTACCTTTTCTTCGACTCTGTTTAGCCGGGCACCAACTGTATTAGTCCCTCGATCTTTATTTTTTTCTGCATAGAAAGGACACTTCTAGATGAATATCAAGTGTTACAATAGTATAGAATGAAGCCATGCAATTGCTTTTAACTAGTCTAGCAGAGCTACTTAATTGAACCCTGCTGACAGATGGGTAATTTTATTACATTAACAGTAGTTTTTTTTTAAAAAAAAACTTTATTCTCATCAACTCAAGCCTTGCCTTGAATGGACTCAAGTTCAGACTGCATCTTGAGTTCATGTTATGCTTTAAATCAGAAGAATTGGTGCATTAAATGTAATAAATGTAAATTAAATTTAACACTAATTTAACTGAAAAGTTCAGTAGAGCTTGAGTGAGAGTCCATGTGGTGTAATGGTTAAGGTGTTGGACTAGGAGCAGAGAGACTCTTCGGTGCCTAAGAAAGATCTATCCTCTCTTAGTCACATAAGTTACTTGCTGAGTAACTCTGAGCCACTTATATTCTCTCTGCCCTAGACTGGGAAACTGAAAAACATTCCAGAATGTAGCAATGGCAAACCACTTCTATCCGTCCTAAAAATTGTCAAGATTGACTCAAAAATACCAAAACAAAGTACAAAATAGGAGTAAGTCTTAACTCTTGAAGTGTGCTTATTGATGATCATTATCATCATCCATGAAATGTTAGTATACATTCATGGCTATTATAGAATGTTTATTTGGATTCTGATTTCCCACAAAAGAAATATAGAGATACTGTATGGTTTCACTGTAAGTTGTGAAAACTATAATGATGAGCACAACTCATTCAATTGCTATAGCCAGTAGGGATCAATGTACCACCCAAAATCTTGGATGCATTCCACAGACTCCCCAAAATAGTGCTATTGAACTATAACTTTCACAACGTTAATTGTAACTTTTAATGTGGTTTTTAAAAGTTACTAAAAGCATGAGAATAATTGTATTAGCTATTTCAATTAATTTCTTTTAAATATAATTTATTCAGTGCTTTTGATTCTGTTTTGAATTTTTGTCCCAGAGATGGTATTCAGCAGGTTCTGACCAGTTCTAGAGAATCGGTAGCGGAAATTTTGAGTACTTTGGAGAACCGGTAAATACCACCTCTGACTGCCTCCGCCCCTATTTATTCTCTGTCTCCTGAGTCCCAGCTGATTGGGAGGAAATGGGGATTTTGCAGTAACCTTCTCCCAGATGGGATGAGAATGGAGATTTTACAGTATCCTTCCCCACCAAGCCATGCCACACCCACAGAACCAGTAGTTAAGATTTTTGAATCCCATCACTGGTTTGTCCAATGGTTGGATGAATTGCTATTTCTATGAGGGTGGTTTTTTATTTTTCAAAAGTACTTGATTTGTAACATATTTAAGATACATTCTGCACTTTTCTAGGATGGTGACTTACCTGAGACAGAAATAAATAGTGATGGCTTCCCTATAGATTGGTCCAATCTAGAGAGAAAGAAAAAATGTTTAAATAAGAAACCAAAAGTTTTCCCCCAGGTAAAACATGGGCAGCTAAAAACAATTGTAATTGTTTTTATGTTCCTACCAATAATGAAAGAAGGTCTTACATAGTTATTGGTTTATTTGCAAAATATGCTTTGAACTTTTTATTGTGATTTTTAGAGATATTGTATGTGATCTAAAAGTAGCTCCATGAAGAAGCTATTAATTCACTAAAGATTTGGTGTTGTCTGTTAACACTTCCTGATATTAACACTTCCACAAAGATATGGAGATGTTGAGTTCATGAGTTCAAAATAGTTTATTGGCAGCAAAAAAGCAATTTTAAAATAATGTTCTTTTTATGTAATTTTGCCCTGTGGGATTTTTTTTTGTTGCTATGCTCAAAAGACACTAATCGATAGAATAAATCATGATTCTTAAATACATGGGAGATGAAGGATGATGTTTCTTACAATCTTACAATCAAGTTGAAGAAAATAAAAGGGAGGACAGGAGAAAAATGGGATAGTTTTGGTTCATGCTCTAAGTCAGGACTCTCCAAAGTTGGCAACTTTAGGAGTTTGGGAATTTGATTCCCAGAATTCCTTAGCCAGACATGCTGGCTGGGGAATTCTGGGAGTTAACATCCACAAGTCTTAAAGTTTGGAGACCCCTGTTCTAAGTAATATCATGGCATGTTTGGATTTGGATTAGTATGTCCTGTCAACCCAGCCATTATGGTTTGTAAACATAATTTATAGCTTAGCATATTGTAAGAATCCAGCCAACAGTAACTTATTCAGTAAAGCCTAGTTATAACACACCATAGCTTAGAGCAATCTGTTGACCTTCTCAATATGAAAATACTCCAAGTGCTGTCATGCCACATTTTCTAACCCACTTCTACTGCCTATTGCATTCTTAATTCCTTTTCCTCAGGGAGTGATCAGACTGGATATATTAACATTGAAGTTCCATGCAGGTAAGGAAGTATGTTAGGGAAGCATCATGGGGCACTCTTTAATCCTTCATATTTGTAAGATACTGTGGCAGAAATTGTTTCCACAATTAAAAATTGATGACATTTAATGTGGTACAGTGAGGATACTGTGGGCTGCAATTTGTCCCTGCAATTTGTCCCTGCATGTTCAGAATATACTTTAAAAAAATTATTAAGTTTAGTAGATGAATTCTGGACCATACCTTCTCTGAAGCTCTTTGATTCGGACCATTAAGTTGAGATGACCCTGAGAATATTGTTCTATCACATCACGAACATCATAAGGCTTTCTAGCTTGCTGAGAAGATAGAAAATAATAACCTTAATAGAATTTCAAATCTCATTATAGCATGCCACACTTATGTGGCTATTAGTTAAAATAAGGAAAAATAGAAAGCCTTTTCATTTTCACAGCTTTTTCATATAATTTTACAGAAGAAGGATAAGGACTAATGGGTATAATTCAGGTTCTTTGTTAAAATGTTTATTCCTTGTGTTTTAGTGATACACCTAGATGATGGTTGGACATGCAGAAAGCCCCTTTCATGAATTAAGGAACTAGTTTGTTAAATATTCTGCCCTAATGTATTTAGAGCACTGAATATAAAAGATTAGGCCTAAAAACAAACTGGAAGTCAGTGAAGTTGGTTAAAAACTGATCTTTTTTGTTATTGGTTATAAAGTTATGAGAGTGATGATAATTTAGTTAGTGGTTGCACTATCCCTGATATATTACATATTCTCCACTTATCATCTCACCCCATAAAAGGCACTGTGTTAATAACAGCCTGCTGTGAGTCTGTCTCTCTCACTCTCTCTGTTTCTCTCTGCTCTGTCTGTCTGTGTATGTCTGTGTCTGTGTCTGTGTCTCTGTCTGTCTGTCTGTCTGTCTGTCTGTCTCTCTCTCTCTCTCTCTGTGTCAGAGCAAATCTCTCTTGACTTATTTTCATGCAGTTATACTGTGTTCCATTAACCTGCACATCTATTATAACATAGTAAATGCAGAGATTTTTCTAATTTGAACAGTTCGTATAAATTCAGCTAAGTAGTATTAAAGTATTTGAAATAAACCCACCACCGCATATGATGTACAGTATTGTTGTTCAGTACTTTAAATTCTTTCATAATTTTAAAAATGTTAAAGAAAATTTTCTCCATCTACTTTTAAATTGAAGTTCTTCATGTAACATACAAAAAATAGGGATTTTAGGAAATGATACTAATCTATATAACAACTTCATTTAAAATTACTGAATGGTAAAGTGGCTTCACAGTTTCTTACGCTAGAAGGCAACTGAATGTATGCATCTGGGAAAATAGAAGTCATCCTGCTCCAAACTGGGTAACAGATTACATCATAGAATTTAATACAGAGGTGGGTCGCTACCAGTTTGCACCCGTTCGGGTGAACCGATAGTGGTATTTTGGCCTTGGTTGCAGAACCGGCCGCGACCCAGGCTAGCCATGCCCCCGAACCCATTTTCCGGTCGCCGCTGCCATTGTCGGCATGTCTTTTAGTAATTTTTTTCATTTCACAGTCAACATATGCATGCAGCGAACCAGCAGCAACGCTGGCAGCAACCCATCCCTGATTTAATAGCTAAAGTTATAATAAACTGGACTGGAGACTCCAGAGTGATCCCTGTTAGGTAAAACAGTATCCTGCTTTTCTCCTCCTATCATGGCATGTGGATACAGACACCCAAGCAACAAACTACTAGAAAATGAATAATCTGAGCAGATCAACCTGCAGATCAATGAATATCCAATTTATGCCTAAGCCAGAGATATTCCTATTTTATTCTTTTCCATGTAGCTTATCAGCAGGTTTTGTTTTTCTTTTTAAGACCTCTATTGTAAAGATTTGGTATCCATTTTTATAGCGTGCATATTTTTTTTAAATGAAAGTATGCCAGATCATTTTGGGGGACCAATGCTAGTGGGTATTTCTAGGTGAAGGATTTTTACTACTTTGAAATAAAATATTAAAACAAACGGTGACTAGATTCCTTTAGATCTCCACTCACATCTGATTTTTCTTTTTCTTTCAGAACCAAGTTCGAAAGATAAATATAATTATACAACTGTCATGCAACCATTTTAATTAAGATAATCAGGAGTTAAGTTCCAGTTACTTTAAAAAGGCAGTCTGTATACTAACAAACCAAATACAATTGAAAATTGGAAGCATTATCTGGCCAAACTTCTGCTTGTTAACAGTACTCCACATGAAATTTAATCACTGTGGCCAACTTTACAGAGTCTTGTAGTTCTAAGGGGGTGCACAATAGCTCAATAGTTAACAAATGCTGAGCTTATTAGCTGGCAGCCCGGGTCCAAGCACCATATGACGGGATAATCTCCCATTACTTGCACCAGATCCTGCCCATCTAGCAATTTGAAAGCATGCAAATGTGAGTAGACAAATAGGTACCACTTCAATGGGAAGATAACAGGGTTCTGTGAGCCTCAGTGTATAGTCAATGTTTACTTAAGTATTTTACTTAGTTGGGCTTATACTTAGACTAACAAAACAGGGCAATGATAATGTTCAACAAGGCACACATTTCTGTGTAACATGAGGAAAGTTCTTGCAGAAGGCATGCTAGAGAACGGCGCACTCTGTTCTCTATTCTTTCATCATGAGGCACACTATTCTTCTCCAAAGTTTCCCTCAGAGTCAAAATGGAAAAGCAAAAAGGGAAGTACCAGCTGCAGGAAGTTCTGAGTAGTATAATCAAACAATGGTCAAGTCCAAGCGTGTGTAACATTCTTTGAAGTACAAAGAACTTTGAACTATTTTGTTTGCTAGAAAGCCCTCTGAAGTGATTACAGAAAATTGCACACACAGTTCTTGATTGATAGCAAGGTAACTTAATTACGTATAAAACACTGCCCAGTTTGTGGTGACACTTTGAAATCTAAAGCTATAAATACATCAAGAGCGTCTAGTGACATCATTGAAAGCCACAACAGACCCTTGTGGGGCCCTAAACTTGTATAGTAACTTTTATTATTTATTTTAGTAACTGTTTCAGTGGTCGTGTCCTGCTTGTAGATATCCCAGAGATATCCGGTTTATTACTGCAGGAAGCAGGATGCTGGATTCGATGGACCTTTGGTTTGATGGGATATAGTTCTTCTTATATTCTTAAATAAATATTTATTAAGGAAGTGACTAACCATACTATTAAAATATTAGACTGTAAATGTACTATGAGAGTTAGTACCTGTTGCCCTAAAGAAAAATTAAGTCAAAGCAGGATGTTCTGAAGTTACTATCTAATATATCTGAAATGTTGCTTTCTAAATTGGAGAAGCTGCTCTATAAAATGAGAATTCTAGAATATTTCAAGGTATTGGAGTTCTGTGTTTCCTGCTTCTTGATGTTCCTTTCTTTCAAACATTTGGCAAATCTGTTTTAATAAATGAAAGATATATCAGCGTTAAAATATCAATGTAGTTGCTTATGGAATGGCTGTCTGACTTGGTTAATTGTCTATGCAAAGACTGTAGACATGGCTGATGATTGGAAAAATGCCATTATTACTCCATTACAAAAACAGAATGTTAACCAGAGAGAATGCAAAACTACAAAAGGATTAACTTATCAAGTGCTGAATTCTGATCAACAGCATGTAAGACATGATTGAAAAACACTTTTGGCAAATATAGCACAGCTTTATTCAAGGCAAGAAGTGCGCCAAACAGATATTTCAACTTTAGCAATGCCTTAGTCTTCTTATGTGAATGTGACAAAAGTTTTAATATATGCCTGTTGATTTATAGAAAGCATATGATAAGAAGTTTGAAATATGAAATATTTTGCATGAATACAGACTAGAAGGATGTTTGGGAATGAGATAAGAATGCTATATGAGGGAAGTAAAATATATGTGACAACGAACGGAATGCTTAGGGAATAGTTCAACTTGAAACAATGACCAAGGCAAGGATATATGATGTCCATGAGCTCCTTAATGCATTTATATATAGATGGATAAGGAAAGCTTGTTATGAGGTATGCTAATTGGGGATATGAAGGCAAGTGGTCTTTTATGCAGACAGTGTTTTATTGTTTGTTAAGAAACTGAAAGTTTTCTAGATAGACTGATATAACAAGGCAGCAGGGGATTTAAACATGAATGAATCAATGACTAAGGAAATTGTTTTGATAGGGAATTGAGTGAATGGTTGAAAGCTATATATATAAACAGCAACAAATTGAAGCAAGCAGATGTTATTTTGCACTGATAGAATTTTTACTAAGCATAGGAAAATAGAGAAGTTATAAGATGTACAAGTACCAATAAAAAGATAGAAGGCAGTATGTTGTCTGCGGTAAAGAATGTTTATTGAAACAAGTGGTAAAAAAATGAATGTATAGGAATATGTATAAATGTAGAAAAGTTAATTGGAGTGGGGGAAAACAGGAGAGATGCTTAAATGGAGAGAAAGCAGTCCATTAAAAATGGACTGAACACATAAACAAATATGAAGATTTTAGAGGAAAGAGGAAGAAAGGTATGGTTGGACAGAATTCATGAGTTCATCAAAAAGAGAAAGACAAGAAATTCAAAGAACAAAACACAATATATACATTAATTATGATTTAGTGGATATCTAAGGATGGAGCGGTATAGTAAATAGTGTTGATATAAACTGGTTTTAGTTAATTTTTTCCCCCCATACCTCCTGCCTTTTATTATTTTATTACTTTATATTGTGTGTTTTGCATATCATTGTTTATCCCAAAAAGAAATATCACAATAGGAAGATATTTATACTTCTAATTTGATTCTTTGGAATTCTACTGCTCCTTGAACACTTAAGTCACTATTTCTGATTACAGATAGGTCTCATTCTGTGAATCAGATGTGGAAAACAATTTTCCGGTAGTCATTAGAAAAGAGATAGTTTGATATATTTTTTACCAGTTCCAAATTCCACTTCTTAGTTGTACTGATTGCACAGCTTTACATGATAAAAGACTGTGACTGCAAATAGGTCAGCTGAATTTTAATTAGAAAGATGGAAAGAGATGTGAAGAAACCTGTAATATTGCAATATAAATTCTATTTTGTTCAATTAAATCAATAAAAAAAAATATGTTTGGAGTTTGTGTAAGAAAGAACTTGATGACATTGATCTTGTAGTAGAACCAGCGGTACGGCTTTTCTACAGTATCTTTGATAAAGCCAGATACTGTAGAAGGAAATAAATTATTTTACTACTCCTGATAATACCATTCATTTCCTTCCCCAGTAAACTGAAGCATGCTCTAAGGCTGCAACTGTAGAGAGATGAATGACTATGCAAATTGTTGTGTTTTTCTCTCTCTTTGCTCTTTCCAATCAATGATGATATCCAGTCTTATCTATTTACCATTATCTTGATTAAAATCTGCTTTGTAATTTCAAAAAGAAAAGCCTAAGCTTCTTGAAAAAGCACCTTTGGGACAACCATGATGACTGAGAATCTCCATAGTCCCTAACTTCCCTGTTGTTGGGAGAGGAAAATAGTTGAAATTTCTGTAAATTATCAAATGTGGTCTCTGAGGATTTGTGTGGCTTCAGGTAGAACCTTATCATAATCATAATAGTAAAATGGAGTGCCTACTTCTGCTTAATTATTAAAGAGCATACATTTTTAATAAGTATTTATAAAATCTTCATCAGACTAAGGCCTCCTAAACTTTTTGTTGAAAACTTTTCTCTAGCCACAATTTCTGATTGCTCGGAATCCCTAGGAGCATTAGGAAATAATCAAGTAGAGAATTATACTTCCTGTGAATGTATAACATTTTTTTAAAAAAACAATGTTTTCAGACCTTTTGCTTGAAATATGTGTTTAAACATTTATAGAAAACATTTGCTGAATTTTAGAATCTAGACAGAAAGGCTGAGTAAGATTTCTATTACTTTTTAGTGCAATTATCTCTTTCTAGATTGGCAAAGTGGGGGAGAGAAAAAATTAAATATGCAATAGTAATTATGTACTACTAACCTCTATACCATAGACCCTTTTGTTAAACTAGTATTTCAATCCGACCATTATTATTTCCTCACTTGCTGAATCATGCTAGAATAAGATCGTTTACCCCTTTGCTTGTTTGCTTGCAATAAACACAGTTCTGTCTATGCTATTACATTCCAAGGTAAACAATATTATGAAAAATGGAGGACAATATGCCTATAATCCCAAGAAATGTTAATTTGGTTCTAGGCTTTGTATCAAAATCTCAATTAATGTGAGATAGAAACAAGGTTAAGGTAGAGTTCTAATCTCTAGGTCCATTAAATCAGCCAGAGGCAGCTCAGAATTAATGAAGACACATGAGAATGTTTGCATTGGAAGGAGACAGAGATAACAAAAGGGGAAAGGTCAAGTCCATTAGTAGAAAATAGCATTTTAATTCAGGCTGCATTTCAGAAACTTAGCCTGTTCTCATTGCAGCCACAGTTGACTAACTTGCTGATAAGCAGTCACCCTATTGAAGAACAGGGAGAAGAGTAGGTGTAACTCAATGATATTAAAATGGATTTAGAATATGTTCTTTCCTTATTTAAGAATGAAAAGAAGCAAGAACAGAAAAAAAGAGAAAAAGGGGGATTCATTAAAGAAGTACTTTGTCAACAATTCACCTGAAATTTCTTCTTTGCCACAAAATACTGCATACGGCGTATCACTTTAATGGCAGAACGGTGATGTTCTTTCAAACTGTAAAGAAAAAAAAGGAAGGGTCACGAAGGCAAAACTAAAAACCATGTACAAATTATTTATTATTTATGCTACAACTGAATATCTTTCACAATATTAAGTCATGAAAAAAAATATAACATCCTGGCCCACTTAATCTTCCCTACTCCTTTTCAAGTCACCATCAGTTACACTGAAAGTGCATGGATTTTAGATGACTGTTGGTTGAAGCTAAGGCCTGGGGTGCAGCCAAAGCTAATATTCTTTCCATGATGCATTAGCCAAGTATCTGAAAGCTCTAAAGAAAAGGGCACATTGATTTCACTGGAATCACAATACTCCACAAAGCTAAGAATATAAAACCAGCCATTACAAGAAATAACATATCAGCTCCTACCAAATAGACAAGAAAGTATACTTTGAGAATATGCCATTACCACTAATCCCAGTTGGATTACTAGAACAATTAATTTAAAATATTGGTTTAATAGGGATGCCTCCATTTTGTGCCACATGCCAATCTGCTTCAGTCCTCAAATGAATTATTGTTTGGTATCAAGTATGGAATCATATTATTATTTTAAAAAATCCCTATCATACCTGTTCTAACAAAAGGGAACTGTCTTTGCACGGGCCTCTAATATGCACTTGGCTGGATGTGTGTCAAGCAAGACTGTTCTATTCATTCAAAGTAATAATCTTTGCTTCACTAAAGTCAATTTAATACTGATGAAAGACAAGAAAGAGGCACCTACCTATTAAAGAGACCAAATCACAGGAGCAACCTGTGCAAATGTTCTCATTTTTGTTACTGAGTAAGGATAGCAATAGAAATAGCACTTAGACTTATATACCGCTTCACAGTGCTTTACAGCCTTCTCTAAACGGTTTACAGACACAGCATATTGACAATCCCCCCCCCCCCCCACAATCTGGGTCCTAATTTTACCAACTTCAGAAGGATGGAAGGATTCAACCTTGAGCCCGTCAGGATTGAGGGAATCAAACTCCTGGCAATGTGAGCAGAATTAGCTTGCAATACTGCATCATAACTACTGCGTTACCATGGCTTAAGTTTATTAACATTCAAACGAGTTGAATGAATCCGGTTCAATGTTACCTTCTTTTCCTTCTCTACTGGCTGAGCTCCAGAAGTGTCCACCGACTTTGTCCATTGCAAATGCTTTCCCCATATCTGTTCATTTATCATACTTCCTAGTCCTCACATGTCCACTACTGAATCCTTGAAACGCTAAGTAGTCTAATCTTTTCACTATTATAACTATTTGGTTTTCTGTTAATGGAGGAACTTCACCTAAACATTAGTTGGGGCGACTAATGTGAGTGTCCAAGTGAATAACATCTCACAAAATAATTTATTTAAAAGTGTTTTTTCAATCCACATGGATTTTAATGCAAGCACAGACATAACAACTACAGAGAAGATACCCTAGTTGTTTATACTCATAAGTCAATGTTTAACTCATTGGATGCAAAAACTAGCATTTTTTTTCAACTAAACAAACAGCATGCATGCAAGCTGTTTGCTTATGCATTTGAATAACGAGCCCCAGGCAAAATCAATTTAATAGTTAGAAACAATGGAAATATAGTTTAGAAAAGTATCATGTTTATTTATTATTTTAATATTTCCCATACATACTTGTGTGCATGTGCGTGTGAATGTGTATGTGTGTCTCTCTATGTGTATATATGCACATATATAATACATATATTCATACATAATTCATTACATCAAAAACGTTTGAAATTTTTTTACAAAGCTATAAATTCCATATACTTTATATTCCTGCTGCATAAAATAAATTTGTCACACCAAATTTAAAGGTAGAACATTCTAAATGTGAAGTTTATACTTCGTTTAAAGTTTGAATTTCCTATTCTGAATGATCTTAATTATTATCTGGATGGAATATGTTAATTTTGTAGATCATATTCTTTGCATTTACATTTTTATTAAATAATTTGCTTTTTTTCCCTTTTGTGCTTGTATATAGATCTGCATTTATGCATGTCAGCCTATATTTTGTCATTCAGAAACAAATATAGGCATTTTTAAAGAGGAAAATATTTAAAAAAGTTATTTAATATTCCCCCAAAGCACCTAATTTTCAGCAAGAAATTATTGAATTTGTTGGCTTATAGGAAATATTTTAAAGCTGAATATTGTAATTATCAATAAAAATATAAACACTTTTCACAATTATTTGCAAGTTAGATCTATTTAAAGTGAATATGTTACTTTAACCATGCCACTTCAGTAATGAATAAAGCTAATTATATTTTCTAAATAAAGTAATGCTATACTGTTTTTAATTGCTGAAACATTTTTTTTAAAAAACCAGAATTTTAAAAACTCAATATATGAAGAAGAAAAACAAATTAGACTTATGTAAAAAACCCCAACTTTAAACACATGTATTCAATATTCTTACCCAGAAAGAAATTTGTAATCTATAGGAAAAACTTTGAAATACTGATCTGACTTGAATAAAAACACTTCAATTGTAGGATTCTTTGAAATGTTTTGCTGTGCTGCTAACTTTCATACCATGAAAATTTTAATTTTTTTAATACCTCAATTCAAACTGTACTAATTTATTTCAAATTAAATATACTTTAGTTTGCATTAAGAAATCCAACAATAGAAAGTAGTTTTAAATGTTGCAACATTTCATGAATGTTAGGAAAAATATATAGTAAATCAGTAGCAGGATCAATTACTGAAGGCTATTGAGTGTCTTGACTTGTTCATAACCTTAACGCTAAAATGAACTTATAAGGCAAGGGTATCAAACTCGATTTCATTGAGGGCCGCATCAAGATTGTGTTTCACCTTGCGGGGATGGAGTGGGCAAGGCCAGGGCGAGTGTGGCCAGCTCGACTCCATTAAAGTCGGGGGCACCTGTGGTGGCCTGAGTGCTCTGCCAGAGAAAACAGGTTCCCGAGCTCCAATTTCAGCTGTGAGGGCTGCCTGCAACACTCTGCCATGAAAACAGAGCTCAGGAAGGCTGCGTGCAACCCTCCTGAACTCCATTTTCACTGGCAGAGGCATTGCGGGCCAGTCCTTTGCTGTTTCCAGAGCGGTCTGCGGGCCAGATATAAGCACCCCGCAGGACGCATCCAGTCCATGGGCCTTGAGTTTGACACCTCTGTTATAAGGCATTATAATAGAAATAATTTGAGTCTAATTTTAGCAAAATGTTTAGAAAAATTTCCATAAAATTAAATATTAATTTTGTCTCCCTACCTCAAATTATTTAATATGGGTAATATTGATTTATGACCACAAGTGAGCCCAAAATTTCTGTTGTTAAACAAAGCAGTCATTAAGTGAGTTTTGCCCCATTTTATGTCCCTTCTTGCCACATTTGTTAAGTGAATTGCTGTAGTTGTTAAGTTAATAATACAGTTGTTAAATGAATCTAGCTTTCCCACCGAGTTTGCTTTTTAGAAGATTGCAAAAGGTGATCACGTGCAACTGACATAAATATGGGTCAGTTGCCAAGCACATAAAGTTTGATCATGTGACCATGGGGATGCCGCAATGGTCATAAGGGTGAAAAATAGTCATAACTCACTTTTTTCAGTACTGTTGTAACTTTGAATTGAGGACTAGCTGTAAGGGAGGAGTGAACCAACAGACATCTTTAGTTTAAAAGGAACAATTTGATAGCATGGAGCTTAAGTTATTTTACTGCTGGAAGAGCTATACAGCAGATTACCGCATTTTTTGGAGTATAACATGAACCTTTTTCCCTCCCAAAAGAGGGGTGAAATCTGGGCGCATCTTATGCACTGAATACAGCACTTTTGGCCTCCTGAAATCCTGCTCCACACATCACAGGCCGTTTTTCCCCCCCCCTACCCGGGTCCCAGGAGCACTTTGCAGACCTCTCAAACTCTCTGCATGCCCCCTTTTCACAAAAAATGGGGTGTGCAGAGGGTTTGGGAGGCCTGCAGAGTGCTCCTGGGACCCGGGTAGGGCAAAAACTTTTTTTTAAAAATGTACCTCTTCAAAATCTTGGTGCATTTTGTACTCCATTGCATCTTATTGTCTGAAAAATATAGTATTTTCTTGAATCAAGCAGACATACAGAAACATAAAATAGGAGGTTAAAAGTAGTTTTTGTTTCCCCTTCTCTTTAAAATGACACAAACACACACATACACACATCTATCTATCTATCTATCTATCTATCTATCTATCTATCTATCTATCTATCTATCTATCTATCTATCTATCTATCATCTATCATATATCTATGTAAAAAACAGTAAAAAAAATATTGGGTTTCTGTCTGGATGGTCTCTTGTGACGAGCCGAAGGACAGAGAATGGAAGTGTGATCTTCCTCCCATATTTGGGCATACCAGGGGTTGTGACTTTAAATAAATAAATATATATATATATATATATATATATATATATATATATATATATATATATATATATATATATATATATATATATATATATATAAATCAGGGGTGTCAAACTGGTGGCCCATGGGCCTCATTTAAAATGGGCAGGCCATGCCTGCCCCAGCTCCACAAAGGGAAAAAACGTCATGAAATGTCATAAGACAGCAACCTGACGCTGCAGGTTTGACACCTGTGGTTTATGTGCGTTTATTCATCCTTGAGTGAATGGAGTTGATCTATGCCACCTGGATTCCTTATGCAATGCACTGCAGATTTCAGATGGCTAAGATGTAATGCCTAGAATTTAAAGTAGTATATAAAATATAGAGGGAGAAAAAGGATTAGAAGGATGAAGTTCTATTTACTGATTCTTTGCTAATTTTTATCTATAAACATAAAGAAAAATTAAAGCAGCTTTTCTCAATACATTATTAATTAATATTTAAAACATTAACCCAAACAAGTCAATGCACGCTCGGATAACGTCTAAAACAACAGCTTCCTTGAGGATACAGAATTGTTGAAAAGCAGACTTTTTAAAAATAGTTAGCGTATAATCTGCTATTCAGCCTGTTCTTTCACCAAGTTTTATTTAAGCAGTTTATCTTATTGAGATTAGGATCTCTTTTATAAAGAAATACCTGGTAAAAGCAGGCCCCTGGTTTTGAATGTCAGGCTATATTTCAGTGAAGGAGGGGGGAAGAGGGCTTTTAATAGCAGAAAGCTTTCTCAACGTAATCTTTATCAGGCAACTGGAGAACTAATGCCAACACATTAGAGATAATTCCTCTAGCACTATGGATCATCCAAAGACAGTTTGTTTATTGTCTTGAAGGCTCCCATTCTATTATCCTGCATTTTTATCTTGGTTTTTTCAGTTGGGCCTCCTTTAACATGATGTATTGAAAGATACAAGGGATATGCATGGTTTTCTTTATTAAAAAAAACTTTATGGCAAATTATACAAGGCATGCAAATGCATGCAACTGGAACCCAATAGCCCTTTAGGGAGGCAAACTTGTAAGACAAGGGATATGCGAGGAGTATTGCTGGAACAGGGGAAGTGCAAGTAGGGGAAAAAATCATGCCCATCATTCTCTCTTCCACATCAGTCCAGCTCTGCTAGAGATTTCTTCTCGAGGGGGAAGGAGGGATGACATCTGTGCATGTTTGCAGTTGGGAAAATGTTTGTGCCATCCTAAAATTATGATATAAACATTGTTTAAAAAAAATCATGACATGCTTGTATTCTCAACCATGACCCGATAATCTTGTATTGTACTAGTGCTTGCAACCTGTTTTGACAACTGAGGACCAGCTGATCTGATCAGATGTGGAGACTCTAGAAAGAGAGCAACAAAGATGATTAGGGGACTGGAAGCTAAAACATATGAAGAACGGTTGCAGGAATTGGGTATGTCTAGTCTTATGAAAAAAAGGACAAGGGGTGACATGATGGCAGTGTTCCAATATCTCAGGGGTTACCACAAAGAAGAGGGAGTCAAGCTATTCTCCAAAGCACCTGAGGGCAGGACAAGAAGCAATGGGTGGAAACTAATCAAGGAGAGAAGCAACCTAGGACTAAGGAGAAATTTCCTGACAGAACAATTAACTAGTGGGCTTTAGAGTATTAGGGAACCCTTCTAAGGAGTTTTTGTGAGCAGCAGGTAGGTGAAAAACCAGGACTCCTACAAGCAGAGGTACATATCCCTCATAGAATATACAGACTTACATAGAACATCCTTCAGCTATTGTTCAAAGCTACACTGGACAAAGAGATTTATGACTGGTCTTTGCACTTATAACCATTGCAGCAACCCCATGGTCACATGATCAAAATTCTGATGCATTATGATGGTGGCATGTCCCAAGGTCATGTGATCATCACTTGCAACTTTCCCAACTAGCTTCTGACAAGCCAGGTTATTGGGGAGGGGGGAGCCATTTGATAAATGGCTACATGATTTTATTGCATAAAGAGAAGCTTCTTGTTACAACACTGTTTTTGGTTATTATTACAATAAGATTATACTCTCTGTCTATCTGTCCCTCTCTCTCACATACACACATACAACGCAGCCGTGCGAGCGATTGTGGGTGCACCTCGGTACACCCACGTTACACCTATCCTCCGCGAGCTGCACTGGTTACCGATCAGTCTCCGGATACACTTCAAGGTGCTAGTCGTAACTTATAAAGCCCTTCATGGTATTGGATCTGGGTACTTGAGAGACTGCCTGCTGCCAATTACCTCCCACAGACCCATTAGATCTCACAGGGTTGGCCTCCTCCGGGTGCCATCTACCAGCCAATGCCACCTGGCTATTACCCGGGGGAAGGCCTTCTCTGTGGCAGCTCCGGCCCTCTGGAATGAACTCCCTGCAGGGATTCGGACCCTCACCTCTCTCCAGGCCTTCCGAAAAGCCGTCAAAACCTGGCTTTGCCGGCAGGCCTGGGGGTGATGAGTTCCCTCCCCTCTCGACATGTATGGTTGTGCGACTGTTGTCTACTTTTATTATTTGTATTTTGTCTTTTTATGTTCCCTTTTTTTTCCCCCTTGAATTGTTCGCCGCCCTGAGTCCTCCCGGAGAAGGGCGGCATACAAATAATAAAATACAAATACAAATACAAATACACTTTCATAGTCAAAGATGAAACTGAGTAGCATAAACCCAAGGTCATAATACGCCATTTTATACAAGGATATTTCAGTATGTAGAACCCATAGCTAGAACTTGTATTCTCAAGATAACCAATGTGTCTAAATTCAGGGATCCCTACACCCAGTTTTCAAAAATCAATCTTGATTATATATACAGTATAGCTCTGTTTTCTTTCAGAATCTGAAGTAATGAATGGTTACATGAGACTGAAAAATGTAGTCTTGGCATATAAATAGTATAATCTTGCCAGCAAAAGGTTTTACAGTGCAGGTTGGACATAATCTTTCTTTCTCCCAAGAGCACTATAGTGTTTCTGGGCAAAGAGAAAACAAATTGTATTAACTATGTGGAGGAAACACTTGCAAATGATTTTAACACAGAGAATATTTTCCTCTTTTGATTTATTTTTTTCCATTACATGTTAGTGTTTTTTCTCCTTACTTATGCAAGATTTATATGTAAACAAACAAAGCAACAATTTTCATATTAAAATACTGAGACATTTTTCTAGCCAAGCTTTATTATAAGATAAAAATTATTCTAGATATATTAATGCAAAAGTAAAATGAAATAACAAATTATGAATAAATAAAATGTGATTGCTTGCATTATGTTAATTATGTTATTTTTGCCTCAGATTGTTTAGAATAATGGGAGGTAATGTTATGTCAGCATATATACTTATTCAAGTCAGGATATATATCTTTTGACTTTATTCATAATGTAAATTTGTACATTTAAAATAAACCTAGTGAAAATATGTCATTTTTAATTTTTTTATCCCGAGTCTAAAACTGGAGATAATGAAATGTATTTATATTTTTTACATTATGCCTTTTTTTATAAATAAGCCCCGCTGAGTTTAGTGGAATTCACTGAATCATGTTATTTATTGGTCTTATTTTAATTAATGTATTAAAATATTAATTAATCAGAATATCTTACCAATTTAAAATAATTCTTAAACAAAGCACAATGAAAGTTTTTTTTTTTTAAAAAAAAGAACACACAACATAATCAGAAAAATCAAAAATAATTCCAGTATCGAAAAGACCTCAATGAGTGGCTCACCCTTCCCAGAATGAGCTCATACTACAAGCTGGGTGATCATTATGCCTCTTCTGAAAGTAGGGGAATTCCAGTTACTTATCTGAATTAAATGGTATGTGGGTGATCTCACTCTCTGGGTTTACCTATTTTATGTAGATTACATTCTTCTTCATGAAACAGAGGTGTTTGAGGATCTATTTCCACAGGAATGTCCAAACAAATTCCATTATGCACCAAACCCCTGTAAAAGTAAATGGGCCCTTATTTGTAGGGACATCTTCTCCAACATAAGCCTGCCCACATGTAAAGTATGAAGCTTTGGTGATGTGGCTAGGGATGTTTAGCATAAAATGATCTTCTGAAGAGGATTAGTTGCTTTGTTGATTCTGAATGTATCTTTTTCTTTGCTCCCAGTATAAAATCTGTGCCATTTTATTCTGCTTTTAATCAGCCTGTTAGAGCCAATTGCTCAAACATTCTATTATTTTATTTATCAGATACACTGAATATATTTTGAAGGACAAAAATAAATTCTAGTCCAAATAAACGTAAACACAGATTTTATTTATTTTACTTTTTCAAGAACTTACACACTGCCCTTCAAAACAAGCTTTTTCCAGGGTGGCATACAAAATATTTCAAAACGAGTGTCTGAAAAATGTAAACTTAAGGCAGCTGTATAAATTGAATTCCCAAAGCAACTAAAAATACATATATAAAAAACAGTAAGTTAAACAAACAATTAAATCAGCCACCATATAGCAAAAAAGGAAGCATCAGAAATAAAATAAAAAAGGATCTGTACCAGCAAGACAGTTGTTATTAAATAGGCTGGGAAAACAAAAAGGGGTTGTCTGTTGCTAAAAGGGTAGTAATAAATCCTGACCATATTTGTCCTTGGTGGGGGCCACCAGAAAGTAGGCACATTCCTAGGCCGTCACTCAAAGTTGTTGGATGTGGGTGTGCAAAATGAAAAAGAACCATTCTGCATTGGAAGAATTGTCCTTTAGAGTCCTATAGTGTAATAACTAGCATCTTCTTAACTTGAAACAAATTTTGAGACTGTGAATTACATTGGTGCAATAAAATTATAACATCCAAGTTGTCATATTTTGATATTTCAATATTTGTAAACTGAAGTTATAAGGATTTATAAATGGTTTTTTTTTAAGGAAACTTGTTTAAATATGTTACTTCTCATCTTCATCTTACAACAATCTCATCTTTAGTGTTTACATTAACAAAGTATTCCATCCAGCATCAGTCAAGGTGGAATTATATTCACTTAATGGGATTTCATACTTTGTCCTACTCTCTCATATATACACAAACACACTCCAATATTTCCAGAAGATATTCCAATCCCCTGGAGCTGAGTAGCTTCATGGAGCTTCAATGTTTACACTGATAGCTCACCAGGGTAAAATATGCCCCTTGGCCTAGGCTCCTAAGTGTTTGTTTATTGTGGGACTACAATTTAGTATGTATATAGCATAATATACCAGGGAACCCTAACCCCTGGGCTGTGGCCCACTACTGTGCCGTAGCCTATTTGGAGCTGAGCTGTGACAGAGGTGGGCTGGTGTACAGAAACGTGCACAGCTCAATTCTCTTTCACGTAGCTCAACTAGCACAAACACTGGGGTGGTGCCCCTGTGCATGCACACAAGCTCCACTTGCAGTCAAGCTGCATGTGTATGCACATGCACCCCCGTCAGGGGTGGGTTCCTGCCAGTTCTAACCTCTTCTATAGAAGAGGTTCCACAAATCTACAGTGCCCTTTAGAACCAGTTCCAGCTTCCTCCCCCCACCCGTCCGAACATCATCAAGATGAAGAGTGAGAGGAGGAATTCTGGGAGTTGAAGTCCACAAGTCTTAAAGCTGTCAAGTTTGAACACTCCTGGGTTTTTTTTCTAAAGGGTTAGGGGTGCAAGGGTCTTGTAACTTGACAGCTTTAAGATTGCGTGCTTCAAATGCCAGAGTTTCTGAGCCAACATTTTTGTTGCTAAGCAAGAGCGTTGTTAACCGATTTTCACCACATTTTACAAGTTGGCCATGCCCACCCAGTCACATGGCTGGCAAGCCACTCCCACCCGGTCACGTGGCCGGCAAGCCACTCCAACCCAGTCGCATGGCCAGCAAGCCACTCCCACACCTACAGAAGAGGTTCTAAAATTTTTTGAAACCCACCACTGACCCCGGTCCACCACTTATGGTCTATGTGACATCGCATACTACTGGTAATTGTTAGGGACAATATGCTGACTCTTTAAGCTGATTGAAGCTGTATATAAGTCTAAGTGCTATTGCTATATAGTCTGAGAGGCCTGGAATTGTATGCTTGCAAGTAGCTGTTGGAAGTTCAGGCTTCAGTATTGCCCCAGAGTAGACCCAAACCCTAGTGAGAATTGATGCATTTCAGCTTAATTAATGCTTATAACTTTTGAGATACAACTGAAAATGATCTCATTTTTGTTACATCAGATGTTGGTGAAACATTTTAGGCTCACCATCTGAAGATAACCCAGCTTATTCATTTTCAGTACTCGGGTAATTGTGTGGATCCTTGCACTGTAGACTATTCTAGGACTGAATTCTTGGTATTTTTAAAACCGCTACACTGCCCTGAAATACTTTTGATGTATTGAGCTGTCGGTATGGATTCAGCTGACTCTGGCACTGATATTTGACTCTGTCTCAATTCCATTACCTGACGGCTTGCTTAATGTTTAAAAGAAAGAATTAAACCTAATAAATCACATCTGCCTAATGTACATAGAAGAATTACTGTTATTAATGCAACAGTGGGAAATATGTGACTCTGAAGATGTAATTATATATGATGTAATTAAACTACAGCTCCCATTATTTCTAATTAGTAGCTATGCTAAAAGCTGGTGGTCTGATGGATAAAAGCTGATGATCAGCCATATTGATAAAAACCCATTGTTACCCAGATTATGCTAAACATTTAAAATTGTTTCAAGTGACAATTACTAATTTATGTAAGGGTACAATTCAATGTTCCAGAATAAGCTTTGTTGGCACCCTATAACTTAAAGACATCCATGACTACATCTGCCAGTCTTGTATAAATTGCCTCATGATTTTTTTTCTTTTGTGCTAACCTATTTCTGTAGCTCAGGGGTCTTCAAACTTGGCAACATGTAGACTTCAAATCTCAGAATTCCTTAGCCAGGAGAATTCTCGAAGTTGAAGTCCACAAGTCTTAAAGTTGCCAAGTTTGGTGAGCCCTGCTGTAGATCCTGGCCTTTTTTGTTTAATGCAAAAATCGCAAAACTGTTAAGCACACTCAAAATGAATATCTTTACTATAATTTGTAATATTTCCAAAAGCAATTATTTCAAGGAACATGTAAAAAAATCTACCTCATGGCTACAAATTACTCTCTGCAACACTATCCTAAGTGAGAGAACTTTGTTGAAATGTCATGCCTGGTTGCGGGTTTTAATAGCACAACAAAAGTTTCAACAGGCACTAACCATTAAAATGTATTATAAATCAGAAAGAATTCGCCTTGTGTAAATAATTACTTTGACTTTTTCACAATTTTCATGCATATAATTATTTACAATCAACATATAATTATTTACAATCAACAATTTATTCAAGAATTCATGATGTTGAATTCATCTCTCAAAAGCACATATTAAATGTAATACAGAAATTTATATCAAATATATCTTCATATTAAATAATAAATATGTAAATGTAGTATTTATATCAGAAAAATAGAAAAAAAGAAGAAAATCCTTGTAAATCATCTTTATTTTGCTACAAAGATCATAAAATGGTTTCTGTAGGAATGGAATGAGTTTAGAAGCTACCCAAATGATTTTACAGCATCACATTTAAACCCCTAGAAAGATTATGAGAAAAGTTGTGTAGGCTGTCAAACCTTATTAAGTTAATGGAACTAGTAAATTGGCTTTTTTCCAGGACATGCAAAAAGAAAAGTGTTTTTAGCTAAGAGTGAAGGAGATCCAATTTCATCTTGGCTGTTCAATGAGGTTACAAGCTATAAATAGTGACCGCTATGAATAGTTTTGTGAATTTCATACATGTATGTTCACAGTGCCTCATGAGCTACTTGTATAGAAAAGAAGAAGCAGCAGTTTTAATACATGGGACATTCCTTCAAAATGGAAGTAGCCCTCATGTATAGTCATCAAAGGAAATGCATGCATGCAAGAATAGATCCTTATGTGGAATTTTTGAATGAAGCAGAAAGGAGGCAAATCAAAAAAAGCAGACAAAATTATAACAATTAATAAATAATAACAGCTCTTTACTACTTTTAGAAGGAATAATATATCTCTTGTAGTTTGTCATTTGGCCAAGTGGTGGCACATTGGTTAGAATAAGGAGCCATGGTGGTGCAGTGGTTAGAATGCAATATTGCAGGTTAACTCTGCCAGCAGTTCAATCCTCACTGGCTCAAGGTTGACTCAGCCTTCCATCCTTCCGAGTTGGGTAAAATGAGGAGACAGATTGTTAGGGGCAATATGTTGACTCTGTAAATTGCTTAGAGAAGGCTGTAAAGCACTATGAAGTGGTATATAAGTCTAAGTGCTATTGCTACACAATTTTGTGGGGGGTGGTTAGCCTGGCTTTTATTGCCACTATTGTTACTGTTCCAATGGCAGAGAGCCAATACTGCATGAAGCTATGCTCCAGGAAATGGATTTATATTTATTATTGTAGTCCATGGTTTTATTAAGAAGACATAAATAGAGGATTGACAAGAGAACTAGTGATTTAATGATCCCAACAAAGACACTGTAAGACTATGTTCATTAATTGAACAAAGGAGGATGCATAGGCCCATTGAAGTGACTCCTCTGTATTTTCATTTGTAGACCACTATTTGCTTTGGCAAGTAAAAGGAAAGGCTAATTTAGCAAACAATATTTCTCCACCATCACTTAACATTTATCAAATGTTTACAATTGGACTCTTAATTTTCAGATGAGCTGAGGAAAAATGAATTTACATGATTAGTTGTCCATCCTTCTAGTTACAAAGAGTTCAGTTTGACTTGAGGAACTCTGCCTTTGTAAGCCTAAAATGTTTCACCAACATCTGATGTAACAAAAATGTATTATTTGGGCATTTATACACATGTGTACATTAGCATTTTAAGATGTTCATCGTATTTTTGTGGGATTGCAGAATTCTAACCACTCTATTTTGAGGAAGAATTCTGAAATAGCTAAATTTCTCCTAGCAGTCCTAACATGAATGGAGCTCCACGCTTTTAGCATGAAAGTTTCTATTCTTTTAAAGGGCAATAGATGATATAGGGATCTTATTATTTTCTTTTAAGAAAAAGGTAAATCCAAAAATAACTCCAAAAGCAAACTGCTCTCAGTTTTTTTTTCTAATAATGCTATATTACAAGAGGGTATATATGGGTAAGAGGGGCATGATAGCTCAGCGGTTAAGGACACTGGACTTATTAGCTTGAAAGGTGATATCCTAGGTTCAAGACCTGAGTGCTGAGCAATGGTGTGAGCTCTTATGACTTGTCCCCACTCCTGCCAATCTAGCCGTTTGAAAGCATGCAAATGCAAGTAGATAAATAGATACCACTTCAGTGGGAAGGTAACAGTGTTCTATTTGCCAGTCGTGGGATGCTCAAGGTTTAACAACTATTTTGGGGATTATGTGATTTGTAGGAGGGCCCATGCCTGATGTGCGCTGTGCATGTATGCATAGTTTGAAGAAATTTTCACTTACGGGTTTCTTCAGAGGAATAACACAGCCGATTCATGTGGCAGAATCAGAATCTTCTCTGCTGTGTGTATCAGTTGAAAAGATAAAGGTAGTAAAATAGTGCGAGCGGGCGGGTGGGCCCATCTGATCATCGGAAAGAACCAATTCTCTCCCAGCTGAACATCGGAGCTACTGGTTCACCTGAACCAATCCAAACCGGTAGAATCCCACACCTAGTCGTGGCATATAGTCATGCTGGCCACATCTTTGGACAATGCTGGCTCCCTTAGCTAAGAAATGGAGATGAGTACCATCCCTTAGAATCAGAAATGACTGGACAAGTGAAATATTTACCTTTTATCTATGGTTATTTTGGGAATGAGACTGCTACTACTTTTTCATTTCACCTCTATCCTATTTCAGATACTAGAGATTTTAGTTTGTTGTTGATCAAATGCAAATTCAAAGAATTTACTTATATGTTCACCACACCATCCCTTCTCCATTTCCATTCCCCATACATGTATGCATCTGCATTTGCTTTGCAATTACTGGTGACTGATTTGTGAATTCTTCCAAAAAAGGCAAACACCAGCTTCTCTGCTTATGAATGGAAGCTTTATCCCATTACTGGGCATTCAGCACAGAACCAGCCAGCTCCAATAACCAGTTCAATCAAATGTGAAAAAGTATGCATTTATGCACTAATAGACAACTTTTGGAATAGACACCTGGAGTAGTAAGTATATCGAACATGGACCATCAGCCACATTTCATTTTGGTCAAAGAAACATTCTTAAGGGAGAAGCATATTTCATGTGAATAGAGGCAACACTCTGGGAAACAAATGGCTTTTGAAACTTTACATGGGGAAAAGCAAAATGGAATGAGTGACTTAGTTGCAGAAGAAGGTTTTGAAGGACTTCTGTTACACCAGAAAATTCCTGCAATTTTAGGCCCATATAACTGGAAGAAAGTCTAACTGAACGGACCAACTTCCTTCTGAATCAAATGCAGAAGATAGCCTCATATATAGGTATACAGGCTGGAAAGTTGCTACTGCGCAAGACTGAATGGTGAGCTAACCCTACCCAACAAAAATAACCAGGGGTAAGATCACACATTTTTCTATGTGAACTCTGTCCGAAAACACATTTAGAACTAGGTTCATATATCTGAATACAATTTAGTCTATGCAATATGCTACTCTAATAGGAGCCATATTTTTGTATATTTTTTTTATCAAACAAACTAGAACTGCAACCTTTTTCTATGAAGATACAAAAAGGAGGGAGAGAAAGAGGGAGGAAGATAGGGAGGGAGGGAATGAGGGAGGAAGGGAGGAAGGAAGGAAGGATGGAAGGAAGGAAGGAGGGAGAGAGGAAAAGAAAGACAAGCTATTCTCTTTTGATTTTCCTTCATAATTTTAGAAACATGTAAATAAATCAGCTTCATGCTGACTCCAACCATTTCCACTTGGCAAAAACATTTCTTCCCATTTTTCTTCCAAATAAAACATTTTTTTTTAAAAAGTGTTTTGATTTATTTACTTTTCTGCACTTTCTTTGTATATGCATGAACAGCTGCTGAATTGAAATGAATGATATTCTTATAAAAAGGAATGTCATATAAATATTTTATTTTTAAAAATAAAATTATGTGGCATTAATCGGAAGACAATCTGATACATTAATTGAAAGCATGTGGTTCTAGCATCCTTACATGAAAACTAAGTAGTTCTAATTCTGATCTGAGATTTAGTAGGAGACCATTTGGGAAGCCAGTGGAAATTGCTTCAGATCCAAGAATGAAAGGGGAGATATAAGTGTAACATAAGGACAAATGCTCTGTCATACTCTTTCTTTCACACACAAACAACAAAAAAGATATCACATTTCTGAAAACACTGCTTCATTATATTTAGTGTGTACTGGGAAGAGTCCTTGTTTTCTTCTGTACACTCTCCTTATTAGACAATTGAATGAGGGGCTAACAAGGTTAGCATCACCATTGTTTGTAAAAGAATGAGGAAAGTAATCCAGCAGAGACTGGATAGTATTTACTCTTTGACAGCGGTCTTACTAAATGATAATCCATTTGCAAAGTTTTAAAGTAAAAAAATAAAGGTTACCCTACAGATAGCTAAATAATTTTTAGGAAAAGTTTGTGCTTTTTACAAACCATATAACTGATATATCAGTGGAAATTACTTCCAAGTAATTATGCAGAGAATTTTAATTATGTCCCAAAACTATAATGAATTATATGAAAACATAATAGTGTATCCGTTTATACATGGTGGTCATAATTTGTGGTGCTACAGCAGGGCTGTAAAACTCCCGGCCTGCCGGCTGGATGCATTACACACTGGCAACACCCATGCCAGGTTTAGTGAAGGGGAAAAAAGTCCCGATACGTCATGTGACGCCACTGTGACAATTTGAGTTTGACATTCCTGTACGGCTTAACATCTAGGTGAAAGTGGAAAAAACTTCCTCTTCCAGAAGTCCTGAACCCCTTAATTGGTAATTACTGTAGAATAAGGCTATGGAAATCAGCCCTTCTTTCATCTCCCTCTTGAGAGGCAGATCAATCTCACATGAGCTAAATAGAATAAAACTTTACTAAAAAGAGAGGGGGAAAATAGTGTTGTTTTGACTTTAATCACATGAAAACATTCGGTGCAGCAGGAGAAAAAAGCTTAGGACTGTTTAAATTATAGAATCTTAACTCCACAATTTAGAAAACAAAAAAGTGGGGTGGGGTGGGGTGAGGAGACTATACATGAAACTGAACTAAACCCACTGTGGCCATTACTTTTTTCCAGTTGTATGACAGCTATCATTTTCAGTAATTTTAGTAATTTAAAAAAGAAAATTACCTAATAGCAAAACATACTTTAAGGACATCTAAATTGTAAAATATTTGACCAGTTCCAGGTAGTTGAAAATTTACTCTTTCCCAGAGTTTTTTTTTTAAATACATACTTGGGACAAAATATTAGATTTGGCTTATTTAGGTTCCCCAACTTATTATCAAGGACTTTGCTGAGCAACATAAAAAATAAAGTTTTTCATATGACATATATTACACATTATCTAAAAGCTTCATAATATATGTATAATGAATATAAATGTGATACTTAACTTTTATGCATATGGGCGGCATATGGGTCTTTGCTAGCTCAGGGTAAAGTCAGGCATTATCAATGTAGCAAGAATTAACAGTCACAAAACTTGCACTTTCTTTATTTCTTTTAAACATTTATGTTTACTGAAGAAAATATGTTGTATATAATAGCCAACATGACTTTTAATTCAATAAGTCACACAGGATGAACTGTAAGTTTGTGTGAATCAATCTTGATTTTGAATTGACATTTTCATATATAAAGAATTAGATTTAGGTTGATTTTGCAACTCAAGATTCACAGGCATACCAATTCCATTTGAGCTGCTTCGAGGTTTGATATTTGTTTCAAAGATTCTTCTTATGGGAAGCATAAAAACACCTGTTTCATATTTGACTGAATCAGATGAAAATGTTTTTATTATATTGATAGAGACACCCACTTCCTATCACACAAATACCTTTTATTTGTTTACTTTCAGGATATGCTGCGGAAGGCTCCAGGTGGCTAACTATGTCGACACACAAATAGTAGCCCCAGCAAAACACAAATATAAATAAACATAAGAACAAAACAGCCTACCTTCCAATTGCAACACAGATTTACACAAAATATCATTACCAGATATAAAATCTAGAACAACTATTATGTCATGATACATCCTAAATTTTATAGTTTTGAATCAAAATTGGGCAATTCTGTTTTATCAGAAGACATCAGCTCGGTTAAGAGTCTTTGAATAATATTTGTTCACAGACAGATACGAACATTCTATGCTCACTTTGCAATTAATTTCTTGTACTAAAACTGCTTGTAGCTGGGTGACTGATGGGTGGAGGATAAAAATAATTGCCTGACCAAATTTCACTCCCTTCTGAACCCAGGTAATGTTGCTGCTTTGTTATCCCAGTTCTTTTAGGTAATCTTTTAAAGTAACAGCATTTACATAATAATATCCCTTTGCTTTTTTATCATAAAGTTAACCAACCGATATCCATTTTTTTTGTCTAAATAATTTGTCTAAATAATCCTTGTAGCATTTTTAAAAAGTGGCTAATTGCCAATCTAATCAGATCAATATATCAGCTAGTATGAGGCACATAAATCTTTTCTGACTCATTTCAGAAACTATGTTTTCTAATGTATGAAAGAATAATATTTTTATTTAAAGACTTTACAGTCACAAAGTAGTTGTGGGAAATAAGTCTTTCACAAGGATTCAAAAAGCTTGATCTATCTTTGAAATGATTTTCTTAGAATAAATAAATATTTCACTCAGAGAGGTATGAAATATTCCTTCTAATATGGATGATGTTTATGCATGCTTGCTTTACTTGGGAGTGCTCGACAGAGATAACTTCATGATTTGGTAGATTATATTGTGGTATGACAGATTATGTAAATAAATGTACAGAGCACATCCCATAAGGTTTCAAAATGAACAGCTTTTCTATTTCTTGGTATCTCTGGTAAGTGCCTCTATAGAAAAAGTTTTTGATATACATAATACAAGATATAAATCAAATGTCACTTATAGTTTCAGTCCAGGGTACAGGTAGTCCTTGACTTACAACCACAATTGAGCCCAAAATTCCCATTGCTAAGCAAAATAATTGAGTTTTGCCCCATTTTTAAAATCTTTCATGCCAGAGTTGTTGAGTCAATCACTGCAGCTGTTAAGTTAGTAATATAGTTGCTAAGTTAATCTTGTTTCCACTTAATTTGCTTGTCAGAAGGTCAGAAAAAGTGACAACACAATTTTCAAGGGTCTGTGAAAATTAGAAAATATTCTGCCTTTTCAATATTTCCTAGGATATTTCATTTTTCTGGGAGAGGGCTGGATAATAACTTCCTACATCTCTTTGACATAGTGGATCCAGAATACTTCTTTTTTTTTTTTACTACAAAGTAAACTAGTTAATTGTTAATTGATTTCAGAATGAATTGTTTTTTGTACGTGCTTTTTCTAAACAGGCAAAAAATTGATTCATTTCTTACTATTCAGCAGCATGAACAGAACAAAAAAAGAGTAAAATATAAACAAATGTTTATTAGATGAGAGAACATTTTGGTTTATTTAATTTTGGTTTATTTTTAGTATTTATTCTGCTTTATGGCATCCTGAGAATGAAAATAAATTACTTCATTCAGTATGCATTTGCACACAATTTGAGAATAAACATTTATCAAACGAGGGAACAAAAACAAAACAAAAATGTAAAATATTTTAAAGCAAACTTCACTGATAAATGGGCAACTATTGTCTGAAGATACTCTACTTTTATAAGCAATATACTATATATAACACATTTCATAAAATAACATATGATGTAATGGGTAAAAGAGAGGTAAAATTTAAACACTGCCTACATTTTCATTTTTTCTCTAAAACCCTCCACCTGCCAAAAAGATACTAAGAAATACATTTCCTCATCTTTATGCCCGATCAAGAAAGCTATTAGCAACATTCAGCAAGTCCTTCAGACTGCTTTCTGCCAGGTTGCTAAGATGACTTATTATCAAACAATTCCATCTCGTGCCATTCTTCTCATTGGTTTTCTAGTGGAAAAGATTTTATAAGTGTATATATTAAAGATATCATTTACAGACAGGCTAAAGTACTTAGGCACTGTAAGCTACTGCTTTTTGCTTTCCGGCACTCTTGAAAATCGTTCTCCTGACCCACCCCCATTTCCTTACTACATGGTGCTAATTCTGGCAATAGCTATTGTGCAGTTGCAACATGTATAGTCACCATTTTTAAAGAGTTGTTTTGAATTGTGTTCCTCACACTAAATTTAGGGAGAGGAGCATGCATGCCGCTTAATAGATGGATTGGGATGTATCTAAAGCACCTTTACAACTTTGCACATTTTGTGCACAAGCCAGCATTAGCCTTTACTTAATTTGACAATGCTGCTTTCTTACCCTGCCTTGACATTCTCTTGCACACGTATATGTATATACATTCCTTCTAGTTGTTGCTGTGAGAACTCCCCATCTGGTCTGCAAACTGTAGAATTTCCTTTCCCATCTATCTCAGAAATATAGTCCCATGACCCAAGAGGTCACCATCTGCTCAGTTACACTGGCACAATGCCTAGTATGCTCGAGGTAATGCCACCATCCTTTCCTCCAATTGTAAGCTCCCAATGAGCCAGACATCTACCAAAGTGTTCACATACAATGAGGCAGCTCCTGGCGAGATTAGAGTTAAGACACCCACAGAAAACTCCCTTCATCTACAGTAGCCTAGGATGTGGGAATGACCAAAGACTCATGCAGCTTCTCTTAAACAAAAGTCATTCTTAGAAACAAAGAGGTTTGTGTGATGTGCTAGCATCATGATAGCACAATATAAAACTCTCTCTCTCTCTCTCCTTCTCTCTCTCTCTGTCTCTGTCTGTCTGTCTGTCTGTCTCTCTCTCTCTCTCACACACACACACACAGATACACAGGTCCAGCATGTGTGGTTCCCTTGATACTTCTTTTAATGAGCTTTATGCACAAATGAATACTGAATCTACTCTCTTTCTTTGGATGCTCTAGATCAGAACAAATAACACTCAAAATAAACCAAAATTGGAGTTTTCATTGAATGCTATTAGTACCATTTACAAAAAAAGCTCTGGTGTTAAGTTTCTGAACTATCAATCAAGGCGGAAAGGTTTCCCCCCCTTTTATTTGGCATCTCCCTAAAATATTCTAGAGAAATATTACTAATGTACTGTATTTCAAATACATTAAGAACATAGTAAAACGTGATGGCATAGTAGAATTATGAAGAATATATTTTTACATTTTGAAAATTATTTAATAAAAATCCAAGATGAATTTACCAAGCAACAAATTTAGCTTAAACCTTCAGTTAACGTGGGAACTCCCAAATAACTAAGTCAGGTTTTGAGCTTGTAATGGTGTTGTATAAAGGGAATGCATTGATAAATTTGGTAAGATTCAGCTTGTTCTATTTGAGTGAATACTTATAGTTATACCTATGCATGTATTGCCCTCTTCTCCCCCCTTCTCTCTCTCTCACACACAAACACACAAACACACAAACACACACACACACACACACTGTTTTGCTTACTGGAACGGATATCATCAGATAGGGATAAACATGATGGACTAAAACAAAAACAATAAGAAGCAATAATAATATAAATAATAATTTAAATGTGTACATCTTTCAATCTTTGAGACATATAATGGGTTACAATTATAAACAGAACAAACACAAATATAATAAAATGTTTGTGGTAACAACATTAACCCACAACATCAAATAACATAATACAAAATTTAAAGAGATGAAACTCCAAAAGGACAATTATAGTATACAACAAATAAACAGTTTTACTTAGGCCAAACACTCACTGAATGCCCTCTGGAAAAGTTCAATCTTTACTAATTTCTGAAGGGTGTCAAAAATAAGAGATCCCAAAGCTCTATATTTTCACTGCCCTTCCAAGTGCTATATTAAAAGACAGATATAATTTTCCTTCAATTTCTAGCTCTATGAACTTGTAGACTGCCTAATACTGCATAGTATATAAATATAGAGTTATAACTTGAATTTTCCAAATTCATGTTTATACTGACAGAGTGTATGAACTGTTACGCATCAGCATTATAATTTGTGTTTTACATTGACTGCATTCACAAATAATGTTAAGGGAAGAGATGGAATTTGGACCCCAAATTTCTGACGAGTAATTGTAATGGTTTATATGTTGAAGCATTTTCATTTTTTTTGGTAGGGGAAAATATTTGCTTTCCCTCTTTCTTTGTGGTGCTTCTCCCCTTGAAAGAAAATAGGAAGGCAGACAATAACAATGGATTAATGGTTGGAGCCTTATGATGAACAATAAAGTTTATAGTTTTCTGCTTGTTTTTTCCAAGTTTGGCAGTAATTATAAAAAGAGCAGCCCACAGGTTTAATTCAGGGGCAGGGGCAAAAAGACAGAAGCAATGTTCTTGATCCTGAGAAAACAGCATATCAAAGAACAATTGACAATATAATATTTTTATACTATATTAGTTATAAACACATTATTAACACTGGAGAATTTTGATATATGAAGCGATATATAAATCTACCTGCTATTGCTATTGCTATAACTATTCATTTTGGTGCTGTTTTTTAAAGAAACATTTCTCCTACCTGTTCTCCACAATTTGGACCTTTTTTTACATGGGCAGTCTGAGGAGAAATATTTCAACAAGCATACTATATTGGGTTTCTATGGTTTTCAAAACCTCAGAACAACACCCCAAAAAACAACAACCCCAGTCCACACTTCAGAGGAGCTGCACCGCAGTTCAAAAAAGTTGTGAATCTTTCCAAATCTCTTCAGTTCAGTTTGGGATTTGGTCAAACTCAAAACATATTCCTAAGGATGATGAATGAACTATATCCGTGGTACAAAAGATTCCCTAAACATGTGTAGTATTTTTCTTCCTTGCTTCCTTGTACAGCGGACTAACAAAATATTTTCACTTGTAATCTGCATCATCTTTCTTTCCACTGACAGAAAGCAGCCATTTAGCAAAGCTTCATTGTTCCCAGTACTAAGAATAAAGTATAATTCATCATGCCTATTTAAAAAAGGATTAGAGACTGAAAACACACAGCAGCTAGTATGAGAAAAATCAAGAAAAGACATTTCATACAGAATAAATATTAAAAGATCCTTGCTACAATAATAGGTCACATGTCTAATTCAAACGCTTCCTCAATTTTACTGGAAAAGTCAACCTTCTGTCATTCCATCTGACAGACAAATAGTATTTTCAACCCTGAGCTACAAATATTCTCTTCTATTGGTATATTTTCTTTTGTTTACATCTTTTTTCCCCTGAACATGACTTGTTAAATTGAAAGAAGGTTGAATAATAAATTTGCGAGTTTTATATCATATCTCTTTGTTGGTGTGTAATATGACCAGCTTATTTTCTATCACAAGCCTCTCTAAATTTTCTGTGCACAGGTTCAATGAGAATTCAAGAGAAACAGGGAATTAGAATCACACTGAATGCTATAAATCAGGGTTGGGGCTGGAGTTGCCAAAGTTGGGCACTCCTGCTATAAAGGTTATCTGTGGGGGCCACCTTTCCCTAAGGACCTCTATACATATTACCAACTCAAATAATGTGTGCATGCTTCTAGTCCCTTCTCTCAAGCATTGCTATCTCATGGGATTTACGATGTGTGCCTTTTGCATGGCAGCCCCTACTCAAGTGGTGGGTTTCTACCAGTTCAATCGGTAGCTCTGACTGCAAGCCGAGAGCAAAACGGTTCTCTGTTTCCGTGAAAGTGGGCCCGTCCGGGTTATACTGACCTTTATTTCTGCTTCCAAAGCCCAGTGGCGGCAGATTGAATTGCTGCCCCTCAGCAGTTTTCCTTGCTCCTTTCCTTGTTTGCAATGTGGAAGTTCATTTTTTGCTACACATACAGACGTGCGCAGCGTGCGTCTGGCGTGTATGTGTGTGAAGCGAACCAGTTGTTCAGCTGGTAGGAACCCACCCCTGCACTACCCTATGGAATGCTCTTCTCCCTAAAATTTGGCAGTCTTTCACCCTTCTAAGACAAGGCTTTTCCCTCAAGTGCTGGGATAGGATGAGGTGGGTAAGAGAACTTAAAGAGGATGTTGGAAGTTTAACTTCGGGATTAGGTTTTTGTTGTTTATGCTTGTAACGTGTTATGTTGCTTTAATTGTTGACTGGGAGCTGGCCAAAGTTTGACATAAGATGGGCAGCTATATAAATGTTTCATATAAATAAAATTAAAAACAAACTCTCCAAATTCACACTTTCAGCTCGAGGTGAGACTGTTGGAAAATTAATGTGTGTAATTTCCCATTGAGCTTATACTGAACACCCGCCCAGTCAGTCCATATATCCAAATCACAACAGGCATTCACACACCACTCAATTCTACTAGCAAAAAATATAGCTTGATGTTTATTTATTAAATTTCAGGAAACATTATAAACAATGAGCTAGCAAAACCAAATACAAAGCAGGAAAAAAAGGAAGGACAGAGAAACATGAACAGGCAAGAATTTAAATTATATTCTTATATCAATCACAAGGCATAGAATGTTTCAGAGCTACTGGAAACAATATTGTGGTAATTAGCACAATTACACTCCCCAATGGAAGTGATCTTCCAGTTATTCCAGTTTTAAACCAGCTTTCTGTTTTTGTACAGAACAGTAGCAGATTAGAGATGGAAAGGAGGACACTAGGTGATCCTTCTCTAGTCTGCACTATTAAAGAAACAAGTTTGGTAGACAGGGATAATGTATACACAGTAGCAAGACTCAATGTATATGTTAAAAGAACAAGGAACACATCTTCTGAACATCTCGGGACTGTTGGAAATCAAGCGATTTCCACGACATAAATATTGGCTATTTTGTTTGAATTCCTAAGTTCTTAATCAGCTGACTGTGCTGAACAATCAAACTTTATTTCAGCATATTTCAAATTATATGCAAACACATGCTACAAGTCCCTGTGTTTTATCCTACCCCTTTAAAATTCCCTTAGAAAATAGGACATTTTTTGAAACTATACTTTTCCTTCCAGTTAGACAAAGCATTAAAAACTGGGGTGGGGGGGGTGCATCACTCTAACTTTGCAGCTTACAAAGCAGTGATAAAACCTGCTGGGAGTCAGCAGTATTTATGGAATTGCAAAGCTGAGCAATTAATGCTAAGCCAGTTTCACCTCCCAGAGGACCATTAGAGACAACACCAGCAGTCTTCTCTCTGACCTAACAAAATTTATGGCCTCCCAGGTTGGGTCTCTGGTGGAGCTAGAGATAAAAATCAACAAAACACCTGGCAAATATGAGTAACTTTGGTGTAAGAAAGTATGCCCACTGGCTATTTTTTTTTTTAAAAAAGGTTACAGAATGTTTTCTTTATTCTTCTCCACCACAAGATCTGCAGATGCCTGGTTTTAAACAAACAACTATTTTGGTTAGGCAAGGTATATATTTAGATGATTTTGTACTGAAAAGTAAGTTTCTTTCCAAACTTCCAAAAAATGCCCTCCCCGTATTTTATATGTACATACAAACATTCGCATGGGTGGTCTCTCTGGTATAGGTTGTGGTTAGTGAAGTACCAAAGCTTTGTGCTTTACAAGAGTGGCCATTAACAAGGAGAGAGTCATTAAAATATATAAGCAAGCTTCACTTTTTTTTAACAAAGGCATTTTGTAGGACTTTGAGGAACTTGATATAAAGCGAAAGTATTTTTTTAAAAAAAAATACTCAGTTATTTTATAATTTTAGGGGATATAAGATTAAACTATGCACGTGGAAAAAAATTATAAACCATAATATTGTCCTCCACTTGTTTTTATCGTTCAAGTGGAGAACAATATTATGATAGGAACTTTCGATTATCACTGGTGTTTTAAATATATATACCCTGTTCCCCTGAAAATAAGACCTTCCGGGATATTAACCACTGAATGGCCTTGCAGAGGCTGCTACTGCAAACCGTTGCTACCGTGCCCCTTCTCTTAGTGGCAGCAGGCCCAGCAACACTAGGGCTGGCAAGAGTGTGCCAGAAACAGAGATAGAACTTCCAGCCCTCCCTGAATCTGCTCATCAACGGGCTGCAGGCTGAGGTAAAGAGGCCACCTACACCTCAAAAATAATAAGACCTCCCCAAAAACAAGGCCAAGTGTTTATTTTGAGGGTCAAAAGAAAATAAGACCCTGCCTTATTTTAGGAGAAACATGGTTGTATATATAGTTTTAATAATCTATAGCAGTGGTCCCCAACCTTTTTATCGCCGCGGACCAGTCAGCCTTTAATAATTTTACCGTGGCCCGCTGAGCGCGCGCAGGGGGGGGAGCGTTGTTCGCGACGACACATTGATTGTTTATATATCACGTGCGTACCAGCGCGGGGCTCTCTTCCCTGGAGCCTTTGCGCACGGCCCAGGAGCTTTTGCGCACGGCCCAGGAGCCTTTGCGCTGCAGCGATCATGTCCCCCGGCCGCTGCAGCGATCATGTCCCCCAGCCGCTGCAGCGATCATGTCCCCCGGCCGCTGCGCGGCCCGGTGCCAGGTACTCCACGGCCCGGCACCGGTCCGCGGACCGCGGGTTGGGGACCACTGATCTATAGTATGTATGTATGTATGTATGTATGTATGTATGTATGTGTGTGTGTATATATATATATATATATATATATATATATATATATATATATGTGTGTGTGTGTGTGTGTGTGTGTGTGTGTGTGTGTGTGTGTGTGTGTGTGTGTGTGTTTATTTGTGCTGATAAATAAATAAAGGGAGACTAGTATATATATATCTTGTATGTCAGTTGTTATTGTGGATAGAAGCAATAAAAAGATCTTAAATTATTCAGAGACATTCCAAAATGATTGTACTATGAACCTGTCATAAATTTCATAAGATTTTAAAATTAAGAAATAGACTGAACGATCCAACACATTTGCATCCAACACCTTCTCCCTAGTGACGTGAACACCTGGACTTGCTATATTTGAAAACTGTTGTTTTTTTAATTGGTTAGGACATATTACAATTTTTATGAACGTATACTTTATTGCATATGCTGAAAAGTTATCATGGACATTGTTTATCAGTTAAAAAAAAAACACGAAGCAAAATAAAATTGGCTCATCAAACTTTAATCTCTTCCCCTTCCATCTCCTGGGATAACCAGTAAAGTGCTCTTTAAATGACCCCCGTGTCAATATTAACAACTTTCATGGGAACCCATTCCAGATTACTGTTATGACTCCCTTGTTTAAAACACTGCTCGGTTAACATCTGTTCTTAATTTGTACTTTTTGTTTTGTTCTGTTTATGCACCTTGAGCTTCTCACCTGTAACTAGAGCTCTTAAGTGGCAACATCAGATGGGTTTACATATGTATGAAATTGCAGAAGGAAAAAAACTAGGTTCTACAGCTGTTCACCAAGTTAACCTTCTTATCCTTTGTGCAGGAGACACTGCTCATTTATGAGACAGGAATGGAGTGGGCAGATTGGGGTGGGGTGGGGGGGTTGGTAGGTAGGACAGGAAAATACAGTTATATAAACTCTGAATCATCCAATAGGCTGGAGCTACTGCTGACTTCTGCAGAGCAGGGAGCTGGCAATCAGCAGATCAAGGATAGCAAAGAATGACCACTGGCTTCATATGAAAGAAAGTCATATGAAACAAATGTGCCCGTGTACGTGTGTGGGGGGTATCTCCTAAGGGATGTAGTTGTACAGATCAAATTGGGTGTTTTTAGGGCAAGGTTTCATGAGTTGTAGGCAATGGTGAAATCTATTTTCCCCCCACCAGTTCTGTGGGCGTGGCTTGGTGGTGGTGGGTCATGTGACAGAGTGGCCATGGTCAACTCTTCCCCCCCCCACACTTTTTAAAGCATTTTGCCCCTGCTGGTTCGCCTGAACTGGCAGGGGAAAACGCTTTAAAAATTGGGGGAAAAAAGCTTCTGATGATTGTGCAGCTCAGGTGTGAGCTGTGTGATTGTCGGAAGCTTTTTTTTACTACCGGTTCGCAGAACCAAGGACAATTGTCCTACCAGTTTGGCTGAACTGGGCCGAACCAAGAGGATTTCACCTCTGCTTATAGGCAGGAAAAGAGTAATTTTCTGTTATTAGGTGATCCCTACGCTGAATCCTATTTCAGCTGCTCAAACAGATCACTTGCATCAGAATCCTATGTTTCAGTTTACAGTGTAGATGATGAAAAAGCCCTCTGATCTACAGTATTATAACATTTAATAATACAGCATAACCTAAACAAAACCTTAATTCATTACTGTACCACTCTCCATAATAAAAACAAAATACTAGCCATTCAGACGTTTCATTTATACTGTGGATAAGGAAGACACTTGAGTTTCCTTTTAGATACGACCAGGTTTATCCATAAAGAGATGAGCTGGAAAAAGTAGCCTTACATAACAATATAAAGTAAAACATACAGATACAAATACCGTTTTAAACATACAACCCCCCCCCCCCCCCACGGTGACAGTCATTCACAGCCTGGTTTTTCTTTCTTTCCTCATTATTAGGTCTCTAAGCCACATCTTCTCATTGCAAGATTCAGGGATCTATTACGGTACCTATGTTAACTTTCCCCATTTTAAGTCCCTGCTGTTCTCCTAGTCGCCCACATATACCATAGGTTCCAGCTAAGATAATGTTCTGTTTCTCCTTTGTCCCTCAGCCAACCCGTCATTCTGTCCATTTCTGCACATTCGTAGATCTTTTTAATTAAAGCATCTTCCGGCGGTATAGTGGTGGATTTCCAAAGTTATGCATAGGTTATTCTTGCGGCCACAATTATATGCAGGCTCAAATGCCATATTGAACTGCTTATGTTATCTGGTTTGATGCTTAGTAACAGGTTCTCAGGTCTCCATTCAATGTTTGCCCCGGTAACCTCTTTTAACCATTTTTAATCCTTTTCCAATATTTCGTGGCCTCAGTACAGGACCACCAAATATGGTAGAATGTGCCATCCTTTCTTCCACATTTCCAACACAATGGAGATAACCCAGGAAACATCTTAGCTAATCTCGTTGGGGGGAAGTGCCACCTATAAACCATCTTGTATATGTTTTCTTTGAATGCAGTAGAAGTTGTAAGTTTAATGGTCTTACTCCATAGATCCCGCCATTTGCCCATTTCAATTTGTCTTGCTTATGTCGTTGTATTTATGTCGCTGTATTGTTTTTTCCGTTTTTTTAAAGGTAATAATGTTTAATAAAAATTATATTAAAAAAAAAAAAGTAGCCTTGATTTAAGCATATCTCTACACCCAAGTCAAAATACATTTAGGATTTTAGGGAAGGTTTCCTTCCAAATGTGTTTGAAATGTACTAAAAATGATGACATGGCAAAGACAAAATAACCAGCTGTCCCTTCCATCCAGAATGTATAATTTATGTAAGAAATGGGCACTAATTCTGTATCTGAACATGTGATGGCATGGTTTCTGCAAAGAAAAGTAGCACTTGCCAGCTAAAGGAAAGCCCTTTTTGAAGGAAAGACACAGGCGGCAAAGCGCGGAAAGAGGAAAGGATGTTCAGTCTTGCCTCTGTACTTCCTTGGCATGGCTCTGATTGCAGCACAGACGGTCAATACCGGCGTGTTTGTCTGCAAATAACATTCTACTGAATGATGTCTGCACCTGTGTCAACTGACATCAGTATCTATTTATTAAGTTTATTTAGGCGGATCACAAGGCACACCTGCACTGGCTCCAGCACAGAGCAACTTCTCTCTTCTAACTCAATGAAACAAAACATGCTTCAAGAGTGTGTGTGTGTGTGTGTGTGTGCGTGCACACACACCTGTGTGAGAAGAGAAGATGCTTTATTTTTCCACATGGTTCAATATTTTCCATTTAGTCAAACATAATTTACTTAATGTGGTTTTAATGCCAATAAAACTGTGTTAAATGTAAGGTCTAGTGCAAAACATAGCAAATTTCTTGAAGATACCCTTCCTTGCATGATTAAGAAGAAAATTGTTCTAAAAATAAATCTTGTAGCTGAAAATGGTTTGAAATGGAGACACTGATTGTGCTGGGCCCATTCCTCCCACTTCTGGCTTTTATTAATTGTTTTGGCATATATAGCATTGTGCTCATATCTGAAAAACCTGGTTGACTACAGGAACAGGATGCTAAAATATATGACTTGAATACAAAATACAGCAATATATACACATTCTTTCATTTGCCCCCAAGGTAAGATTAAAACCGCACTTTACAAAGCAATCATGGAATTAATAACACTACAATATGTGACATTGAGAGATGAGAACCTAAGGATTGGAATAGGATGATTTTAAAGAATGTCTTTTTATTTGGCACCAGAAGAACATTGTTGGGGAGAAGTGATGGGAAGACAATCCACCACTTGGTGATACTCTCTACAAAAATATATGCAAGGATTGTGACAAATTTACACTCAGTATATCATGTTTATCTCAATATTTCACCTTCCTGGTAATTACTATCTTTGAAAAGTGCAGGAACTGCACAACAGCAACAATTGAGGTAAAAGGTAAAGTAACTACTGATAATTTGGTGATCAAGAGACAAGCAGAAAAATTAGATTGGATATTGTCTCATGCACTAAGCTATCTTTTTAATGTAACATTTTCACCTGAACTGTTGTGAATTCCCATTTCCCCAATTATAGAAGTACCAAAATATTATACAAATTCTGCTTGGAAAAAACAAGGAATATTTGTTGGCAGCATCAATGTGTCTATTTTCTACCATAATTCTCAGAATGATATTATGCCTGCACGCTGAAACATCTGTCAGTGGTCTCTGTCGGAAGCTATATTGGGTCATCAATTGTCAGTGAAAGACTATGCACTCTACTGAGTACACAACAGATGTTGCTGCTCACTTCTCTTTGTTCAACCGTTAAGAATTCCTTACTGAGCACAATAAGGCTGGAAGTGACTATTCTTATGGTGAAGAATAAAGTTTGTGTGTCACTTACATTTACTGGCTCACAACACAACGCCATGCATAAAGAATGCTTGCTAATATAATCATATAATAAATAAATAAATAGCCATATCAATAAATAACAATGTCATAAATTGGGGGGGGGAGCAACCTATGGCTTAGTTGAATAGTTTAGTTCAGTTGATACAACTTCTAGAAAGGGGGCAATCTTCTTTCAAAGGGAAGGCTATTCCAGAGTGTAGGAACCACAATGGAAAAATAGTGCATTTTGGCCTTAACCTTACTGAATAACATCTCACTGAACTGGGATACTGCTAATTGTTCTTCTGGAGTATCTCCTCTGAGGAATTGATTCAGGATACCCTGACACCCACATCCAGTAACCCCCCACTCACCCTAGGGTGAATGGCTACATTAAATCTAGAGGATGATGATGATAAAAAAAATTATGTACAGCACAGCTACAGTGATAACTGAATACCTGGGATGCAAAGCAAACAGAGAAGAAGAAAAAAAACCCAAACAGTGCACCAGAAAAATGGAAGATTAGATTGGAAAATAAGATAAGCAAATTGAGATCAGATGCCAGTAAGATAGAACTGATTGAAGGGGAAAAAAAGGTTAAGAACTAGAAAACCAAAGAATCAAGAAATACCATTTAGAAACAGGGAAGATCAAGAAGGCACTGGAAATAATAAAGCAGCAAATAATAGCTAAAGCCAAGAAGATCAGCAGATATGAAGCTCAAATTGCCAATTATAGGCAGGACCACCAATTTCAATCCAATCAGGAACATTTCTACAAATCCATCAATGGAGAAACTGCAGTGAATCAGTCAGTACTTGACAAGGAAGAAACTGCAGTTCTGGGCACAGATATGGGATAGCCCAAAGAAATATAACAAGAATGCAGATTTGGTTAAAAGAGGTGGATAAGAATAAAAAAAAAGTTAAAATGAAATAAATAGTAATTACAGCAGAAATCATGGAGAAAAGGGCAAGGAAGATCAAGAATTGGTCAGCACCAAGTGAAGATGAACTGCAGATATTAACAAGACCCGCCAATGGCTAAGAGCAGGAAAGTTAAAGAAAGAGACCAAGGGACTAATTCTAGCGGCACAAGACCAAGTTTTAAGGACAAATGCATACAAAGCCAGAATGGAGAAGACAGCGACAGTAAGTGCCACCTATGCAAAGAAGCTAAAGAAACAGGTGGCACAGATTGACTACAAGCAGCAGCATAACAAAGTAGCAATAATGGTGTATTGGAAGATCTGCAAGAAATATCATTTGCCTGCAAGCAAGAATGGGTGGGACCATAAAATAGAGGAAGTCATAGAAACCAAAGAAGTTAAATTGCTTTGGGACTTTAGAATTCAGACAGACAGGTACCTGCCACATAACACCCTGGCTTAACAGTTGTTGATAAGAAAGACAAAAAAGTCTGAATAGTGGACATGGCAGTGCCTGAAGACAACAGAATAGAAGAGAAAAAACTGGAGAAGATAACATAATTCAAAGACCTACAAATAGAAATAGAATGACTGTGGTAAAGGCAAGCAAGGGGAGTACCAATAGTAATAGGCGCCTTGGGTACAATCCCAAAACAACTGGAGCACCACTTGAACACCATAGACATTGACAAATTTGCCACTAGTCAATTGCAGAAGGCGGCTTCACTTGGAACCGCTTTCATCCTGCGATGATATCTGTAACACTGTCAAACATCCAGATTTGCCTATGCCATGTCCATGGTAAGGTCTTGATAGATAGACAAGAATGTCAAACCCAGTCTGAACATCTGACTGACTGTGCAATGATTAATAATAATAATAATAATAATAATAATAATAATAATAATAATAGCAAAATAGCAGGACTTAAAAATTGAAATTCAACTACTATGACACAAACCAGCAGTAGTAATTCCAGTGGTAATTGGCACACTGGGTGCTATTCCAAAAGCATTGGAATTACATTTAAAACAGTTAAAAATTGACAAAATCACCATCAGTCAAATGCAAAAAGCCGCACTGCTTGGATCTGCACGCATATTACGAAAATACGTTACAACGTCCTAGGCCCCTGGGTGGGGCCCGACTAGTAACCAATGCCAAATCCAGCGAAACAACTGGCCGCTGAGATACAATTGTATAATAATAAACAATAATAACTTATATTCTAAGAAGGTACTTGGTTGATACCTAGGAAGTTGGCAGCAAAATGTATCACCCATTAGCACCGGTCACTGGTATTTGTAATACATTTTTGAATGTTCAGTTGGCTTGAGTTTCATGTTTAATGAATAAAGTATATAATAATGATATTCAGAGTTAGTCTTTCATAATCTGATTTAACATTAATCCTGCTTGATTAATAACCAGACCTTTATTTACTGGCCAGGATGTACTCTTTTAGTGCTTATTTTGTATGTATATTTATATGCTGTCTAATCTATGGGACTTATTGTTTGTATTCCCAAACAATAAAACTATCAAACATAAGATTTACCACACTATGTTATCAGCTAATCTTTACTTCTCTCAGTGGGTTGCAAGAAGCTTCAATAGCAGCATTGTTTTTAAATAACTTTGTTCAGGAAATATGCCCAAATTTATTTCCATCTAGGCTGCTTCTGAATCAACGCTTAATTATGTAATGTTACTTATTGATTGTAGAGTTTTCTTTCTCTTGTGCACACAAGCCTACAAAGTTGGAACGTTAACTTGGCCCATCTCTAAAACAGACCCAGCAGTCACAGGCTTTGTCTTTTGCTACCTTGTTAAATGCAGGCTGTAAATCTGTTAAACATTAACATTATGAATGTAGTGCTGTAGCAAAGAGTTAATGAGATAATAGGAATTCTTTACAGCAGAAAGAAATGGTGCAAAAAGAAAGAAAGAAGTGAAATAATTTCTTTTAGCCTGACTGCATTTATTCTTAGCTCCATTTAACAACTTCATATGATTATAAAGTGTCTGCACCTACAGTATGTCCAGTATCTGTATTTCAGGATTTCTCAACCTCAGCAAATTTACAATGTGTGAACTTCAACTCCCAGAATTCTAGCTGGGGGAATGCTGGGAATTGGAGTCCATATATCTTAAAGTTGCTGAGGTTGAATTCTTTCAAGATTCAAATGAGATAAAAAGACAGAATAAATCAGTTATTGCAGGTTTAGATGAAACACATCTAAACATCTTGTTATTCCAACCAATAGTATACATAATATTCAGTATACAATGAACTGGATAGTTTGTATTTATAAAACTGTATAGCATGTACAAGTAATAAATATATATTTTTGCCAACCCTTGGCAAAAAGAATATCAAGAATATTTACATATGTTTCTAAAACATGCAGATTGTGATATTGCTGTAATCTTAGTTCATGGGTTAATCCTTGTAAATTCTTTTTATAACTAACACAGATTGTTAGCTAGCTATCCATTACATGAGTCACCATGTTTCACAGAGTTGAATAGTACCTTTCAAAGAAGTTTTAATGAGATGGCAAACTTTGAAAACACCAACTTAAAGCTCTCCTTTCAGGTTCTCACATACAAATCCTTTGTGTCATGTAGAAATAAGCCTTGTCAGTTTTAACACATTTTATTGGTAAGTTGAATCTAACTGAAATGCTTGCTGACAGACATTTTACAGGTGATGACAAGATTCTACTAATGCCTTACACATGATTTGAACATTTTAAAGAAACTTATTCTAGAATTATAGCTTTGATCGCAAAATAATGCTATAAAAATATTCTGTGCTGAAATGTAGGAAAGAATGATGAATCAGAATCAGATTTTAAGTTTAACTGAAATTACTGGGACAAGTTTAGTGATGAGTCTCTCACTTTTAATCCAACTAATCTGGTTCCAACTCATTATAAAACATGTGTTTGGTATCCAGGGAAGTTCATTTACATGTGTCAGAGTTTGTTGCAGAAATCACATCTAGAAAGCACACACAGATAACTGATTCAGCAGGATTCATTAATTTCTTTATATACATAACAACACATGAGTAAAATATACAATACCAATAGTGGATTGTCCAACGTGGTAGTAGTTACAGGCAAAACACAGGCAGAGATTTGTTTCAGTTCAGAGTTCAGAGCTTCATTCAGCTAAGCTACGCCCAGACTTCTTACTTAACTTTCTGTTTCCAAATAAGCCTCATTGGCTGATCTGTTACCATGACTATTCATTGGCTGACCTTGTTACCATGTCTCTGCCAGTTCATGAATATTCTGACAACCTGGTTATCTTATTGCACTCCTATTGATGTTTATTATCCAAGATAATAGTTAATCAAGCACAGTTATTTTGAAGCTTTGTTAAACTTGCTTTTTAATTTTTACAAAATTAAAAGAACTGGGAAAAATATCAAAAATAACTTTAAAAGTTATTTTAAAGTTCAATAAACACTGAAATCATATGTTTTTTGGGCAGTAAATTTTGTATCAGTGCATAGAAACACACATATAAATCTAATAAAACTTACATCTCTATGCATTTATTTTGAATATTTCCCATTATAAATTATTCGTACAATATTTGTTTATGTGAAGGTATTAGTAAGAACATTATTATCATAAGCTTGAAATTGACTACATTTGTTTTTCATGGGAAATAAAGACCCTCAACCAATCTCAAGATTTATTATAAATCATTCTTAAATGCTTTTCTCAACTTCTTCAAAAACTTTCAACCAAACCCATTAATTGGCTTTGCCACCAAAGATGAAATATGTTCCAACTTGTTTATCTCCTTGCCAATACAAACTTGTTCTGTTAGTATGTAGCACAGAAAACAAATAAATATAGTGCCTATTTCTTTCCAGTTGAAAATAACATCTGAAAACATTAATCTAAACAGGATTTTTAAAGTTGGGGAATAGCCTGAAGTTAGGAGCAATGACCATACATTCTGAATTCAGATCTTAGTATGTACCAAATAGTCAAATTGGTGTCTTAAACCTCAAGCTTCAAAGTTGTAAAGAATCTCAGTGCTGAGTTGTGAGAAGAAAAATAGCTTTTTTTGGAAGTTATTCCCCCATTGCTTTTACATGGCAAAAGACAATGAATACCAAATTGATTTCCATTAATTTGTTCCCCCTGCAATCTGTGAAAAATCAGTGTGGCAAAATGTTTAAAAGCAACTAAGTTGACACTTATATTGGATTGAGTGTATATTGAACCAATGCTGTGACATCTGGGACAGATGGCAAGCTATCCTCTATCTGAACACATTCAACACATGAGAGGCATATTTTCTCTGGGTGATTAGCTCCATTATCAAAGTGTCTATCGAACTAATTTCTAGACAGAACCTAGTTTTCTCTAAGTCTAGTCCATTATTTTATGTTACACAGTATATGATGATAAATAATTTCATTCTTCTTTCAGGTACTTGAAGAGTACTAAGTTTTCTCAAAATGTAAATATACTTCAATCAGTTTTGATAGGTCTTTGTTTCTATTTCCACTGCCCTTCTCTGAACTTGTTCTGGTTGTCTGAATTGTTCTTAAGCTGTAGTACCCAGAACTGCATATAATCCTCAAGATAAAAGTCTAAAGACTATATTGTGGAGTTATTTAATCTCTGCATTTACCATGTATACATTCTGATGATACTACTTAAAGTGCTGTGGCTTTTCTGTTTAGCATACATTTAGTTTTAGTAACTATTACTACCGTATTAAACTATTAACATTAAATAATTTTAACTATTACAAAGCCATGTAATTCCTTCCCTTATCTCCCCTTCTACACACATATATTTAATTTCTGTTTCCTAAGAGAAGAACATTTATTTTTCTTAAACTTTGTTCTGTAACTTTCAGCCCACACAAGTTTGTGACATCTACAAACCTAACAAGTAATCCCACTATATCCTTATGCAAGCCATTAATGAAAATCTTGAAGAATATAGAGCCTAGGATCAAGTCATTTATCATTGTCCTTGATACCTCCCTCCACTTGAATATAGAACAGTGACTGAGAACTGTTTGAGTATGACATATGCCTTGATATACAATAAATAGCTTATATCAGCAACTATATCCCTTTATGACCTGTGGACTTCAACTTATAGTTGGCTCAATAATTCTGTGGTTCAAGTATATAGTTTGTAAAGGGCCCATAGTTGGCTACTCTTAGTTTATATGCACAGATGCAATGCTATAAATTAATGTGTAGAAATACAGCAAGGCCTCTGCTGTAGAATGACTAAAATTACATTTTGTTGTCCAATTTTCAGAATGTATTTATACAATTATTTATAGCCTGTTCCCTCCTAAAGGATTCAAGGAGGTTTACAATACAGTGCAGTAAAAGTACAGTGATTTAAACAATTCGACTACCTGAACTAGGTAATTAAGGCACCTAGCATTTGTTTTATTTTTAGCTATTGAAAAACAATAGCACAATTCTTATTGGGGGCTAATTCTAACCGGTGACTAATGCTTTCCACAGTATCTATTCGCCCTGTGAGAGGGATGGGACATCTTTAACATTTCACTTGTCCCATCTATGACTTTGCCTCCTGTCTCCCAAGGTATTTCCCACATACCATTACAATAGCAATAGCACTTAGACTTACCGTATTTTTCAGAGTATAAGATGCACATTTCTCCCTCAAAAAAGAGGCTGAAAATCTGGGTGTGTCTTATACACTGACATTTTTGCCTCACGAAACCCTGCCCCCTTCACAAAATGGCCATGCATTGCCTTTAGGAGGCTTTCAGAGTGCTCCCGGGGGCTGGGGGGGGGAAATGAGTAAAATGGACCATTTTTTGCTCAGTTTTGCCCCCCAGCCCCCAGCAGCACTCTATAAGCTTCCTAAAGGCTAAGCATGCCCTTTTATGACAGAAAATGGGGCTGTTTTTGCGGAAAATGGACTGTTTTTTGCTCATTTTGGGGGGGCCCACCCTCAGGAGCACTCTACAAGCCTCCTAGAGGCTATTCATGCCCTTTTTTGGAAAAAAATGGGCCCATTTTTGCAAAAAATGGGCTGTTTTTGAGAGGTCTGCAGGGTGCAAAAACTTTTTTAAAAAATTTGCCTCTTCAAAATCTTGGTGCGTCTTATACGCCAGTGCATTTTAAACTCCGGAAAATACAGTATATACTGCTTTGCAGTGCTTTATAGCCTCCTGTACGTGGTTTACAGAGTCAGCCTATTGGCCCCAACAATCTCGGTCTTCATTTTACCAACCTCAGAAGGATGGAAGGCTGAATCAACCTTGAGCCTGGTGATATTTGAACTGCCAAATTGCCAGCAATTGGCAGTCAGCAGAAGTAGCCTGCTAACCACTGCGCCAAAATGGCTCTTTGAAATATTTGAAATTTTCTATAATTTTTAAAGAAAAACCTGGTTCTTCTTTAAAAATAATAGAAAATTTCAAATATTTCAAAGTTTGAAAAGAAGTAAAGATATAGGAATTAATTACATTAACTGTAATCAATTCCTACATCTTTACTTCTTTTCAAACTTTCTAAGAGTAAGAATACAGGGGATGTGGTTGCTCAGTGGTTAAGATGCTGAGCTTGTTGATCAGGCAGTTTGGTGGTTCGAATCCCAAGTGCCACATAACGGAGTAAGCTCCTGTTACTTGTCCCAGCTTCTGCCAACCTAGCAGTTTGAAACTATGTAAAAATGCAAGTAGAAAAATAGGGACCATTTTCGTGGGAAGGTAACAGCGTTCTGTGCACCTTCGGCATTTAGTCATGCTGGCCACATGACCACGGAGACGTCTTTGGACAGCGCTGGCTCTTCGGCTTTATAACAGAGATGAGCATCACCCCCTACAGTCGGGAACTATTAGCACATATGTGCGAGGGGAACCTTTACCTTTTTAGAGTGCCATCTCTCTGAGATGCCTTAATTTACATTTCTGACCAAAATGTTAAATTTGATGGTCTAAATATTCAACTCTGGCTCTATGAACCAACGTTGTTTCTCTAAACCAGCTTTCCACAATTTACTACCCAATATACATAGTGAGAAACATGTTGGGGGGGGGAAATTATAAAATATTTAATTCATCATTTTACTGGGGATGGATGGGGAAAATTGCTGTAGTGAAGCGTGACAACATTGTGGTTTGTGGTTTGTGGTTTTATTCAACTTGTATGCCGCCCTATTCTCGAGGGACTCAGGGCGGCTAACAAAACCGGAAGGGAAGGGAAACAATACAAAAGGAAAAGAAAACAAAGACAAACAACAATACAGAACCAATTTAAATGGTCTCAACAAGCATACCAATTCGAGTGGGGATGGAACTCAGCAGCCCCAGGCCTGCTGGAACAGCCAGGTCTTAACGGCTTTATGGAAAGCCTGAAGGGTGGTGAGGGTCCGAATCTCCACGGGGAGATCGTTCTAGAGGGCCGGAGCAGCCACAGAGAAGGCCCTCCTCTGGATAGTTGACAGCTGGCATTGGCCGGCAGATGGAATTCGGAGGAGGCCTAGTCTGTGGGATCTAATGGGTCTTTGGGAGGTAATCGGCAGGAGGCGGTCTCTCAAGTACCCAGGTCCAATACCATGTAGGGCTTTATAAGTGATGACTAGACCTTGAAGCATATCCGGAGACCAATAGGCAGCCAGTGCAGCTCGCCGAGGATAGGTATAACATGGGTGTACTGAGGCGCACCCACAATCGCTCGCGCGGCTGCATTCTGGACAAGCTGAAGTCTCCGAACACTCTTCAAGGGCTGCCCCATGTAGAGCGCATTGCAGTAGTCCAGTCTTGAGGTCACAAGGGCGTGAGTGACTGTTGTGAGAGCCTCCCGGTTCAGGTAGGGACGCAATTGGTGCACCAGGCGGACCTGGGCAAATGCCCCCATGGTCGCAGCCGACAAATGGTGATCTAAAGTCAGCTGTGGATCCAGGAGGACTCCCAAATTGCGAACCCTGTCTGAGGGGCGTATAATTTCACCCCCCAGCCTGAGAGTTGGGATACATGGCCAATTATTGGGAGGGAAAAACACAAGCCACTCGGTCTTGTCAGGATTGAGAGCAAGTTTGTTTACCCCCATCCACCCTGACAGCCTCCAGGCACTGATACATCATGTCAACCGCTTCACTGAGTTGGCATGAGGCGGACAGATACAACTGTGTATCGTCCGCGTACTGGTGATATTTTATCCCATGCCGCTGAATGATCTCACCCAGCGGCTTCATGTAGATGTTAAACAGGAGGGGGGACAGGAGTGAACCCTGTGGCACCCCATACTTAAGGGGCCTAGGGGTTGACCTCTGCCCTCCAACCAACACCGACTGCGACCTGTCCGAGAGGTAGGAGGAGAACCACCGCAGAACGGTGCCTCTCACCCCCACCTCTCGCAACCGTCGCAGAAGGATACCATGGTCGATGGTATCGAAGGCCGCTGAGAGGTCAAGGAGCACTAGGACGGAGGCATGGCCCCCGTCTCTGGCTCTCCAGAGATCATCGGTCAGTGCGACCAAAGCAGTTTCCGTGCTGTAGCCAGCCCTGAATCTGGACTGAAAGGAGTCTAGATAATCGGTTTCATCCAAGGACTGCCGGAGCTGAGAGGCCACCACTTTCTCTAAATCACAAGGATGGTATCAGTTCTTAATCGTAATTGAGGAGTAACTTATTTATTCAAGTTGTACAAATACCAGCATTTGTATAATATGATGATATTGGAAACCATGACTTTGAATGGAGATTAAGCAGATAGATGAAGAAAAGGTCTATCAAAGGTTGCTAGTCATAACCTATATGGGCTCTCAAGAGTCTTCAAGAGTTACTATTTCCTTAGGAATAATATTGGGGAAGGGACCATTGCATTCTAGGTTTGAATAAACAGTTGGGTTGGAAAAGTTAATTGAACCTTGCCTCAAACTAAAGAATCAAAGCAAGGTGGCTTGATTAGTTTGTCACTTCTTTCTGATGGAAAGAGAGTTCTACAAAAGCCTTTTTGATTGTCAGTCCGAAGAGATACTTCAACTGAATAGTTTTCTTATAAATCTATACCATAGCCCTACTGTATTAATGCACCTGCCTGCAGAAATGCTGGAGGTAATATGTGGTTGGTTATCATACAAACAGGATGGTAGAGCTGGTAAGACTAGGATCAAACTCAGAGAATACCAAGGACCCCTCATCTTTAATTTAGATTATTTTGGGCTCTTATTTCTTTGAAACTGCAAAGTATTCTTTTTATTGGTGCTTGAACAGTTAGAAGTATTTACATAAACCTATGTATTAAGTATTATCATAAAGCAGCCAAAGAGCATGTGATGCTAAACAGGTCTAGCTCAGTTTAATAAAGGGATAGCACAATATGGATAGAAAAGAATGACTTAATGAAAATATCACTATTTTAAAGAATGGATTACTCTGGCAAGTAAATCTGCAGAAAATATATACAAAGCTGTGACATGAGACAGATACTTCTATGCTGTGCCGATGCTGAATTTATTTGTTCAAGCAATGAAACAAATCTTGGAAGCCTGACGTCAAATAAAAGCCTGTTTTCTCTTAGTACATTGGAAAAATTGTTCATGCTTACGTAATGACTGCCCTCGTAGCACTGCCAAGGTCACTGTGCACATAGATTTATTTCCATCAAGGAATCAGTAATGCCTGGAGGCTGCTCACACTTATGCCAAAGACATTTAATTTGTTCCTATTTTATAGTCAGATTCACTGTAAGAATGCTATTCATAACTTTTACATTCAGTATATCACTGCAACATCCTTTGTGGGCAATAAATTCTAAAATTAACATTAGAAGGGAAAAAGAGTCATTAGAAATTTCTAAGTCAAGAGGAAAAAAAATCTTCTTTACATTTGTCTGGGTAATCTAAATAGTCTGGAAAGGGAAGAAATAAAAAGGAAAGAAAATAAATTAAGTGGGAGACACATTTAAATCCGCGACACAACTTCAAAATATACTACTTTTGCTGAGGTGGAAGAAGTATTTCCAAGTGGTGTCATAGTTGTATGGTGGTTGGCTTTGAAGATTGGTCTAGCCTCATTCATTCAACCTCTCTCTGGTTAATGGAAGTATTTTGATGATGTCACACAATTTGGATAGCCAGCATCTGCTTGAAATTTTACAACATCCCCATCTGCTTATGCCAGATACCAGACGTAAACAATATTTTTATTGACTACAATGAGGATGCTTTCAAAGAGTATCGCTGCTTTTAAAATATTCGCTGTTCTGGTCCTTGCAATAATTGTGTAGTAAGGAAACTCTTGCTAAACAATACCCCAGTTAAGAAACTGCCAAAGAGCCATCAATAAACAGCCCAATCAAAGACTCTCTAAGACCTCCTCCACCCAACCACACAGACAAGCAAGTCACTAGAATATAAACTGACAGCAAACTGCACTCCTTATTAGCACTGATGATGTTACCCAGTTAGGGTAATGAAATGTCTGCAAGGAAAGAAGCAAGCTCAGAGAGCATGAAGGACCGTCATACTCTTGCTATTGTTTATAACAATACAAAAGTCTGATGGTTGTAGAGATCATACCTACAACCAAGTTTTGTTATAAAGTGGAAAAGAAACCATAAGGTAACAATCTACTGTGCACATATTTACACATTACACCAATCTTTATCTTTGCTACACAGAATATTTTCCAAAGAGTATTATAGCATCATTCAGCAAGGGCTGAATAATGGATAAGCTAATGGTAGATTATGTTCTATATGATAATCCTTTGTGAAATGATTTGGCAGCATGGTGGGTGGACAGTAACTGCACCTTAGGCAACTCTTTTAGAGTTTGTAGTTGTAACCATCCAAAAGAACTGCATATGAATTGACCTTAAGAAACAGTCTGGTAGTCTTGATAAGCAATGGGAGATAGATAACACTGAAGTAGGCTACAGTATTATATAAATTTACTAGAGTTGTGGAAAGCATTACAAAACACTTTGAAATAAAGGCTTCTCCACAATAAAGCCACTGTATATACCTCACGCGATAGGGTGAGCATCAGTCCTCACCCCAGCTCCTAGCACTTTGAAAGCATGCAAATACCACTAAGGTGGGAAGGTAACAGCATTCTGTGATGTCATTCTGGCCACATGACTGTTAGAATGTCTTAGGACAGAACTGACTCAATGGCCTTGAAATGGAGATGAGCATTCCCCCTCCCTCCCTATATTTGGCAACAACTAGTGGAGTAAAATCTGCAGGAACTCCTTTGTTTATACCCATAAATGGAGAGATAGCCAGGAGCAGCAGCCATAATTTTGAAAATGACATAGTGGCCTCAACAATTTGAAGAGAAGTACCTCATGTCAACTCCTATGCAAGGCATGACATTTAGCCCTAATATATATGGTGTCACCTTCTGAACCAATGTGCTTAAACTAGTGCTATCTTAATTGCCAAAGTGTATCTTTCGCTTGTGGATTTATCTCTATGCTTGCTTTATTAAGCTATAGGTTTCAATTAAATGAACTAATTTAAGACATAAGTTGTCATGAGCAGTTTGACATCATTTTAAAGCATCATATAACAATTAAATGTATTTAAATATGACACAAGGAAATTTAACAAAAGTATTGCTTACTATGTCACATAATGTGGCTTAAAGAAAAAACTTATTTTTAATTTTCATTCAGTCATGTCCAATTCTCAGAGACTGTCTGGATTTTTTAGAAATGGATTGCTATTGCCTCCTTCCTAGGTGGAGAGAAAGTGACTAGCCCAAACTCACCCAGCTGGTTTTGTGCTTAAGGCATGACTAGAATTCATAACCTCTCAGCTTCTAGCCTGATGACTAAACTGCTATGCCAAACTATTTACATATTCTTGCACTAATATGAATCCAGTTTAAAATACTTTTATGTTAGTACTATCCAATCTTTTCCAAATAAGACCCAAGATTAATGATTTGACTTCTCTGCATAATAACTTACAATCTTTTAAGTAGAATTTTCCCTCTCATTTTCCAAAAATAAATTCACATTGGCAACTTGGAGTTTATAGGCCACATGCCAAGAATTTATAATGAAAAGTCCTAGTCAAATTACTGTTTCTGTCTAGAATCCTGTTTAAAGCTTAATATTAAATCATATATGTGATGAAAGGTTTGTTTGTAAGTTCTAAAGTTCACAGTTGCATCCAGAGTTTAATACAAGCGAGGAATAGTTTCTTTCCATTTTTTTCATTTCTTTTAATACATGCTTCCCTCTAAAAATCACCCCAACAACAAAACCCCCAAAATTTGTTGCCAAAGAGTTTTAGCATAATACCGATGGGTTGACAGAGTAATGATGAATAATGCTAATACTATTTATAAGTTTACCTTCCATTAATTTAGTCACCACTACCTTTAGGAAAACTGATAGACGATGTTTTAGTTTGAAGTTACAATTCATTGTGGATGTATGAAGGCTGAAAAAACTCAGGGGGTTATAAGTTAGAATTAAATGCACTGTTTGCTTTCTGGTGATTAACTGATGTTCTTATATAGTCAATTAAAGGGCCAACCTTACAATCAGCAACAACATGGCCACTAGCCACGTTGGTCTATGGTAGGTTATGGATAGTATGTAGATGATAATATTTGTTGAATTTAAGTAAGAGAAACCACACAGAGAAGAATGTTTAGTTTGGAACTGAATAAAAGTGGTGTAACTCTAATATTGTGGGAAACCCGAATAAAGTTTTCCTAGATGGTGCTAACTGCAAGAAAACAAGCTGTACTATGTGGTATTAATTAGTTGATTAGTATCCTGCCAGTTTGCACTGCTGCCTGAAATTTACATTGCCTTAAGCATTTAGTGCTCTAGCAGAGGTCCGCAGCTAGTTGGGAACCGGGCTGCAAAGGCAAATGAGCAAACCTTTATCTGGTATGCTAGGGAACTAGGCTGCACATGAAACACACACATACACACACACAGACCCTGGTTTATGGAAAAATTGTCTTCCACAAAACCAGTCAACTGGTGCCAGAAAGGACCATTGCTTTAGCACAATGGGAAACACAGCCTGTCAGGGTTCCAAGTAATGCATCTATAGCATTCTGATGCTAGACAAAGTAATTTCATCTATGGTACATATAGGTTTAAGTATTGTTTTTTGCAGTTTTTCATTGTAAAACTATACAGTTTTACAGCTATACAGTTTGTGTGTAACTAACTGTATAGCTTCCTCCGTCTCCCCCCATTTGTTCCCTTTCTAATTATTTGGATCTTCTTTAGCCTGTTCAGTTATTTAGTAACTCTATTCTTGAGTGACTTTAGACCAGATAATATCTTTTAGCATTGCCTATTATAGTGTTTTGTTATAAGGATAAAAAATGGGAGACAGTGGAAAGTAAGGAAAACTATATACATATGTCACTTCAAACAAATTCCTGAGGAAAAAAATCTACATAAATAAATATTGGTAATTAAGATGATGTAACAATACCATCCTAAATAGGGTAGGCCAAGATGGGGTAGGAAACCAAATTAATTCAGGTAGTCCTTGACTTATGACCACAATTGTGTCCAAAATTTCTGTTGCGAAGCAAGACTATGGTTAAGTGAGTTTTGCCCCCCTTTTATAACCTTTCTTGCCATAGTTGTTAAGTGAAACATTGCAGTTGTTAGGAACATGGTTTTGAAATGAATCTGGCTTCCGCATTGACTCTGCTTGTCAGAAGGTCGCAAAAGGTGAGCATATGACCCAGGAACACTGCAACTGTCATAAATATGAACCATACGTCTGAATTTTGATCATGTGACCATGGGGTCAGTGGTAGGATATGACCGGTATGCCCTGGTATGGATATACCGGTGCCTGCTGGGAGCACCAGGTACTGTTCCGGTATGGTGCTCCGGAGGGCTCACCCACCAGCCCACTCTCCTTACTGCTGTTTGAGCCAATCGGGGCATTTGCGCATGAGCACGGAGTGTACGGTGCCTGCATGATGCTCCGCCGAGCAGCTGGAGTGTCACGGGCAGTGACTACGCATGTGCGTGCTGTGCACATGCACATGGTGGGCGCCTGGCCCCGTTGCACCGTACCGGTTGCACCGGGATCCGGAACCCACCACTGCATGGGGTACTGCAATGGTCATAAGTGTGAAAACGGTCACATGGCACATTTTCAGTGCTGTTAACTTAGAATGGATACTAAACAAACTACCTGAAATACCTTCAGACTAGGACTGAGGGAAGGAAGATCTTAGTTGGGACTTCTTGTCTGATATAGCAGCTATGATTGCTCTTCCTATTTCTATACCCTTTCTTGATGACAGCCTCCTTTTGCCCAGGTATTTCTAGATGTTCTTGCATCACCCAAAATGTCTACTTTTGTGGCTGAAATTCGGCAATGTGGACATCAGAACCCTAAAGTACTTCTGACATGTAATGTTCATTTCTCAAAATTTCATAATCATTTAAAGAAAATTAGAAGCAATACAAAAGAACTATACATTTAAACAACCAAGTAACAGGTCAATGTCAGCCAAGGAGGGGATGGGCCACCAGAACTAGAATAATAACTATTCTATGAAAGACAGAACTATTGATTTGACCAGGTCAACAGGAAAAGCAACATTTCATTGTAATGCCGCTGTTCAAAACCTACCCTGCTCCAAGCTGATTTTAACACTTCCTCTACAAAAGAAGATACCCTGGAATAGACAACCATTCAAGACTGGAATATCCAAAAGCCATCCTCTTTTATTATTTGAAAATAAAAATTATATTATTTTCCAGAAATGTACATCAATAATCTAATGAATAGTTCCTCTTAATATATTTCTCATATAACATGCTTGTTATTTAAACTGCATATTCTGTAATTCAGAAATTAAGAATGCCAGCTTTACAAAATACTATGGTATAAATATTAGACAGAAAAAAGATGAAAGTGGGAGAATAAGAAAATATGTATCGTCGGTAAGGAGTGACCGAAAACATCAAATTAAAGATATCAGTTCAGGTAACATCTGACTAAAACTCCAAGAAATAGTTTCTATTATTAGAGGGTTTGTGGCTTCTACAAAAATGAGCAAAGCACAGGGAAAAAAAGAATTAGAGGGTTTTGTTTTTTGTTTTTCATTTTTTATGTTCAATATGAATCTAGTACCTTGAAATCAAAGCACAAAATCCAAATCTTTTGATCAGAAAACAAACAGAGCTATGTTTGTCTTCACACTGATGTACTTTGATATCTTATGGCTTCTACAATTATTTAGAAGGTAAAAAGAAAGAATTGTTAAAAAGCACTAGGCAACCACAAATGACATCAGCTTAACCCTTGTTACTGCGTTCCACCCTCAGGTCAAATGCTTATGAGTCACTGTCTACTATAAATGAATGATGTCATCTTCTATTACCTCTTTAGGAACAAAATTCACCCGTCTTTCAATTGTTTTTAAAGGACTTTGCTACTATGTGCTGTTAGCAAGATTTTAGGGAACGGAAATAATCCTTGTCTGAGTTTTAAAGAATTATACTACAGCAAGCAGAACCATTCAAGATGTGAATTTAGCAACAATGTTATAAAAAGAAGAAACTAGTGATAAACACAATAAACCTATGCTTAAGTAAGAAGTACTGAATTCAGTTGGAATTTGGGAAAATAGACTTCAAGAACATGTTCAAAAATATATTTTAAAAATCATTAAAACAAAATCATATCAGAATAATAGAATTGTATGTAGAAAGTTAAAGCAAAATTAATCAAATCCCCAAATAAAGCTAAAGAGATGACAATCAGAATCTCTCATACCATAAAAGGGTATCATACTATTCAAGGGAAAGAAATTTTACAATTAAAAGGTAGCAGCCCAAATCATACAGCATATTTAACTAATCATACATCCAACAATCATACATCATACATTTAATAGTGTTACAACATAGAACAGCAGTGGTGCAGGTATTGGGAAAAGATAAATAATAATAATATGTAATATATTAGTAATATTCTCTCTCTCTCTCTCTCTCTCTCTCTCTCTCTCTCCCTCTCTCTCCCTCTCTCTCCCTCTCTCTCTCTCTCTCTCTCTCTCTCTCTCTCTCAATATTCTGCATGCTACTATTTTCTACCGAGTTATTCTACCTTCAGCTCTTTCATTCCAGTGCCAGATTTCCATGATCCTTAATAGCTAAAATGTATGGTTTTGCTCTTCCAGCATTGCGTGTGAACATGAAGAATGAACTATTCGTACAGGCTCTGGGAAGTCGGGGGGGGAGGGAGGTGGGGTGTTTGGGGGGTGGGGAGGGGAGGGGGGGACATATATTATATGTTAGATTTCAACATAATGCGATTTCACATGTATACTGTTTCTCTTTAATTTCTCCGTAAAAATAGGACAAGCTGAATACATTGACATATAGTAGAAATACACCAAGTGGAGGAGGAGTGGGATAGAAAGAAGAGGGGTAGAGAGGGCGGGAGAGAGGATGGGAGGGAGGGTGAGAAGGAAGGGAGGGAGTGGACTGGGAGAGAGGAGTGGTAGAGGGGGAGGGGAAGTAGGGTAGAGGGCAATGATGGAGGGAAGATAGTAAGTTGGAGGGGGCGGAAGAAAGAGGTGTATGGAGAGCAGAAGAGGTATATTGGGTTTCTATTTGAGTTTGAGTTTTATTTTATTTATATTTCTGGGGGTATTGTTGACAAGAGGAACTGCTGTGATTATTGTTTAATGTTGTATGGCCCCGGTTATGCACAGTATATATGTGACTGTATGAAAATGAAAAATGGAAAATAAAAACATTTTAATAAAAAAAAAAGAATGAACTATTCGTGTTTTTCTTACAGCATATAGTTTTATTGGATACAGCTTCATTATTTAAAAGCAGAAACAGTGGGATAGTTTGCATTTAAGTTTGCTTTCAGTCATAATCTACTTATTTGATTCCTATTCTTTTTTCTCACTTAGTCTAGGTCTTGTGAATTACAGGTTCAAGAATTGGAAGCCATGGAAGTCAAATAGTTCCCACTTATGGATCGTCTCTTCAGTGATGATTTGTAGTTATAATGATGCCGAAGACATTTTTTTACAGTCCATTTGCAACCATTTGGTCCCTCAGGCACGCCATTACAGTCAATATGTGTTATCCTGTGTCTGGCCTGTGTTTTTTCTCCCCCTCTGCCCCATTGCAGAGCAGAGAGATTGGAGAGAAAAAGAGTTCAAGGGAATAAGCTTCAGACCAGGCCTGGGAAATCTCACTAAGTCTCACTTAGCAACAAAAATTTGGGGCTCAACTGTGATTGTAAGTTGCTGATTACCCGTATAGGCAATTTCTCCTTTGTCTGACTCCTCCCCCTTTTTTTCTGGTGGTAGAACTGGAGTAATCAGAGGGATGAGGGCTTCCTGGAGGTGCAATATGTATATCCTGCGCACTCTGCAGCTTGTGTTGGAAGTGCTCTTGGTCTACAGCCTTCAGTGAGGGTGGAAGTAAGCCCAGGGCTGACAGAGCTTATCCGCAACCCCTTTGCTTGCTTGGCCTAGCCTTTCTCCTGCAAAGCCTGTCAGAGTGCTAACAACCACAATCTGTGAGAGGGTAGAGATGGGGGGGAGGAGTTGAAGTGGAGCAGTTTGCACAGGACATGAGAAGCATGGGTCCCTCGCCTAACAATTGTGTGGTCCTGACCTAGCAACCACAATTTGGACTGTTGGGACTGCCCTAGCTATGTAGGGTTCACCGACAAATGCGCGCTCGACAAAAGCGCGCCGACGAAACCGCGGCGAGGAAACCGCGAGGTCGAAATCATGCCGACGAATGAGCACAGAAGCGCGCCGACAACAACGCGCCGACAAAAGCGCGCCTTCAACAAACAACTAATAACAACCTAATAACCCTAACCCTAACCCTAACTCTAACCCTAACCCTAACCCTGAACCTAACCCTAACCCTAAATTGCGCTTTTGTGGCCGCGCTTTTGTCGGCACGTTGTTGTGGGTGTGTTTATGACATCACGGTTTTCTTGCCGCAGTTTCGTCGGCGCGCTTTTGTCGTGCACTCATTTGTCGGGTCACGGCTATGTGGTGCAATTATATGGCATTTTGCTTGATAATCGCTTTGCTTAAATGGAAATCCCAGTCCCAATTAACATCATAACCTGAGGGCTATTTATATTCCAATGTAAAGTAGTCTAGCCAATCACTAATACTTTCTTTTATAACATTTCATCCATTTTTTCTCTCTCCCCAAATAATTTCACTCCAGTCCCTTAAAAAGAGAACAGGAGGCGACTCGTGAAAGGTAGTTGTGTAGGTGATGTAAACACCATTCAGTATGTTACCAATGTTGCAACAATACTATGAACAGATGTAATATGGGATGTGTGTCACATGGGTGAAGCTAATCATGGCTGCCCCACTGTCTATCAGTATTTCATGATACATAACAGCTTTAATTTTCCTTCAACAGTTTTGGGGATCCATCTAGTTCAGCTTTTTTTACGTATTTCAGAACAATTGTAATAAATCATTGAATGAAATAAAGATCTTTAGATAGAAAGCCCCCAAACTTTCTTGGCTAATGCTTATTATAACAACAAAAATGAATACATGAACCAAGATGAACTTTCTTTCCAAATGCCACCAACTCAGAGAAAAGGTAGGTTTGGCAAAGAATAATAAGATTTATATGGAGTGGGAGAAAAATCAATATGCTGCAAAACTCAAAAGTTCCCTTTGGAGTTCATGCTTTTGTTCAACCAAGTGATCATATCACTTTTGTTATCAACCACAGCTTCTGCACATCCCCCAACATCATACATAACAGCCACCATTTAAAAGGTGGATGTATTAAGAGAAGCAACCTTACAAATACAATAGCAGAGTTGGAAGGGACCTTGGAGGACTTCTAGTCCAACACCCTGCCTAGGCCGTTTCAGACAAATGGCTATTCAACATCTTCTTAAAGACTTCCAGTGTTGGGGCATTCACAACTTCTGGAGCCAAACTGTTCCAACTGATTAATTGTTCTAACTGTCAGGAAATTTCTCCTCAGTCCTAAGTTGCTTCTCTCCTTGATTAGTTTCCACCCATTGATTCTTGTTCTAAACTCAGGTGCCTTGGAGAATAGTTTGACTCCCTCCTCTTTGTGGCAACCCCTGAAATATTGGAACACTGCTATCATGTCTCCCCAAGTCCTTCTTTTCATTAAACTAGACATACCCAGTTCCTGCAACCGTTCTTCAAATGTTTTAGTCTCCAGGCCCCTAATCACCTTTGTTGCTTTTCTCTGCACTCTTTCTAGACTCTTTTCTACATCGTGGCAACCAAAACTGAATGCAGTATTCCAAGAGTGGCCTTACCAAGGCATTATAAAGTGTTATTAACACTTCACGTGATCTTGATTATATCCCTCTGTTTATGTAGCCTACAACTGTGTTGGCTTTTTAAGCAGCTGCTGCACACTGCTGGCTCATATTTAACCTTGTCCCACTTTAACATATGAAGTCAGAGCAACATGTCCCTAGGGGTCACTTGGCTGTGTCAAGGCAGCATGACCAGAGAAACTTGAATTGTGGAGCTTTTGGAGGGAAGAGTAATTATCAAGTCCAAATTGACATAATTGATGTTATTTATGCCATTTGCATAATGACACGATGCTTCTATTTTGCATAAATTTGTGACATTTGCATAATGACATGATTACATAAATGATATGCATTGACACAAATAATATAAAGCATGATTGTGCGAATGGCATGTGTTGACACAAATAATATAAAAATCAACGGAGTAATCGCACAAATTATGCAAATACACTAAATTATGTCCATTGTTCGCACTGTTTTAGAATTAATCAACTTTCTATAGTATGGGGATGAAATCTTAAGAAAAATGCCTGTAGCATCTCAAATCCGCTAAATAGGGATCTGGGGAATGAGGGTTTTACTGGATTAGTACTGCTTTGTTCTGTAAATAACTGCAATTATGCTTGAACACAAGCGGGGGGGAGGCACCATTTCTACGATGCAATCTGATGGATTACTCAGATGGCACTGGGTGGGCAAGGCTATTAATGTTCTGCTGAAAGAGATGAAAGGAACAAGGAGGACAGCTATCAAAAATCATTACAGTTAGCAAATATATAATTTTTGTGTTTAGAGACAGTGTATGCAGGAAAAACATCCATTAATATTGGTATGATGCATTTGATTCACCCCAGAAACCGAGTAGGTGATTTTGAGTCATTCACTTTCTCTTAGTTCAACTTATCATACAGGTTTGTTATCATGTGGGAAAAGAAGGTATATATGTTATCTTAGCTATTGAAGAAAAGATTGGATATACATTTTACTAAAAAAGAATCGCATGGGTCTGTCTTTAATATAGCATTACACATTACCTTGTCAATCCCACCAAGACATTAAGCATTCTATGTAATCAAATAAAAGGAACTCTGCGTGTATTTATTTTGTGGGCTCCTGTGTTGCAACTTTTGCAGAACACTAGACTTTGTGGTAAACAGAATCCTAAAATCATTAAAAATATCAGATTTTTAAGCTTCAAATTGGGCAAATGAAAAACTATTTGGAATTTTCCTGTTCTGTTTGGGATTATGAGTTCAGCCAAATCTGATGCATATATACACACACACTATCTAATAGAGCTAATATGGTTATAAAACTGGATTTTCTAGAGAAAAATTGCTTTAGTTCTAAACTGGAGCAAAATTTTATTTCAGAATCTACATGCTACCACTGAGACAAAGCAAACACACATTTTGTGCACACTCTTGTTTGATCCACAAATGCTGTGGAATAACAATAATCAACCTGTTAAGTATGGGTTAAAATGCACGAGCATCTTTTCTATTTAATATGTGGAATAAATTTGTTATCATGGAAGTTTCTTGCTTCATATCTTAACTATATTGACAATATGCTGATATTTCATTTTTATATCTTTTTCTGTAATGATTCTTAAGAATCATTTTCACCTTTTTCTCATCTTGCTCCAGTTAAAAAAGGCCTCTTATTTTTAAGTGCAAGGACAAAAGAGTTTTGCTTTTTTAAAAGTCTGAATTTCATGTCCCTAAATGTACTTTAAAAAAAATCAGGAAATGAAAGGACAGGTTTAGAAGTACAGTACAATATATAAATAAGACTGTTGTTTAAGGGAGAATAATTTAAACACTGCAACTTGGTAGTTAAAAAAACACCCAGGCAATTGTTTCCATGAATAGGCTACTCTGATAGCAATCAACACCTTATCATTAACATTAACCACCAGTCTTGAAAATAAAATAAGCACTTTTCAAAGCTTTGATTTTGATTGCATACAATCTTTAGAATAATAGATTCGATCTGAATTTAAGTACTGACACAGGCCTAAAATACCGCTTGTGTTTCAATACATGCTAGTCTTATTGCAACACCCAGTAACAAATAACTACAAATAACATTTTTCTGGTATATTGTTTTCTTTATTATATCTGATCCGCTACCATGTATATAAAATACCATGATGAGGAAGTGAGAAGAGTACTGGATCCAATGATCAATATATGTGACTTCAAATCATAGTGATTCTTGCAATTAGATAACAAATATGTAGCCAATCAAAGTTTTCTGACTGAATATTTCAGGAAAAATAATAAGTGATTTTATTATGCATTCAAATTCATTGTCATAAATAAATTAGCAACCTCACTCAGATTAAGAGATAAATAATCTCTTACTCAGTATCAACTCCACTAGCAAAAAATATTTCTGGAATTCTGGACTGGGTTTTCAAACTGAACTGTACACGTCCTTCATTAAGTATTGTGACCAGGAACACTATCTTTCAGTTCATTGGGATTTTGAAACTGCTGCTAGGGCACCATTATCTTCCTACTTCTTTATTTTCAAAAAGTCTACAGAAAGCAAAGATTTTAAACTGTTGCAGAGTGGCAAGATCAGTAGGTGAATGTAAACTGAGAATGTTGTGGGTTCCCTTTGGAAAACATTGGCTACCATGTAAAATCATTCCAACTGGTCTTCTGTGTAAAAGAGGTAATTTACAAAATGGTCAGATGAAAATGGGGAAAACTGTAATTTTCACAGTACTGTAATTTCAGTGGATAAAAAGTTAGGTCAATGCTAAACTATTTTGGTCAACCTCATTCCTTGGCCATTTGTTTTGTTTCACTCTTGTCATAATTTCAAAGCTTTTTGGACAAGTTTCCTTGTGTACAATAAGCATCTTGTAAAGCTGAATGGCTAAATGAAATGGATCAAAACTGCCATTCACCTAAGATCTAAATAGAAATTATCACAAGACCAGAAAATAGTAATATTCAGGTGGGAAATGCCAATATTAATTGTTAGAATAACCAATGTAACAGTCTTTTTTGGGGTGAGCAATTTTATTAAAATTATGACTGCAACAGTAAAAATTAATACAAGTTAAGAACATAGAAAAAGATGGAAAACAAAAGAAAAAAGAGAAATAAAAAAGAAAGATAAGAATATGATAAAGAAATAAAAAAAGAAATAAAGACGTGAGTTCCCACCTTCATCACAAGTATAAACAATTTAGTAATTATACCATATACCATCTCTTAACTATAAACAAATCCATAAAGCATTGTCATTTCAGTCCATATGTCAGCAAAAGTCCATTAAGTGTTATCAGAAAACAACACATCTATTTTAACATTGATCAAATAAGCCAACTTTATATGCCCTCACTTTTTTAGAATAAAATCTGCCCTCAGATTTTTTTTGTTTTCATCTCTTTTTACAAAATTCTTTGAAATTTTGACAAGACTCTTTTGTATATCCAGTATAGAAAAATTATCCAAATTACTCTTTTTTTATTATTATTATACAATTGTATCACAGCGGCCAGTTGTTTCGCCGGATTTGGCATTGGTTACTAGTCGGGCCCCACCCAGGGGCCTAGGACGTCGTAACGTATTTTCGTAATATGCGTGCAGATCCAAGCAGTGTGGCTTTTTGCATTTGACTGATGGTGATTTTGTCAATTTTTAACTGTTTTAAATGTAATTCCAGTGCTTTTGGAATAGCACCCAGTGTGCCAATTACCACTGGAATTACCACTGCTGGTTTGTGCCATAGTCATTGAATTTCGATTTTTAAGTCCTGGTATTTTGCTATTTTTTCATGTTCCTTCTCGGCGACCCTGCTATCACCTGGTATTGCGATGTCTATGATTGTGACCTTATTTTTCTCAACCAGTGTGATGTCTGGTGTATTATGTGTCAGTATTTTGTCTGTTTGTATACGGAAATCCCACAAGATCTTGACGATCTGATTTTCGGTGACTTTTTCAGGCTGATGTTCCCACCAGTTTGTTGCTGTTTTAATATTATAATTTTTGCACAAATTCCAATGGATCATTTGTGCTACTGAATTGTGCCGCAATTTATAATCAGTCTGCGTGATTTTTTTACAGCAGCTGAGTATGTTGTTGTTGTTATTATTATTATTATTATTATTACTACTACTATTACTATTACTGTTATTATTAAGGCTGGTTTCTTTGTATGTCCAGTGTACTGTTACTCAGTCTTTTAGACACAGTCTCTTCTATGGAGACACCATTAAAATTACTTAGAAAATGTGTTCTATTTTAAGAGGACATAATAAGTTATTAAGCTTGTTATATATGTGCTGAAGTTGGGAAGTCATTCCTTCCTTCGTCCCCGCTCCCTTTTCTTCTTTTTCTATTTCTTTTTCTATTTTTTCTTTATTTTCTACAACTTTTACTTTGTATTTTTATATTTTGAAGGTTTTCATTAGTTTTTATTGTTGTAATTATAATCTTTGATAAAATTTATTTATTTATTTTTAAAAAAGGAAAAGGATGCTTAACTGGGTATACAAAACAACTGTTATTAATAGAGAAGAAAGGTCACCATCATCTTTCCTTACAGATTTTACTGCATACTGTGAAACAGCTGGATAAGAAAGAGAAGACCATAAGTCTTTATAAATATGCAATTCAACTTTTAAAATGCTGCCATGATATTTGCAAAAACTGAGCTTTGCATATGCATTTATAGTATAAAATGTTTGGGCAAATGTTTACTCTAAATTATGGAATTTTATTTAGGTTACACAAAGGTGTGCAATTCTAAGAAATACTGGGATTTGATTTCTAGTTAGATTCACACGGCTGAAAACATAATTGAGCAGACATTTGACCTCATTCATAAAATAGTATTTGATCTATTGCTATAGAGGTGGTACTTGTTCATTATTATACATCACAAATCCCCAACTCTCCAAACTGCAGCAAGTACGATTAAGTATATAGATTCTCGTTGACTTTAAAACTCTGGGATCTCTCTAGCCAGCATGAAATTCACATTATCTTCACCCCCCAACTGTGAAAATGAACACTTCTGCTGTGTCTAAAACATACATACATATATATGCATTTTCATTGGCAGCAAAAAAAAGTCCCAGACAAAATAGAAAGAGGCTCAATAGTTTCTTTCAACTAAAAGGAATTGAATGGCAAGAAAAATCTACACAAATGAATAATCAAAACAGCATTATGATAAAAGTTTTTTAGAAATCACATCATCCCAAAGTGGAATATAAACATCTGTAGCTGGATACTAAATTGTAGCTAAATTTCCATCATGTACTTTCATCCTTTCACTAGTAGAAAATTCAAAGTTTTGGTACTTTTTGCAAAAGCTCTTCCACAAGTAGTTTTTACTAGTTAATGTTGCTGCACAACTCATGGATAATTTCATTATGATAAATGATTCTATGCTAGCTGTTAAGATTGTTTCACTAGAGGGGCTTTTCCTCTTGCAGAATAACACAAGTAATATTTACAATACTTTACATTTTTTTTGAAGTCTTGATGCATATTTTATCAAATACCTGGTAGATACAGGAGAGCAACTGAAATCTGATCCTTCAAGTGGAGGCCAAATGAGGTAAAAAAGTTAAGCAATCACAATAGTAACAGCACAAGAAAGATTCTATTAAAAGTGGCAAGCAGCATAGCATGATAACCACAAGGGCATAAACAGTATTTTAATGAAATGATGTCAAAGTGTCAAGACTTATAAGTGAAAGCTCTGTAGGTTCTTCTCCAAACATCTGACACAAGGTCATAAATCACAAATCATGACAGATGTTTTATCCTCCGCCTTGCATACACATACAAGGGTCTTTTCTAGCAGGGAAGGGCCACTTTTTCTCCACCTGAAATTGCTTCCCTTCAATACCTTGGAATGAAATACATCTGGTCTTGGACATGAGAATTCTTTTCTCTTACTCTCTCCCTATGTATCCTACACTGCAGCTTTCTCCTTACTCCAGTAGCTAATCAGCTGAGGTGCCATTTTGCTTTGGAGAGAAGACAGACATGAAATGGAAGTTTAGAAGCTTTTGAAACTGGTGCATTGATTCCCAATTACCGTAAACACTTTCTCCTTCCAATGGACCTACAGTATATCCTCTTTAGATTGTCGTTAACACACACAAAAATACTTCTGTCAAAGCAGGGGGAAGGGGATGTTGAAGGCAGTATCTCTTACAAGCCTCATCTCATTCTCAGTTTTATCTTTTCTGTCAACATTTCTGGAGATTATCTTGAATTCTTCTTTTGTTTTATTTCCCTTTTCTTGTAAGTGTCCCTTTTCTCTTCTGTTCAGAGAGTTCTGTATATATCCACAGTTGCTCTTTAGTTTTTTTTTCTTTTTCTTCTTGGGAGGATTGTTTGTAATTGTGAGTTGAGTGTCTTAGAATTTCTGAATTCTTCCTGGACATTTTTATGCTTATGACTTTGTGCCACATTCAGCCTGACCTATCTTCCCTGAGAGTTCATGGAAATGTACTCTTCTCAAGTCTCATATGATGGTTTTTCTCTCTCTCTCCAGACCTTCTTCCTTTGGATATCACAAATTTAAAGATTCATTTTCCCTCAAGGGGATAGTTTATTTCATGTCTTCTACCAGTTCTTCCCTTCTGCTCCAGAATAGCAGATCCTATGCTCTCCTTTCTATTTTGTGGCAAATGAAGTTGCCAGTAAGAAAGGAAGAAAAAAACGGTTGGATCTCTGAGTCTAGAAAGAATTAAATTTTCAGCAGTTGTCATAATAATTGAAAGTCACGTTATGGACTACAAATGTAACTGTCCTTGAATGTGGAAATAATAATGAAATGCTCAGATTTGTGAGATGAGAGTCTATATCAATCTGATTAATAAACAAATAAACAAATAAACAAATAAATAACAGATGAGATGAATTAGTAATCATACAAATGCACATACAAACAAACAAACAAACAAACAATTCCTGGCTCTCCAATCTGGCACTTGACTAGGTTCATACATTACATTTTAAAAGCATATTCCATTGAATATGTAATTGCCTGGAGACATATAACTTGGCCATCAATTTAGGTTAAAAACCATAATTACTGGGCACACACAATATACTGGTGAAAATCAAAACCACATTATGACCTACCATATTGTGCAAATTCGAATTCTATCCCGCATTTACCTATAACTTTTTATTTGGTTGTTTGTCCTGTAGACATATCTTGCATTCCTACTCTGCTTATCTGATGACAGCCATTTGACAGCAAACTTATGTTTTTATATCTAGAAACAGTGGAACTTCTAAAGGGTCCTGAAACCCAGATCAGGTTTTGTACAACAAGAAATAGTATTCCTGAATTTATTTCAAGAGCTGGTTCTTCCTGTGTAATAAATGGGATATTGGGGATATTTCCATGAAGTTCTGCTACAATATCAAGGCCATCTATTTCCATTTATATGATATACATAACAGTTAGATCAAATTGATTCATCCTTTCTTCTTGATTTAGTTTTATAGATTGACCACCTTTGAATTTCATGTTTAAGAGACTGAGCTCTGAATCGAAACCGGGTTTTATTTGTGCCTTCACATTAGTTTTGACTTGTGATCACTACCTGGACATATCCTTGTAGTTTTCTTGAAAGGTTTTTCAGAAGCGGTTTGCCACACATCCTTCCTAGGGCTAAGACAGAGTGACTGGTCCAAAGTCACTCAAACTAGATTCCTGCCTAAGAATTTAATTCTAAGCACCAGAACTCATGGTCTCCCAATTTCCAGCTTGATGTCTTTACCATTATGCCAAACAGGCTCTCAAGTCAAATGACACACCAAAATAAAATTATCAAGCCATTGAAGTGCATGAAGTACTCTTTAATAAGATTTTTATATTTCAGTGCTCTGCATTTGTGTTATATGTGTGTGAGTCTAGTAAATGATGATCTGTCATCTTTGTAATTTGTGGGACAGAATTTGTATCTCCTTGTGGGGCATTCAAATCTTCAGTGATGCAAACAAGTCTAGGCTAGTTTAGACCAGTTTAGGTTAGTTTGTATAGTTGCCTGATTTCAAGGGGTGTTGGAGTTGAACTCAATTATATTAGCACTGCTTTTCCAGCTTTCTCTATAGGGCAGGGACACCATGTCAATTAGTGGGGCAGCTGTCTTATGCACTATGGTTAAAGTTTGCATAAGTTCCTCTAACATTTTCAATAAATCTTCCTGTTCACAGGCTGGCAAGGCTCCAAAGGTGTCAATTAATTTTGCCTCCAGCGGTTCAGCTGCAATCTGTTCCCCTTTCTCTGCCTGAAATTGCTTATCTGAACAAACTTCTTCCTTATTTTTTTTTAAAAAATTAATTAAAACTTTTAGCAAGTAGATAAAAGCTAATGCAAACTGAGAAGCAGAAAGGAAGGAGGAAGAAATCAAAGAAAAAAAGTATAAGAAAAGTAAAGAAAAATATAAATCAAAGAAAAAAGCACGAAGTGGCTTCGAATATTCTTCATAGCAGTTTTAAGTACACATACATTTAACCTTTCTGTTACATCATATTATTCTGTCTGATTGTCAAAACTATGTCTCATTCATTTTATTTTTATACAAAAAAATCCAGTTTTGCTTCCAGTCAGCAATAAATATAGACAATGCCTTTTTTCTACTCAAAGAAAAGAAGTTAATTTTTCCATTTTAGCAAAATCTGTTAATTTCACTAACCATCATTTTATAAAAATTCTATTTGAATCATAACACAATATACGTGTCAAACCTTTTAACAATATATTTTCCTATTGACAACTATATCTTTCTGCTAGTAATTGTTTTCTTGATTTCGGTTTAAATTTCCCTTGATAATTTTCTATCTCGTTATGTTAGCTACTTATCTTTACCTGCCATTTCTGCTTCTTGAGCTGAGATCATTAAAAGTGTTTTTGGGCACCATCTGAGATTATGCCTATCCAATTATTATGACACATCTAACAAAATCATTTTCAAAGTCAACATTAACTTTTATCATACCATAAATACCCATGCTATCAAAACCTCAGGTTTTGATCTTCCGACTGTAAAAGTCTTTTGTTTCTCAGTAACGTTCATTATTTCATCCAGAAAAAACAACAAGTAGTGAAATACAATTTGAAATCCAGTAAACCTAACTCTCCTCTTTCCTTTGCATCTTTACAATACTTTATATTTAACTTTTGGGGTTTTCTCTCTCTCTTTACATTATAAAATTAGATATATCTTTTTGCTATGGTTCTCGTTAAGAACAATACTGTAGTCTAATTCTAGCTAGTTAAAACTGTCGATATTCTGTTTATGCAAGTATTGATCCATTTCTTTCTGAAAATATCTTGACCTTTATATAAAGTAGTAATTGTGTAATACTGATGAAACACTTTTTGAAGGTTCACATTATCTGTTATTACAGTATTCCCTTCTTGTAACTTTAACATCAATTTATTTCCTTATCTTTTTTCTTTCCTTTCCCCCCACAACTTTATTTGCAAATTCAAAATTTCTTTGTTTTGCATACTTCAACTTTATTTCCATCTCTCTCACTGCTAACATAGGTATTTGCTTCTATAAAAGCTTGAGTTAATGACTGGCAGTTGGTATTCCTGGAAATTATTGTTTATCTTTTTTTATTTCATACAAATTCATTTGCATTATGCCATGCTTTTTAAATTCACTAAAGCAGGGGTGTTAAAATTGCGGCCTATGGGCTGGATGTGTCACGCACAAAAAATGAGAAGATATAAAGAGTTCAGCTTTTGCTTCCTTTTACAGCTATCACTTTGGGTGGCCATAGACAGATGGCAATGGCCTAGATCAGGGGTGCCAAATTCAAGGCCCGTGGGCCAGATACAGCCTGCACGATGCTTAGATCTGGCCCATTGGGCTGGTCTGGAAATAGCAAAGGACTGGCCCATGGTGCCTCTGCTAGGAAAAATGGGGCACAAGTGAGGCGTACTTATACCCCCCCCCCCCGTAACTGCTTTTGGCCTCTGGAGTGCTCCAGGAGGCCGTCAAGGCCCAAAATGGGACATCCACAGTGCTGCAGGAGGCCTTCCAGGCCCAAAACGTCCTTGACTAAGAAGATTATAAAAGGAGGAAAAGTAAAATATTTTACCTTTCAGGCTTGGAGGATTTTGCTACTATAGCCTATTTCAATAATTTATCATTCTATTTTTCCTATGGAGTCAGGTTATTGATCTGGTCTCTCTCATAAGGTGATCATGTAAGTATTAAAAAAATAAAATCACAGAAATGTACACCTCCCCATTTCTATAAGTTTATAAAACCATGTCTGCAGAGGTGCGGTCTTATGTCACCCCCACCATGGCCACCCCCACCCCCCACCTGGCCCTCCAAGATCAAACCCAATCCTGATGTCGCCCTCAATGAAATTGACTGACACTCCTGGTATAGATCCACATGATAAGCTGCTGGAGCTTGTTGCATACACTTCTGGAGCTTGTTGCATACACTTCCTCTCCTTCTCAGGTACGTATATGTAGGAATATTCCACCCAGCTACCTATCTGCCCAAAGTGAACACATATAAAACAGAAAAAACAAATAACAGACAATTCTCACGGAAATGTGAATGGCAGGGATAGCTCTGCCAAGGATAGAGCTGCAAATCATTCTTAGGCAACCAATGTATAGTCCTGAATTGATAACACACGGAAATAACTACTTTCTTTTTTCTGATAAATAAATTATTCAGCACATTTAGTCAATATATTGGCCATAGTGCTCTTACTTCCACCTATTTCCTGTTAGTCACAATATTAACAAAAGTATTTAACCAAACTTGAAATCCAATACGCTTTCCTTATCTAAGTGAATATTCTGCTGATTATGTCCAGATTTTGATAAACGGTTACTGGAATGCATCCTATTTTGTTCTACTTGATTTATGTTCTCTCTTAAATCTGGCAGTTTTCACTCAGTGCATATAAACACAGAAATTACACAAACACCATGCTTAAACATTAGCATAATGGCAACAGTCACCACACTGTGAATTCATCATGCCCCAATCTTAATTTCCATAGAACTGCAAAGAAACCTTTGTCATTCTACGAGGGGTATTTGAAGAATCTTCCAAACTCCCATTTGTGACATTGCAATATTGTCCAGCGGCTTGATCTTACCAAAGTTCAAGACAACTGGTGGGAAGAGAAAAGTTCACAGTCAAATAAGCCCATACTCTCTTTTCATGAACAGCTCCAGTATGATAATGAGCAAACAGAGTAGGATGCTGGTAGGCAGACCAGGTACAATTATGCTTCACATGAGGCTATGATTTCATAGCTGGACAATTTGAGGTTTGGGTGTTGAAGAGGGATACTCAGACTGAACATTGCACCCCGTTGTGCTTCATAAAGAATGTGACTTGTGAGTGGGAGAAATAGTAAATTGAAACTAATAATTGTCTTCCTTCTCCATCCCACTTCTCCATAGGGGCACAAAACATAAAATCACATTTCTTAGGAAGCAGAGCAAGAATAATTGAATATTTTTCCATTTATTGACATAGGGATTAAATACCACATCCCCTAATAAGCTTACCCTTTTTTTTTCTTCCTTGTACCCTTGCATACCCCATTCAAGTCCCTATGTGAGCTGGGAGGCTATGCAACTATGATAAATTAACACATAAAAATAAAAATATACTGATAAATATCTTGCAGAGACTTTATTAACTTAGATTAATATTACCTGTTCCATGCTTTATGCTTATACTACTGTAAGAAAAACAACACTAATTCTTTCCTGTTCCCCCAATTCAAATTATATTACATGCAGTATTTACCTTCAGTGCATAAATAATCCAACATTTCATTATATGGCAGAATATTCTCTGTAGGATCATGGCATCATGCATTGTGTTGATTCTGGAATACGTCTGTATAATATATTGCCTGTGTGATGTAATCTTGGCACTGTAACAGTTCTTTCAATGAATTTGCCTTAAGGTAGTTTCCCATTTGTAATTTTAGCAGCTATCCAGTTTAGAAATGGCCATTTAAAACTTAATAAAGTTACTCTGGCCAACAGCCGAAAGAAACCAGAAAAGTTATCTTGGATCAGCACCATGCAGTGAAGATTAATTACCTTCCACCACCCATGGAGTAAATGCAGCAACATCCAAATTAGTCTCTCTCAGGAGTACTGGACTTCAGTTCCCTAGCCATTAGGCCAAACTAGACGGGAATTCTGAGAATATAAACCCAATATATCTGGAATGTAATTTGGCTGGGAATAATTGTAATAATCCCCATTTTGCTGTGTGCATCAGGGGTGTGTTCCGACTTCTGTTAATGCTGGTTCGCTCAGGGATGCACTTTGTGTGCACCGCGCTTGATGTGTGCTACATGCGCGTGCACAGTAGTAAAAAAAAAACAGATAGAGATGGTTTGGGAGCATGGCCAGCCAAATTACTACCCACTTGTCTGAACCGGTAGGAACCCACCTCTGGTGTGCATGCATACACACACATATAACACAAATGCAGAGCACTGAAAATATAAAAATCTACAATAGTATTACTGTCACAGAAGTAGAAATATCTTTGGGGAGATTACATTTTCAAGTTTCTAGAAACTATTATAGCAATAGCACTTAGTCTTATAAACTACTTCATGGTGCTTTATAGTCCTATCTTAGCAGTTTACGGAGTCAGCATAAGGACCCCCCCCCCCCATCCCCAACATTCGGGATCCTCATTTTACTGACCTCGGAAAGATGGAAGGCTGAGTCAACCCTGAGCTGCTTGGAATCGAATTCCCGTTCTCTTAATCGATTACCTATTTGTTCAACATCAGTAAATAAAACAATTCCCCCTAAAGGACAAGCACTGGTGATGCTTGCTGAATTTAAAAGACGCGTTTGGACCAACCCTTTATCCAAATTTTGATCCCAGTGTTTGCTACTGTCAGACATATGACACATGCGTAAATTCTGTTCTGAATAATATGTAAATTGCTCAGCATATTACCACTCAAATGGATATCTCAACAGCTGAATGGCTTCTTTTCATTTTTCTCTTTTGAGGAGGGCAACCAGGCCATAACATTAACTTCACACAGCCCTCGACCTTTTATCTATCTATTTATTCCATTTATATGCTACATATTCTCCGGTAGCTGATGGTACTGTACAGAGGTGAGTTGCTGTTGGTTCAGCCTGGATTGGCATGTGTATGTGCAGAAGCATTGTGCGCACGCGGGACAGCATCGGAACCGGTAGTAAAGAAATTGGCAACCCACCTTTGATACTGTACCAACAACTCACCTATTTTTCCCACAACAACCACTCTGTGAGGGAAGTGGGACTGAGAGGGAATGACTAGCTGAAAAGTCACAAAAAACTTTATATAAATGTTGTCACCCATTTGGAGATAGCCTCATCTACAGTTGGTTTTACCTCTACTCATGATGCAACACTGCTATGAGGCAATGTGTTACTTGAAAAGAAAAAGATTACTTTTTTCTGTCACGATATATGTTTCAGACTAATGTGCCATCATGATATTTCACCTTGGAAACCTGATCCATTATTTTTATGACACACTTAACTATTTTTTAATTAGCGCTATGAAATCTTTGACTGCACTGTACATTCAGTTTATTTCAATTCCTTCTGATGAAATAAAACAGAAACAGGATATAAACTTTGGAAGCATAATAACTTGAATGGAAGCATCTGGATATACAACACTGAACGTACAGATTTATATACATTTCATTTGACTCCACTTTATATCCTAAATAAGATTTATATTAACCAGACTAACCATTTAAAAATCATTAGCACTGTACTTCCTTCTAGAAAATTAATTTCTCCAATAAAGCCCTTACGAGTTTCTTAGCCAGTTTTTCATGGGTCCTATTCAATGCAGTTAATCCTTTCATTCTGATATTCCAAACAAATCGTCCAGGCAAATATTTCATTTGCAAATATGTCCAAGCTTATCCAGTTTGTCCCACATATTATTATCTATGTTGTTCCTTTTGATATTAATAAGCAAAATGTTTTATACATAAAATACTATATAAGTTAATTTTGTTACTGAAATAATATAATTTGCTTTGTGCTCTTATTTGCTCGACTTCCCATCTGCTTTCCAACTATTATCTCAATGTTCTTTATGGAAATCCATCACTGATGTGTGGATCCAATAAAAGTAGCAAAACACAAAAGTAGCAAAATTACAAAACTGTAGTTGCAAAGATATTTAAGATATACCACAATGTGTGTCCCTGAAACTTCTTTATACCTTTCACTCCTCCTGACCTCAGTGGAACCTTTTTGATTACCTCCATCTCTAGTAATCCTTCAAGTACTTGAAGCAGAAACTGGGGAGAATCCTACTGAAGATGAGAAGAGCAAAATCTGTTCTGAGATTTCTAGGATCCTTTGATCTCTCATTATTAATCAAAATGTAGGCTAAAACATCCTCTATTTATTAACAATCTATCTGATCAGTAATTTCAGAATTTATCCATAGTTATGGAAATATGTGCCTATTTACTGACAGGTACATCCTAATTCACAATCTGAAATTTCCATGTTCATGTATAGCAGGGGTCTCAAACTTGTGGCCTGCGGGGTTGATGTGTCACACACTGGCCACGACCATCTCTGGTTTAGTGAAAGAAGGAAAAAGTTGTGATACATCATGTGATGACAACGTGTCATCGCAAGTTCAACACCCCTGATGTGTAGGTAGTTTCTCTGGCAATGAATAAATAAATATGATACGATATGATAATGCACATCTATGCAAGTTATACTTTCCATGCCAAATGTGGCATGCTTTCTAATGCAGTTATAATGTTTAGAGAAGTCATAAGGTATTTATGTGGTCTCTGTTTTTGTATTCCAATATTTATGAGCACCATTACTCATAGTATTTTAATACAATTATCCTTCTAAATACAAGCAGGATAAGAAACATTAATTTAAGTGTGTATGCCAGTAAGCAACTGTGGCAAACATAGACTTGAATTAAGACCACCAAAGAAGTCTATTATGAAAGATAATTCTGAATATTATAACCCAATAAAAGCGTATTTAAAAAGAAAACAGAAAGAAAGAATATTCTGAATATAACGTATCAGAAACCAGTGTTCAGAAATCAAGATAGGTGACCATCAAATCTTTTGTAAGTTAGTTTTATTGTGTCAACAAATCAGCTAGGTTTAATGGCAGCTCTTCAACTCAGAAGGGACAGCATCTCCACTCTCCCCTTTTACTTTATCCTTTTACAATTCCTAATTCTTTTCATATTTCCAGCTAAAATGATGATCCTATAAATATAATTGTCTTCAGTTTACTGCTCTACCTATAATTAAGTACTTTGTTTTGTTTAAAGGGGATTCTAACTTAGTAGCTGCTTTCTACTGGAGGTTTCCATGTAAGAAAGGTATACAGCTTTTGCTTTTATCACTTCTGTGCTGTTTTTATTTATTTATGGGTCTTCTTTATCAAGTTGGCAGAAAGATAGCTGTGGAAGGTCACAGGGTTATGTCCTAATAATTATGTGTTCAACCTTTGTGTAAAATTAATGAGAAAATAAGGGGGATCCTTATCAAATTTACAGTTAACATCAAGTTGGTGGAATAGCTACAAATAGAAGACATAATCCAGATGTAAAATGATTTTGAGAGACTGGAACAATAGACTGAAATAAAATAGATAACATTCAAACAAATACATGTAAAATATTGTTATGAGTAGTACAAACAAAAGACATGGGTTTACAAGAGGAAAAATGGCTTACAGCAATGATGTAAAACTCAATTTCACTGAGGTCCTGTTGGCAGAGGCACCGTGGGCCAGTCCTTCGCTGATTCCAGGGTGGCCCTGTGGGCCAGATCTAAGCACCCTTGAGTTTGACACCCTTGGTTTATAGGATCAGAAGCTGAATCATTGCCATTGCTGACCATCATTGCTGACAGTTCAATGGCTAAAAGGCTCATCTGATCATCTCAGGATGCATTGATAATGCATCGTGAGAAATAATAGTTTCATTGCATTTTATGCTTCCCAAATCTTACACCGAACAAAAGGAATCTGACTCTTTTATACCAAGCAAGAGAATGCTAGGGATACACATTGTTTGGGGATTCGAATATCTAAAAGATATTATATAAATGAGGGCACAGATTTGCACTCTGCTCCTTCAGAAGATATATCTAGAACCAAAAAAAGAAAGAAATAGAAGAAATAACAAGCACTCAGGTGTTTGTTGATTCTTTACCACAAGTATTTAAACAGAAGCTGGGCTGCTATATTTCTGGGCTGTTATCCCTTATGTTGTGCACAGCAGATTCTGCATTGGTGAGGAATTGGATCAAATGACAACTAATTTTGAAATTAAAATGCAGAAGTAGAATTAGTGAAAATCAACCTCCTATTTCAAGCAACAACATCCAATCTGCAGAGTTTACACCCGAGCCATCATTTGAAAAGTATTACACTTCACTTAATTTACAAGGAGAAAAGGTCATATTTATCCTCAAAATATGGAGATTGGGTAATAGAAGTTGGATTTTGCTCCATACAGTTAACTCTGAACAAAAACAGTACATAGCACATAATCAGTACTGGTTCCACCACAAAACCGCGCCCGACTAAACTGCGTTGCTGACGTCATTAACAGGGCGACAACAGCGCGGAGACAGAAGCACGCTGTAAACCCTAAACCTAAAATTAACCCCTAAACCTAAACCTAACCCCCCTAAACCTAATCCTAAACCTAACCCTTAACCTAACCCTAAACCTAACCGTTAACCTAACCCTAAACCTAATTCTAACCCTTAACCTAACCCTAAACCTAACCCTAACCCTTAACCTAACCCTAACCCTAAACCTAACCCTAACCTTTAACTTAACCCTAAAGCTAACCCTAAAGCTAACCCTAAACCTAACCCTTACCTTAAGTTGAATCGGCTTGCTTTCAAAGCGCTATTTAAAGCGCCCTTCTTTCTCCGCGTTGGCTGTTGTCAGCAAAGAGAGCTTTTGTTTAATAACCATGCAGTGTTCATATTATGCTTCCAAAAAAAGTTATTTCTTGCATCAGTTGTAAAGTGATTATGGAGGTGTAGGCCATTTATGGCTTCTGGTCTGCATTCAGTCCAAGAATGATCTCAGTTCTTAACTATTTTGGATATTCAGTGAGTTTTATGACCCACCAAAAGGCCCACTAAAAGTTAAAGGTAAAGATTCCCCTTGCACGTATGTGCTAGTTGTTCCCAACACTAGGGGGCAGTACTCATCTCCGTTTCTAAGACGAAGAGCCAGCGTTGTCCGAAGACGTATCCGTAGTCATGTGGCCGGCATGACTAAATGCCAAATGTGCACGGAATACTGTTACCTTCCACCAAGTTGGTCCCTATTTTTCTACTTTCATTTTTTTACATGCTTTCGAATTGCTCGGTTGGCAGAATCTGGGACAAGTAACTGGGAATCTGGGAGCTCACTCTGAACTGCTGAACTGCCAACCTTTCTGACCGACAAGCTCAGCATCATAAACACTGAGCCACTTTACCCACTACAAATTCTTAAATTACTCAATTACTCATAATTGATGTGTCCTAACTTTGTGGATGATAAAGAAAAGCAGCCACCTTATTTGTAGGGAAGCTCTGTGGTTTGGATCCAGAAAAAGAAAGGAGATGGATCATCAATAAAATATCTTTGCTTTGCATTATGCCTACTTCGTGTGTAAAAGGTTGGGTGGGATGGACAGCCTGCCAGGCCCAAAGGAATTGTCCTTGGGCACATTATTACCCTAGAGGACTTTAAATGGTGACCATACCCACTAAACTATTCATGTACCCAGTGTTCTGGAGAAAAAAGCTCTTTTTCTTGTAAAATAACCTTAAACCCATTTATTTATTTGATTTCCATAGCCACCCATCTCAACAGGTGACTTTGGGTGGCATACATTATTGTTGTGGCCCAGCAGGAGCCGTTGGAGCTGCAAACAGACTCCGCCAGCGAGGGGCCTTATGAGTTGGCTCTGGAAGAGGTGGAGGACCCTGGACAGGGTTCTGACTCTGAGCAGGGCGCAGAGAGGCTGATTGGCTACCAGGAGGCGCCTGAGGCATGGAGCAGCGGTGAAAGCCGAAGGGAGTTTGCTCCTGACATCATGCCTTGGCGTAGTAATGAGGAGACAAGGGACATGATCCTGGATGCCCAGCAACGCTGGGCAGATCAACGGAGAGAACAGCTACGCAATTACAAAAGATAATTGGACACAGGTGGTTGTAATTAGGCTCCTCTCAAGATTGTATTTAAGGAGATACTCGTGGAGGAGTCTGGTTTGTAGGATTCAACTTCATTCTTAACTCCGGAGAAGCTGTTATCTGTCTCTGTTGAAGTCTGAGTTGCTGCCAAGGTTTTTATCTGTTTGTTATGTTTGGGCTTTCAGCCCCCAAGGTTTATGTTTCCTGCTAATAAAGTGCTGTGGAATTCCAGCTAGGCTTGTCTCGGCATTCGTTACTGGATGGAGGAGGGGGTCAGAACACATTATGATGCATAGAACATAAAAACAAATTGAAAACAATTCAAACAATAGATATGGCACCAAGTAGAACGGTAATCATTGACAATAATACAGCCAAGAAACGGGCCCTAACACACTTGAAGGGTGAGCGGCGCCTGGGTTATCCTGATCTCTGAAAGGAGCATATTCCAGAGGGCAAGGCTTACGGCCGAGAAGGCAAATCCCCTGGTCCCTACCAGTCAACATTCCTTGCCTGATAGGACTTGTAACATGCCCAACCTGCTGAATCAAATTCGAGGAGTAGAAATGACTATGAAAAGACATTCCCTAATCTAACCTGGCCCCAAGCCATGAAAGGCTGTAAAGGCGATAATTAGCCCTGTGAACAGTACCAAGAAACACACTGGTAGCCAATGCAGCTCACAAAACAGTGGTGCTATACCGTATGTTCAAACATCTAACATTCTTTGCTACCTGAGTGTGCATCTCCATTCTGCACCAACTGAAGCTTCGAAAGGCAGCCCCATGTAGAACACACTGAAGTAATCCAGATGAAATGTCACAAGGGCATGAATGACCGTGAACAATCCAGGAATGGGTGCAACTGCCTTAAGGTGTACAAAGGGCCTCCTGGTCACAGCTACTACCTGCTCTTCTAGCAGGAGCTGTGAGTCCAAGAGGACTCCAAGATTGTGTGCCACATCTGTCTGGGGTACCACAATGGGAAGATCTCAGAAAGAGATCCTCCTTCAGGTCTTAGTAATGTATGCTAGGTTAGTCTTTTCATTGATAACCAAGTCATAAATAAGAATGGCCTTATTATAAACTGAACTGAAATTCAGCTGCTGTACCCTAGACCCCAGGACTTCCCAAGTTCGCCATCTGGGCTCCTTACTCCAGGAGTAAGTCCAAGGGGCTGTAACATGCTTCAGGAAGAATATATCTGAGGCTCATTCCCCATGAATATCTCTCCCTACATCTCCCATCATACCTTTCCTTACCCATAAGTTCTACTCACTGCATGCACATACATGTACACACCCTAGTGAAGAATTAAAATGCTTCACCAATTAGTAAAACAAATGCAACAGCTTTGTTAAAACAAGTATTAGATCCACATGTAACTTCAAGACATTTTAAAAGTTTACAGAACTCATTATATGGTCACGTCATTTCCAGTAATTTACAATATAGCTCCCCGCACCCTCAGATTGATTTTATCTGCATGTGCAAAGTTCTTAACCTTGTCTTCCCCCGTCTCCCCAACCTTTTGATCTTTGCAGTATTACCTTTTGTTAGCCTAAGACATATCCTGCTGAGGGACAGATATTTTGGAAATCTTACTTTAAAATGCTACATGATACAGTTAGGAGGCTGAGTCTAACATATGAAATGCTAACTTTCATTTATATGATATGCTGTAGCATTTACATAAATAAGCGAGAGTGAGCTTATGTTTTTGATATTAGATACAATGCCCCTTAGAGAAAGCCCTTGCTCAGCTCTTTTCTTCCGGCCTTGACTAAATAAATCTACATTTTGAGTCAAGATGCTGCTGCCACGTAAGCAGTTGGAAAGTTAAGTCTTTGTTTCCAAAATTGAAACCTATGGTTCTTTTTCTTTCCTTCCTTCCTTCCTTCCTTCCTTCCTTCCTTCCTTCCTTCCTTCCTTCCTTCCTTCCTTCCTTTTTCAAAAGGGCATCTAACAGCAAATTTTACCACCTTTTAAGAGGCACATGTGATTATTTAATTTCTGGTTCTTTCCAGATGGCAAGAGGAGCCCACAAGACTCCGAGGCTTCAGTTGCAATACACATGAATGGTCTTTAAAATGACTTGCCAGCACAGCTGTCTGGCAGGACCCAGAACTGTTTTTATATAAGCAAGGCTGAATCCACCAACAATCTATCATGTGGAATGCGCCTGCTGGGGAGGAAAAAAAGGAAAAGGCTAAGAAGCTGCAGAACAAGATCTCAGAGAAGGAAAACACGCTTTAAACAAAAAGATAAAGTTAAATAACAAAAGAAAAAGCAGGCAATTTTTTAAAAAAATATCTCAGACAGAATGCTTCCAAATGCTTCCAAAAGAGAGACTTTAATTCCCATGTAATGCATATAAGTTCAGGATGTCCATTTTCTTTTCCAACATCTTTGTATACAAAATGAGCTCAGATGGACATTTAATGCTACAACTACTGCTTCTGGGAAAGTCATCACTGCCTATATGAATGGTCATATAGGCTAGTTCTGGACTGATATAACATTTTCAAAAGTGAGATACATAAAAATAAGAAAAAACAAAACAGCCTTTCTTGCTTCCCTCTATACATCAACAAACTTTGCATTCCCGCATGATATAAAATTAAAAAATTGGATAAAGCAGTATTTGCCCTGGGATGATAGAAATCAAATTGATCAACTGAAAGGAAAAAACAAAACACCAGAAAAGCTGTTCTTGGAAACAAGGTAATATTTTTAAGAATAAATAATCAATATACTTCCTAAGAAAATAAACTCCTTGTTAAACTGCTTCCTAGCCAGTTCAAAAATTGCATTTCATATGGAGGGAAGTAGGAGCAGAGAAGTGTAAGATGGAATAACCAAAAGAGTTTTGTATTACTATTGTTAACCAGGTCCTGTTCTATTTTAGAAGCAGCACTTTCTAGGGGAACAAAGGAAACAATGGGTATTAATTACTGCAGGCTCATTGGGCAGCATAGCTTACATACATCTTTGATTAACTGACTTAAGCAAAGCTGAATGTATCAATGATTGTAATTAATTCACAACAATGATTCAGTACCATTATCCAAAGCAATGTTCTCAGCAACTGTATGTAATAACCAATTCCAAAGGTAATTTGCACACATAGTTTATAAAGAGCCTGCAGCTCTTTTAAACATATGTTTCTTTGATTATAAACAGCTGATGTACCACAGTAGGTTCAATTTTTCCAAACGGAGTTCCAAGAAAGAAAAAAAAAAGGTTACATTTACAGCATAATGAGATGAACCAACCCACTTTGTCAATTTCATGATACTGTATGCTGTCAGTCTAATTTTGAGAGTGCTAAACTGCAACTGTTTAGACTGTTTGGCAGTCTCAACAGTTGCAAAGCAACTTTAGCAAAGCACATCGCTCATGATTTAAATATATCCACTATGACTGACTGACTGACTGAAATGGCTTAACAGATTCAGGCAATGAAAAAAAAACCCTTCATGAAGAAATGCAGGTAGTTTGAAAGGCATTTCTCAATGAGCAAACATCAAGAGATAAGCTTTCTAAATGGCTAATGCACAAAGGCACTCCACTCCTGAGTAGGAGTGCACAGCCCCCAATATACCACAAACACCATGCCAGTAAGTTGGATTCCTTATTTGTGACTTAGATTCTTCCCACTTGCCTCTTAATCATAGCTACTGATTGGCAAGATACAGAAAAGGATGGGAAGGTCAAAAGACAAAGTCATACCAGCCTAATTTATTATATTTGCTTTCATTCTTCCATATGTAGCCTCTAAAAATGGAGAGCAGTTTCAAAAGCCTCATTCAGTCAATGAACTATATACATAATCTTATAGCAGAGAGAAACACTTGCAGGATATGCTCAAGAAAAATACTAGTTTTCTAATGAATGCAGTTTCCTATTGCTATTGCTATTCATCAGGAAGTAGAGATTATGAAAATCTGGTATTTGAAATGTTAAAAACTGGCTTCTTCCTTACATAGAAGTAGTATAAAAATCTCCTAATGGTTACAATTTGTTCCTGAATAAATTATTAAGATTCTACCATAAGATTCAGCCGGGACTCACGTATACAGGCAAGATATACTGCATGTGCATTGATTTAATATATGTGCAAAATACCCCTCCTGAAAATAATTTGGGAAGATATTTTATAGCTCAAATAGGCCAACAGTGTGGAGAGCACTAACATAAAAATATGGAATCTTGCCCATGACACACTTCATAGAGTTTACCTTTCATCCAAAAGAAAACTGGCAATTCTTTTATGACAGTAAAGTTACATGTAATATACCTGTAACTAAAGTATCAGATACCGACTTTTGTTCCAGATGAGGTCAATAAAGTTCAATGCCAAAAAAAAAAAGATTGCCACAGGAATGCGGCTGTTGCTATGATCAACTCTGCCAAGTTGCAAAGAACATCAATAAAGGAGAATATTTGTAGCTCAGGGTTGAAATGAGGAGTGCTTGGTGCTCTCTGAAAACAACCAAGTTCGGAGAGCACCAAGGATCCTCCATAGAATTTAGCAAGCCTAGCTAACATTGAGAATAAAACTAAAGGTTCTTAGGCTGTATCTCAAAGATTCATTTGTTTTGGCCCAAAGATACTGGGAGTTTTTTTTAAAAAACTATTTACAAGTACAAAGCATTAAAAGACTTCTTAACTTTGATGAAAATTCAAATGAAGTACCAATTCAAAGCTGCACTGGAAAACAACATGATACCCTTCACTTCACTCTATTGTGGAGACCTTTTGAGCTTAACCCAGAGAACTTGAATTATGGGGTAAAACTGAGAGGTGCTTTAGACCAGGGGTCTCCAACTTTGGCAACTTTAAGACTTGTGGACTTCAACTCCCAGAGTTCCTCGGCCAGCACGCTGAGGAACTCTGGGAGTTGAAGTCCACAAGTCTTAAAATTGCCACGGTTGGAGACTCCTGCTTTAGACTGCTCGTCAAGTTTTGGTAAGCATTCTACTGTGCTGAATAACATTGTTCCTCTCCTCCAGGGTACTCACCAAAAGTTTCACCTCCTGAAGGTCTGTCTCCCTGTCTGAATAGCTCTGGCACAAAGTGAGAACAATCCCATAGTGTGCTACAAATCCATCCAGCCTTCAGCCGCCCCAGCCTTCAGACTTCCTGGCACGTTTAGAAGATCTTCCAGGCTGAAAGGCTTTTGTGTGCACTGCAGGCAATTTACAAGCTAGTCAGTCTTGAAGCACTATGGTCAGCACTGGAGAGGACAAGGCAGAAAATAACCTTCTCCAGAAGGTTGCAGTGCAGTGTGCCAAGGCCAGTGGGACTTGAACTCACAGTCTTTTGGTTTCCAGCCTGGATGCCTTAATCACCAGACCAAATATTAGTCAATAGCAACAGTACAAAATGTAAGAATGGGTTTGAAAGATTTATGCATGCACACATTGATGTTTGTTCTGTCTAAACAGGCCAGAAGCCAGCACAGACGTAGTAGACATGTTTTTAAGCCTGTTGAGATCAAGGGGATATAATGACCAACTCCTTCTTACAAGGAGTTCATCTCACAAGGTAAAGATTCCTTCATCTAGAGCAGTGTTTCCCAACCTTTTTTTGGCCATGCCCCACCTAAGCATCTCTTAAATCCTGATAGCGTGACACATAATTCTTACTTTACTAAAAAAAGTGAACTCTACTCATGTGGAGGAACCCTCAAAGGCCATTAACTTGTTTTAAACAAGGCGAAAATTGTCCCCATTAAAAATCAAATTGCCCCCCTGTGGGGCATGTGCCCTACGTTGGGAACCTGATCTAGAGCCTGGTTTCTGAAGGCGACATGAATATGTTCACATGGTTTTCTATGCTACACTTGAGTACACAAATCTTTATTTCTTCCTCTTCTGGGTTTGCTAATTCCTGGTGGGACACATCATAATTTTTGGTTAATGATTCTGTCCCTGACAGTAAGTTATAAAAACAAGCAATCTGTTTTGCTGAACTCGAGGCCCTAAAATCGATTTTACTGTTGATTTGTTGACACTGCACAGATCACAACTGCCTCTTCTGCATACTTAGCTATTTTCCCATCAATTGCAACCTTATCTTATCTGGGCAGCAAAGTGTTAAACAATTAAAAAGCACAGTAATATATGGGTAAGTGAAAAACTGTCACACACTTGTAACACCCACACAGGTGCTGGCAACAGAAGCACAACTAAACCTGTTAGACCATTTGCCAAAGTGTCTAGACCTCAATGGAATACTTTTATGCCTATCAGAACATTTCCCCTCTTTCTCCCTTTTTGGTGCTTCATACTCTTGTGCATATTCTCATTCTCTCTCTCTCTCTCTCTCTCTCTCTCTCACACACACACACACACACACACACACACAAAATGTTTATCTAAATCACATACTGATAAATCTAAATGAATCAGTGATTGAAGTTGCTATTAATCCAGTTTAATTAACTATGGGTCTAGTAACATTTCCTTTAAAAAAAAGGCATTATTTGCTCTGTGTTCCCAGGACAGAAACATGCCCTAGCCATGACCTGATTGTTTCCTGTGGGTATGCCAGGAAAGGATACACAATAAAGGAAAGGAGTGGAGAGCTAGGTTCTGTTCTGAATCTATATAATCTATATAATCTATATTATATTGTGCACACATCAGATCATATTTTAAGGACTAGTTTTAACACACTGATAGGAATTACAATCAGAGCTTTTGCACACTGATTTAGAAATAAACTTCAGTTTAGATAGATAGATAGATAGATATCGATACACACACACACATATATACACACACATACATATACATACATATATATACATGTATATGTATGCATGTATATATATATATGTATACATACATACATACATACATACACACACATATATATATACATATACATATATGCATATATGCATATATACATATACACATATGGCTAAACTGACCGTTTTGATCAAAGAAAATAATGTAAGTACTTTTGTTGCTACATGGAGACAGCTTCTGGACTTGAGATGGAAAAAAATGAAACTTTGATTTTGGGTTTTAGTGATTAGATTGATTTGTTGATATAGAAATAGCTAGTTTATATTATGGAAAAGTAAAAAGTTGAGGTTCAATGTTAATGCTTTATTCTATTGTAACATAGGGAATCTAACCATGTTACTAATTTAACAACTGCATTGATTTACTTAACTTCAGCAAGAAAGGTGATAAAACTCACTTAACAACTGCTTCACTTAGCAACAAAAATGTTGGGCTCAATTGTGGTCATAAGTCAAGGACTATCTGTACAGTAAAGTTTCTTCATAATTTTTTTTTGCAAAGTGTGTTTTGTGCTGCCCTATGAAGGTCACAGATATTCCCTCTTGTTGACTTTCTTGTCCTATGTGATCTGCATTGAAGATATGGAAGATTTTTTGAGGGTAGGATAAACTTTTTTGCCTTGGGGTGCCGTAGAACAAGTAGAAATTGCTCCATTTTGAATTTCATTGACAAAAGCAGTCCTATCATTAGAAAAATCTCACCGGGTCTCCTCAGTATTTTTAAACTTCACCAATTTCAGGAGATCTTTTGCATTTTTGATTGAACCTGCTACATGTATATATCCGAACTAGACTGTGTTGTTTCTCTGCATCATATATGTGGGTACATGCATAATATTGTATTTATTTATTTGTCATGTTTATATTTATTTTAGAGATGGAAACCCTTTGAGAGCTGTATGCAACCTAATTTCATTTTAATGTATGCCGATTAGTGTACATTCAAAGTGACAATATTCTATTCCATTCCATTCCTATTCCATTCTATTCTACATAACAACAAAGAATCTCGTGTAATCTTAAAAGCCAATCTTAGTATGATATCGGATGAGGCTTCCTTTCAGACACATGCAGTGGGATTCATAGTTGCCAGATACTGTACATATAAATATCAATAGAAGCAAACTGTCCCATTCTCAACAGTCATTGCTTTATTGCACTGATCTTAAAGACTTAAGTATAGTTGATCTTGGTTAGTATTTGGATGAAAGACCAGGAAATTCTAGGGCTGTGGGACAGACTGGGAAGTCAGAGAAGACAATGACTAACACTGCTGTTCTGTTGCCAAGAAAACTATATTAGTATGTCCATGAGGTCATGAGGAGTTAAGCTCAAATTAAAGGAGCCCTTGGTGTTTTTTTTTTTTTTAAAGAATATAATTTTGGTGGGAGTCAAGGGGAGTTTGACACACAAATATCTACCACAGAGTGTTTTAAAAATCTGAAATGTAAAAACCTTAGCAATGTTTGTAGAAAAGATGTTTCAAATCCAGAATGACTCCTGTTTCTGCATCTTCCATTTATATAAAATACTTATTTTAAAAATGCATTCCTGATTAATTGCAAATGTATATGTGCAATTTATATGACACAAGGGGTAAGAAAATCAATGATAAACACTGAATTGCAAATTCAGATGGCTTTGACTTAACAATTGCATGATTCACTCAACAACTACAACAAAAACATGCATAAAATTGGATTTCACTTAATTAACGATATCACTTAACAATAGAAGTTCTGGTCCCAATTGTTGTCATAAGTTGAAGACTACCTTATTTAAAAAAACTCTTTAAAAAGCATAAGCAGGTGAATAACTTTGCCTTCAGAAAATAACAGTACAAACCTATTCATCTGTTTTAGAAAGAAGCCCCATTGACAAAAGACAAATTTCAATTCTGCTACATAAATAACCTATTTAATCTTAGAATTTCCTTGCTACTGTGGGGCAAAGTTTTGTTGCACCTGACTACAACATTAAAGTATAAAACAATCTAAAACAGATCTTTAGTTCTATGAAGCAAGCTCTTCAAATTATTTCCCTCTTCTCTGAACTACAAGACAGTGATTATACTGCTATTGGAAATCAGGGGGTTGTGCTATCTTGAAATGAAAGGAGAAGCATCTTTTATTGCCTTAAAACAAATTAATCAAGACTTCAATGAACACTGCATTTTATGATAGGGAAGAAAAAGGGCTGGGATGAATGTGGCTGTGGATAGATATACCTTCAGACAGGAGCAGGTGTGAGTTATTGTTGTTATGTTCCTCTACTGAGATAAATCTTTGATTTTAATGATCCCCAATAAGCTTCAGAACCAACCTTCCCACTACTGGCAGCTGCATATCAGCTGGGATATCTGTTTTGCCCTTTTTCCCACATACTTGAAAACAGACAGGGAATGTAGGCAGATGAGGGCCACCATCTGTTTACTCAGCCCTTGCCTCGTCTGCCTCATTAAATCAGCCAGGACAAGACTGGCCCCATGATTGATCTTGGAAATTTATATAGTTTTATGCCAATCTCAAATATTCTGTCTCTGTAAAAAGTGACAAATACGATGGTGATTCTTCAGCTCCAAATACCTCTGAATGGTATTGATTTCCTGGATCCCTTTCAAACAGTTTCAGATGGAAGACACTAGTTGTCTAGATGTATCTATTAGTCATTACCCCATTCGAAGGAGGCTGTTCATGCCCTTGAATACTCTTTAAGTTCAGTAACGAGATGAGAGAGAGCAAGTTAAAGTTGTATCTAAATCAAAGGAGGTATATTTAATAGATAAAATGTTAAACTCAGCAACTGAAGTTCAAGCTGTTTGGGATATCACTGTAATCCTCCCCTCCCCCCAAAAAAGAGCAGGTTTGCATTTTGGAATACTCCTTAATCTTCAGCTGTCTCTGGATTCACAAGCTGTGTCTGTGGTGAGGAGTGCTTTTACACAATTATGTCAACTATGTCAGCTGTGTCCTTTCCTGCCCTAGTCAGGTTCAATGATGATTATCCATGTCTTACTGGTGTGCCATGATGATTATCCATGCCCTGCTCTTAATCTTGTCTTGATTACTGCAATGCACTCTACAGGGCTATCATTGGAAACTGCCTGGAAGATACAACTGCTGTCAAATGGGCCAGCTAGGTTGCTTACTAGCGAAAGGTTCAGGGAGTCTATGATGATTGTATTAACAGTTATCTGCTCATACAGTCATCAATCATCATCTTATCAGATGATAATTTAAGGCATTGCATGAATGATTTAGTGTCCATGCCTCCTATTATGAAACTCTTGGGTTGTTAAGATGTGAAGGAAAAGCTTTTCTAAAAAATCTCTTCCTGTGGAAGAATCATCTTTTTATCAATAGAAGAGAATATTTGTAGCTTAGGGTTGAACTGCAGAATCCCTCTCTGAGCTTGGTTCTTTTCTTACAAACTAGGTAACATCATCAGTGCTAGTAGGGATGACAAACCCCTCTCCCTAATAGCACTGATTATATTACTTAGTTTGGTAATGAAATGTCTAGAGAACAACAGGGATCCTAAAATATCTTTCTAGCAGGCAGCAAAGGTATAGAACACGAGTGTCAAACTTGCTACATTAAGTTGCTGTCATGTGAGATTTCATGACTTTTTCTCATTCGCGGAGCCTGCACATGACGCTTCTGGCCCATGGGCCACCAGTTTGACACCGCGCTATAGAACTTATTCCTTAAAAACTCCCCTTTTTCAGTGCCTAGGAAATTTGTGAACATTTATCTCTTTCAACAGACTTGTAACCGTTACATAACTCTTTATTGCTAATATTATATAGTAATATTTTGCATCCTGCTCAGAGTTTCTTGGTTGAGTTGAACAGTACACAACAAATAAGTAAATAATGTATATTTTATGTTTTACTTTGTGCTTTTGAATATTGTTAGTTACCTTGAATGTTCTCAAGGTCAGAAAGGTGGAATGTATTTTTATTTATTCATTCATTTAATTTCTATAGCTGCTCAACTCAACCAAGTGACTCTGGGTGGTATAATTCTAAAATTATAGAACAATTAAAACAATTAAAAATAATAAAGCAATAAAAGCATCCAGCAAATAAATACAAACAGCAGCTAACCCAAAGGTGCTTTTTCAGAAGGCAACTGGACTTTCTTGTTTTTTTTAAAAAAGACATTTCGCTTCTCATCCAAGGAGCTTCTTCAGCTCAGATTGGATGGTGGGAAATAGAAGGATTTATACTCCTTGCAGACAGTTGGTCGTTTGCATCCTTTTAGAGGGTCATTGAAGCACTTGGAGGTTAAACCTGAGCTGAAGAAGCTTCTTGGATGTGAAGCAAAACATCTCCCAAGAAAAAAACAAGAAGGTCCTGAAAAAGCATCTTTGGAACAACCATGACCTGGATGATTGAGAATCTCTGCAGACTTTCAAACAGCAGCTAAGATAATTAATTAACAATAAGTATATAAAAACTAATAAATATATGCCACTTCTTTAATACTTTGAAAACTACTCTGCTTTGAACTTGATTAAGAGTAGAAGCAGGCATCTGATGTACCTGTTTATAGGCAATGTAGGGGTCAAGGTTCTGGAGCACACATTTCCTATCTTGCATTTTTGTCTTGCGTTTTTTATTCCCAAATAGAACTATCCTAGTAACTGGTATTTTATCTCATTAAGAAAATGCCACACAATATATTTGCCAAGCTTACTGGTACTCTTCCTTTCATCTTATGAGAAACCTCTTCATGGTTGAGTCACCTTTATCTTTGTATGTGATTTCAGAGTGTTGAGAAAGTTCACAGGCTTCTGATAGAGTCACTTCCGTTTCAGCTCCGAATTGATCTATCCGCCTTTGTGTCGGCTCTCGCAGATCACTTGAGGGTTTTTGTTTTAGAAAAAGTTAAGCCTTTTTTTGTCTCCAGGAAAAAAGTTATAAGACCAATTAAAATGATAGATGAAAGGATTCAGATGCTACCAGCAATAATCTTAAACATTCGATGTAAATTATAAGTATTTAGCTTGTGGCCAATGGTTGATAAAACAGAAGCAAAAGAAGGGAGAACTTATTATTAATTTCCCTCCTAAAGTTATGTATTTATGCATAATAGTTGTTTCTGTTCACTTTATTCTACTGTCACTACCTAATGTAGACTTTTTAAAATATGAACTATATCTTTTTGAAAAAAAAAGAGAGAAAGAGGTGCTTTGATATACACCAACCCAGAGTTAATAAGGCAACATTTTTAACAGAGTTTTACAAAAAAGGTAAAAGTGCATTTAAAAATAGGATATTTTTTGTCAAATACTCATAAGAAACCACTTTTTTTAAAAAAAATTAAGAATAAATCATCATAATGTTTAAATTTCAAAAAACAAATAAACAATGTCTGCTTATCCTCAGAAAAAAAACCCGCTACATAATCTAGGGAGATAGTTTTCAGATATTGCAAATTGCTTACAGGAGAAAGAGAGGGGGTTAAGGGATTCCTTGTTAATTTTAAGGAGAACAAAATTAATGAAGAACTGTTGCAAGAATTGGGTATGTCTAGTTTAATGAAAAGAAAAGAAAGAACTATAGGTGACATGATAGCAATGTTCCAATATCTTAGGGGCTGCCACAAAGAAAAGTGGGGTCAAACTATTCTCCAAAGCACCTGAAGCCAAGGTAAGAAGCAAAGGATGGAAACTAAGCAAGGAAAGAACCAACCTAGAACTAAGGAGAAATTTTCTCTCAGAGAGAACAATTAATGAATGGAACAACTTGCCTCCAGAAGTTGTGGGTGCTGCAACACTGGAAGTTTTTAAGAAGAGTTTGGACAACCATTTGTCTGAAATGGTATTGAGTTCCCTGCTTGACCAAGGGCTTTGACTAGAAAACCTCTGAAGTTCCTTCCAATTCTGTTATTCTATTACAGTTTCTATAGCAATAGCACTTAGATTTATATATCGCTTCACAGTGCTTTACAGCCCTCTCTAAGCAGTTTACAGGGTCAGCATATTGCCCCCAACAATGTAGGTCCTTGTTTTACTGACCTTGGAAGGATGGAAGGCTGAGTCAACCTTGAGCCTGGTGAGATTTGAACTGACAAACTGCAGTCAGCCAGCAGTCAGCAGAGGTAGCCTGCAGCACTACATTCTAACCACTGCGCCACTGCGGCTCATAAATGATAGTTCCTTAACAGGTTCAAGTCCATTTGGAACAAGCTTCTACTCTGGAAGACTTCCCACCTATGGCATCATGTTTATAGTGAAGATGTGAAGATTCCTTGTTAGAACCTAGAATAACAGGGATGGAAGGGACCTTGGAGGTCTAGTCCAATCCCATGCTTGAGCAGGAGATCCCATACTATTCAAGACAAATGATTGTCCAATCTCTTCTTGAAGACATCCAATGACGGAGGTGGGCAGTGGTTAGAGTGCAGCCACTTCAGCTGACTGTTATCTGCAGTTCGGCTGTTCAAATCTCACCGGCTCAGGGTTGACTCAGCCTTCCATCCTTCTGAGGTGGGTAAAATGAGGACCCAGACTGTGGGGGTGATATGCTGACTCTGTAAACTGCTTAGAGAGGGCTGAAAGCCCTATGAAGCGGTATATAAGTCTAACCGCTATTGCTATCCACAACTTCTGGAGGAAAGCTGTCCCACTGATTTTTCTCAAGGTCAGGAAATTTCTCTTTAGCTCAAGATTAGACCACCCTTTAATGATCTTCCATCCATTACTTCTTTCCCTGCCTGCAGGTGCTTTGGAGAATAAGTCAACTCTCTCTTCTCTACGACAACCCCTCATCTATTAGAAGAGAGCTATTGTGTCATCCCCAATCCTTTTCAATAGGCTAGATACAGAGGAGCTAGTTCCCTTAACCGTTCATCATATGATTTAGCCCCAAACCCCTTCATCTTTGTTGCTCTGCTCTGCACTTTTTCCAAGTATGTCCTCACTAGTGTAATATAGAACAATACTATCTCTTCTTGTGACTTTGATGCTATCCTTCTCTTGACTGGCTTTTTTGCAAATGCAGCACACTACTGGCTCATACCTAAGTGGTGGTTCATTGGGACACCTAAATCTCTCACACAGTTACTACTGTTGAACCAGGAACCACCTATTTAATACTGTGCATTTGATTTTTCCTGCCTAGGTGCAGGACCTTATTTTCTCATCATTGAACTGCATCTTGTTAGAGAGAGCCTAATGCTCACGTCTGTCAAGACCTTTCTGAATCTTGAATCTATCTTCCAAGTATTGGCAATTCTCCCCAGCTTGACAAATTTGCTCAGTCCCCTTTCTATTCCCTTGTCTAAATTATTTGTGAAGGTGAAGAATACTGGGACTAAGACAAAGCTTTGAGGTATCTAAGTGCATGCTTCCCTCCATGTAGATGTAGTTCCAATGAGGATGACATTATTGGAAAGACACCCCTCAGCTAAGAACAGATGCTTCTGGAAGTCAGTAAGTTTTGTTTGAGATGCCTTCCCCTTAATCCCAAATGTAAACAGGGATGGCTGTAATTATTTCAACAATAAAGAAAAGAAGCTTTGCATGTTAGCAAAGTCAAATGCAGATTTACTATGACCTATGAGTTTAGCAGTACAAATCTAGGTAGAGTTCAAACTTTGGGCTGCAATTAGAAGTATCAATTAAAAAAAAAAACTTCACCCAAAAGAGCTTATATCTGAGCAAACCTGATGAAAATTGTGTTTTATATATACATATATCTCAGTACATTAGAATAGATTCTGAACATAAGCTTCAGAATAATGATAGACTGGAAAATTGGAAGAACTGCCTCCCTTAAGTCCCAAGAAGCTTGCAAATAATTTCCATTCATGAGCTAGAGACTCAGAAAAGGAACAAAGAGCACAATATCCTGCTTTAGAGTTTAAACGTTCTAAACATGTTGTGCTTCAGGAAAGGGTTAACCAGCTGAATATAAGTGTGAGGCTTTTTGTTTGTTTGCTCTATGTTCATTCCTGCTGGTAAGCAAAAGAGAAGGTATGCAGTAGCAAACAGATTTTCTCTGCTGGGGTTTTTGGGGAGGGGGTGAGGGGGAAGGGAAGCAGCATGCCAAGTTTTTGCCAACCTGAAAAATCAAGTACAACTTCAAAAAGGCAGGGGAAAAAAAGAGCAGGACAGAGGATTCTGGTATCCACTCTTAAGCTTTTTGGAAGCCCTTGCTGTGGGACATGGTGAGCCAGGTGGGGTAGAGTCTCAAGGAGTCCACATTCTTGGCATTAATGAAAGCATGGCTACGTTTCCAGCCCTAGATTTTCACAGATTGTCTCTTGTCATGAGCTCTCTTTGTCTTTCCAATTCCTCCTATGAGTGAAAGTGTCTGCAGAGCTGCCTCTGGGAGTATTCACAGGGAAACGTTTATTATCATTCCGCAGTTGCTATAATAGGTTAATGGATATTTATTTATTTATTCTTTAAAATGGATTTGGATTTTTAAGAAAAAGTTTGCAGCTTTAAAGTAGAAAAAAAATTGAATCCAGCAAGCGTCCCAAAGAAACCATTTTTCAGGGGAGGAGAATTTGCTCAAAGAAAGGACTATTAACAATATGAAGGAAAATTGCTGCTAAATTTCTGTGAAATGAATCCATCCAGGGTTGCCAGATTATGCTGCTCTGAACCAAAGCTGCTCTAAAACAATTAGAAACAAAATATTTGCCATTTTCAGATTATGATTTTGTGTTTAAATAGTTAATGCAGTTAATTCTTTTGTGTGAGGCTAAGGCAGCCAGGCTCAATGCAACTCTCATTTCTGTCTAGCTGTTACGCATATGAGCATGTACTCTTTGGCTGTACATCAAGAACAGCTGCCTGAAATGTAAAACAACACAAAATGTATCTAGTTACAATCTGGAAGAGGTAGTGCTGGACACACAATATAGATCTTTTGCTAGCAGCAAATGAAAGCCATGCCTGCCAGTTTCAGACTTCACAACAACTTTGTTAGGAAATAAAATTATCATAGAACTCTTAATAAAATAAGGTAGCAATCTGAACAAGGGTACCTGCTATATTCTAGAACAGAAACTGTAAAGCAAAATCTCTCAAAATAAATATCCTAATCTGTTGCTAGCTTGGAACAAATGTCCTCTACAGTAACCTACATTGTTCTTCTATAGCATAAGTTGTATCGGTGACACGCGGTGTGGCCAATACTTTTAATCCTGAAGGAATTTTTGTTTCATTACATTAATCATGGTTGCATTTGTAGGTTATTCTGAGCTGGGATTCATCTTTTCAACAGCTGACACGTATTTAAAAATATACCATCCAACCAATTTAGACAATGTATCAGGAAATAATTCAGAAATAAGAGGCGAGCCCTATTTTTTTTTATACTGACATTTTTGAATTAAACCAAGAGTCAATTTACCAGCTTGCCCAAGGTAAGATCCTACTTTCTATTAAGACCATTTGAATAACCTGCCTTGATCAGGCCCTTGCATGGAGATTTGCAAAACAACAAGCCCAGGTGAAGTGAAGATTCTGTCTCCTAAAATGATTGCCTCCTTCCCAATTACAGCAGGAACTTTCAGCAAAACATGAAGGGAAAACTTTAAAAAATTCAACAAAGAGACATTACCTTTCCGGACATCGGACAGTCCATTTATGTTACTACTATCCCTTTGAGAAAGTAGCCTTGCCTGCTTCCTTTTCCTCTGCCACATCTACCAGAATAGTTCAGATGGATGGATGAAGTGCTACCCTATAGACAATAGTACTTTTGTTGCTTAGTTCTTTTAGCTTTCGATAATAAAAACACGAAAAAAACAACTTGACTGATACCCTTTGGGGTAAAAGGTTGCTCCCAGAAACACTGTATAAACAAAAGCTCATTATCTACAGAGACTGTGTATCAGAATGCCAATAATTATACAATGTGTCAGAGGTGGGATTTAGCCAGTTCAGACTGGTTCGGGCAAACCGGTTGTTAAAATTCTGTTCAGTTCAGCGAACTGACTAATCCCACCATTGGCTGGTTCTGGCCCCGTCCATTTTTTAGCCCTTTCTCGGGCCATTTTTTCGGCCAATTTCAGGCCATTTTTTGGACCGTTTCAGATGTTCAGTAGTAGTAAATAAATAAAGTGGAAAACAGAGTCAAAGGCCTCAACAAGGTACAATTTGCCTCTCTATTTATTTACTACTATTGAACATCCAAAACTGGCCTGAAAAATGGCCTGAAAAATGGCCAAAACCGGCCTGGAAAATGGCTAAAAAACGGCCTGGAAAATGGTTAATAAACGGCCAGAAACAGCACGAAAAATGGCCCCAAAAATCTTCAATCTGTGTAAAAGTGTCTTTTTCCAGTGATAACAGTTCTAGGATAAATCAGATCAATAATAATGTCTATTCATGTATCTCTCCTGCTCAGCTTTTCCTCATTATCTGATTATTCCAGAATATAAATAAAGACAAAGGAAGACAGTTTTATGATTAGGAGAACTATGTGTCTATTTTGGGGTCACATATTATAAATAAAGAGAATGGAGGACAATTCTTGTGATTGAGATAACTTTGTCTCTATTTTTAGGGCCAGAATGATCTCAGCCCAATGACAGAGCATAGATATTGCATATTCAGGCAAAGTAGAGCTGAGGACCAGTTCTGTTGAGATCATTGTGAACTTCTCATAAATTATGGTCCACGAAAGTGGGAAAATTAGTGATCCTTAGATGCCTTTTGAGAAACATGCATAAAGCATGTTTCTATTAGAGTTTCTATTCTATTCCTTCATAGATATGCAGAGTCTTCCTTCATAGATATACTGCTCAGGATAATATGTAATATGTTTGAGTTTTTTTAAAGGAGACCAAGCACAAATCCCTAAAAAGAATCTTAATTTTCCCATTTTTGATAGGGTTTTTCAAACGTGAAATCCTAAAATGTGTGGACTTTCAGAATTGCCCAGACAGCATTCTGGAAGTTGAAGTCTACACATCTTAAAAGTTGCCAAATTTGAAAAACACTGATCTATCAGAACATCTAGCTCAGGGGTATCCAATCTTGACAACTTTTAAGACTTGTGGACTTCAAAAATGGCCAAAAAATGGGCAGGGGCAGGGCTAGCCAGTGGTGGGATTAGCCCGAACCAGTCCAAACTGGCTGAATCCCACCTCTGCCTTTGAGGCGAGTGGCTGGGAGGCAGGACTGGGTGTGATGATTGATGTAGAGTTGGCCACAGCTACCCAGTCACATGATGATGCAGCCATGCCTACCCATCCAGTCATTAGGGCAGAGAACCTGTTGTTAAATCATTTTAATCCCACCACTGGAACTAATCCATCCAAAGAGTACTGCTCAATGGATACTAACGGAGATTTCCTATTTTCCAACCATTGGAGAATTTTCAGTCTTTGAGAACTGTGAAGGTATACTATATCAGGACACCTAAAAATATTGACTTTTTCAATATTATGGCAAGGGTCTCTATCTTTCTCTTTTTGCCTTTTCAGCTGACCACTGAATAAAGTGAATATCTTCTTGAACCTATCTGCTCCCTTCCCTTGCCACTCTTTAATCTCCTGTTTTATCTTTTTATGATTGAATTTAGTGTGCTATTGTTTGAATGTTAATCTTTTCTTGACTGAAGGAAACACTGTTACATTCCCATAATTATAAATTGCTTCTTATTTCATTGTATTATAGGTTGTTAGCCTCCAACATACTTTGTGCTAAATTCTCCTCTCCTTATATAAAATTCTCTTTTTTTCTTCTCATTGACAATGAGCGATATTATCACTGATATTACTGTGTTTTGCTCTTTTTTATTAATTTATAATAATGTTTGGTGTTCAGGTTCCAACAAAATTGGCACAGCAGGAGGTCCTACATTGTAATACCTGCAACCATTTCTGCTAATATGCGTATAGTAACACAGAATATAACTTGATGGGAAGAAGAATAACCCAGATATAGTGTAGCAACTTTAAGACACATCAGATATTTCACAGGAAATACACACAGAATTCCACACCACCCAGGAAACTGCAAAAACACAGATTAATCCCTGAATTTTATGTTCTGCTACAGTTAATCCAAATCTGTAAATTATGCTGTACTGTAGGTCTTAATGGCCAAGTTTCAAAAATTGGTTTGTAATCTTTTGTTCCTGCTTTGAAAAATCTCAAGCTACTCAACTACATTAAGCAGAGAAGAAAGGTTATAATGAGTCAGCATTATTTTTGCTCTAAACCTGTCTGATTAAAAACTGATTTTGAACATGCTAGAGATATTCAGTTTATATTCTGATTGATAAAATAGCTTGTACCATTAACATCACTGTTAAAGTCATAAACAATGGAACGGAACAGAACAGAACAGAATAGATTTATTGGGCCAAGTGTGAGTAATAATAAATAGCATAGTAAAATCCTTTTGAGAATGTTCTAAAATACTGCATTCTTATTCTGTCCTGAAAAATAAGATAACAAAGTACCTTTTAAAAAGCCCCTCATTTACCTCTATGTTTTTCTTTCCATTACTAAAACATTGCTTCTATTGTTATATTATTTTTTGATGGGTGTATGTTTCCAAAGAGATAATTCCCTGAAAATATTTGGAATAACAGGACCAAGTTATGGTATTAATGCCAAATTGTAATGTTCAAATAAAACACCTGAGTATTTTCCACTGAAGCTTTGTAACTACTTCATACTTACATACTTAATTTATAAAATATGAACTCTTATTCTAAAAGCAGCTTCTGAAACAATTCTCATCCCAATAAAGGGCAAACTCTAATGCAACTCTTGAATTCGGCTATGAGAGGATATAAATCTCTATGACAGGTGCAAACAGGTCTACCAACCATACCTTGCAAACCACAGGTGCAAAATAAAACTCCTAATTTTTCAGCTCATGAAAAATACAAAAGTAAAAGGATTTAATCCAGTGCCTGAAAGACCACAGTGCCTGGTTGGCAAGTTCTATAGGGCTCCAAAATTGAGACTTGCCCAAGCCTGCATAAGAATTATCCTGAAGGAGACCTATTTGTACCAGAAAGATGATGATGAAACAATTAGTTCTGAAAGTTAGAAGGCATTAAAGGAGTGCTAAAATGAAAGGGAATGAACAAGGCATGCTTAACTAAAAAGGACCACTAAAATAGGTTGGCACAATGCATCAAGGGCAAAGGGCCACATTGATATACAAATTCTGGGCCACCAAAAAAAATATCTAATATCACTATCACCTATTCAATGGCTAGTGTGTTGACAACACTGATTGAACTGGTCGTAATTGGTACCACAGTGCTTGGAAGATACTTTTTGTGGTGGTGGCAATCTACGGTGGTGGTGAATTTATTAAATTCTTAAAAAAACATTTGTAGGCCACACAAGGCTGCTCTGTGGTTCACACATGGTTTTTGAGCAGTATGTTTTGCAGGCCTATTGTAAAGTGATAACAGAAACACAAAGGGGCCTGTAGCCAAGCCTAGGTCACTATCGTAAACAAACGTGCTAGCTGAAAGAAGGAGAGGTAGATACTCAACTTATGGCCGCAACTGAGAGCAGAATTTCTGTTGCTAAGCAAGGGGGTTGTTAAATGAGTCACATCCAATTTTACAACCTTTCTTGCTATGGATGTTAAGTGAATCACTGCAGTTCTTATGGCAATTATGGGGTCCTTAAGTGAATGCAACTTCCCCACTGATTTTGCTGGTTGGGAAGGTTGCAAATGGCAATCATGTGACCTCCCAAGTTGTAGCAACCATCAAAACTACAGGCAAGTTACTAAGCACCCAAATCTCAAATGCATGATAACAGGGACACTATAATCATTGTAAATACATGCTGGTTGCCAAACATCTGAATTTTCATCATGTGACCATGAGGATGCTGTGACAGAGGATTGGCTGTAAGTCTTTTTTTCAGTGCTATTGTATCTTTGAACTGCTAAATGAATGGCTGTAAGTCAAGAACTAGCTGTACTTATAGCACTCTATTTGTAAGGTTATTTAAGGCTACTAGTTATGCTGGAGATATGTTATCTTCAATAGTAGTTGCACTCCTCAGTTAGTACTTGATCATACCAGAAGGACATTCCTGTGTCTCTCTTATTTGTACAACTATTTGGTCACTCATGTAGCAGCAGAGGGCCAGATTAGCTGGGCTTTTGATGTAATCCAAGAGACTTTTTTGTGTGAATTAAAGAAATGGCTATATAGTGTTCAGGAATGCAGGAACCTACAAAAAATATTCCTCCCCTTTGATTATATACAGTAGTTAAAAAGCAGTTACACAATTTCTCCAAGCGAGGTTAATCTTTTCAAAGGACAGTTTGAAAATGTGCATGGCTGGTCAGGTTTTTTGCTCACTGGAAGCAAGTGGTAACGAGCAACAGTGACTCACTTACAACATGTTCCAACATGTGCTCAGCCATTGCAGACTTGCACTTTTTCCTGAATAAATATTTCCTCTTCACTCTTATTTCAATGACTTTCTAATTTCCTCCACTCCCTCCCGAAACGTTACTGTTCTTGAGTATTGGTGCTGACTGCAGCTAAGCCAAATACAGCCATTCTACTGAAAGCTTTTGACAAATTTCTCTATTTTTTTAAGTGGAGCAGAGGGAAGGAGAAGGACTGGGTTCAGCCAGAGATACATTTCAGGATGTAGAGTGTAACCTTTTTGTAAAGTTAATGCTGGAAGACAAAGCTTTTCATTTTTTAATGAGACGTTATTTACAGTGCAGCGGAGAGCCAAGGGTAATAAAAAGGACTCCGTGCAAGCTTCAAGGTTATCCACAGCTGCTAAGAAGCTTCTAATTATGAGGAGCTGTTTCAGCCAGGACTTGGATTCAAGACAAAAAGAAAACTGTACCATGTTCTTTCATTCACCCGAGGTTATAACATTAGCAAAATATCTCCTCTTTCCAACACCACTAAGGTTCTGCATCCCTTGGCATGTCTGGGAGACTGAACATTAGAAACAAAAATCTATACAAACATATATTCTGCCTCCCAATAGCCATAAAAAGGAAGATGAAGTTAGGAAAGACTCCATTATTGGGGAAATTCTCTGTGGAATCTTAAAATTAACTCTTAACCTGAAACTTCTAAACTGTTTCACTGTACTACCGTATATACTCGAGTATAGGCCGACCCGAATATAAGCCGAGGCACCTAATTTTACCACAAAAAAACTGGAAAAGTTATTGACTCGAGTATAAGCCTAGGGTGGGAAATGCAGCAGCTACCGGTAAATTTCAAAAATAAAAATAGATACCAATAATGTTTTTGAATATTTATTTCAAAGAAAAACAGTAAACTAGCGGTGTATTCAATGAAATACTTCACTCACCTCATGATGCTGATGTCCCACTGTGGTGATGATGTCCCGTGCAGCCGCGGGAGCGATGTCCCGCCTCCTATGACACACGGCACAGTGATTCCTATCATTGGATCACTGTACCAGAGGAGGTGGGACATCGCTATGTGGCTGCTTGCCATAACAAGGAGGAGGTGGGACATCGTTGCAGAGCGGCAGGAGGGGGAGGAAGGGGAATCGTAAGACAGCCCTGCATTACATTAGAACGTGAGGAGGGGGATGGTGCGGTGCGCGCTGCGCAGCAAACTGACACAGAGGGAGGGGAAACTCACAGGGGCACTGGGCCATTCACGAGTGTCACCCAGCGGCATGGCCCCGCCCCTTTTTCTCCTCCATTTTGGGCAAATTTTTCACTGACTCGAGTATAAGCCGAGGCGGCTTTTTTCAGCCCAAAAAGTGGGCTGAAAAACTAGGCTTATACTCGAGTATATACAGTATACATTTTTCCAATGTTTCCCAAGAGCTTACAAGTTTTGCTAAATCAAACTTATGTTTTCCATTCCTACTTTTTAATTTTTTTAAAATTTAAATGTAAACTATCCCCCCTCACATTGTTACATTTACTGTCACTTATTGTCAAGGGTTGCCATACTTTAATGTGTACCTTTTACTTAATTTAGGTAGCTGTTCATCATGCAGACTCAGGAGATACTGTAGAGCCTAGGACAATAAATCTAAACAGTATTTCTTTAGAATAGCAATAAATAGCAATAACAATATCACTTAGACATATATACTGCTTTACAGTGCTTTACAGCTCTCTCTAAGCAGTTTACAGAGTCAGCATATTGCCCCCAACAAACTGGGTCGTCCTTTTACCCACCTTGGAAGAATGGAAGGCTGAGTCAACCTTGAGCCTGATGTGATTTGAACTGCCAAACAGGCAGCCAGCTTTCAGCAGAAGTAGCCTCCAATACTGCACGCTAACCACTGCACCACTGTGCTCATACCTGTTGATTTGTTGCATTTCATCAGCATTCCTAAATATGTGCCTCACAATAGTGGTAGAAAATATCTTGCCTCTTCAGTTGAACCCATGGGGCTTTGTTGATGGGGTGGGACAATTGAGGTATGATTTTCATTTAAAAAATCTCTCATTTTCTGTAATCCTTCTTTTCAGGGAAAAAATGGCTAAGGTAGATTGATGCACAGTGCTACTGGAGTAGCATTGTTAGTAATGTTCCATCTGGAAGCACATGTACCTCATTTATCTCAATCATCACCTTAAATTTGTAAATAGGGTAGATCAGTGTTTCTCAATCTTGGCAACATTAATACATGTGATGTTCAGTTCCCAGAATTCCCTAGACAGCATGCTGGCTGGGGAATTCTGGGAGTTGAAAACCACACTTCTTAAAGTAGCCAAGGTTCACCAAACAGTGGTGAAAAACTATTTTAGAATAACCATTCAATTCTTTAGGATTTTCAAAAAAAGGTAGCTTAATTCACCCTCTTTTCTCCCAATAACTTTCAACCTATTTTCCAGAGCTACATTAAAAGTTACAAGCATTCATTCCTTTGACCTGCAAAAAGATTCTTCATTCCAGGCTCTGTTTGCAAACAATGGAAACTACTACTTACACCCCATCAATCCTGTGCTGCTTGTAAACCATCCTAACTACCATCAACCTACAGTCTTGATAACAACCAGAAAAAAGCAGTATTTATTGCTCAGCAAGGGATATCTTAACAAAATCAATTCAGAGTTGGAAGGGTCTTCTAGTGCAACCCCCTGCCTAGGCAGGAAACCCTATATCGTTTCAGACAAATGGCTATCTAACATCTTCTTAAAGACTTCCAATGTACAACAATTCAACATGATCTACTCCAGTGTTTTTCAACCACTGTGCCGCGGCACACTAGTGTGCCGTGACATAGTGTAAGGTGTGCCGTGGGAGAATTACTTTATATATAGTCAATATAGGCCCAGAGTTAAATTTTTTAAACTTTTTCTAATGGTGGTGTGCCTCGTGATTTTTTTCATGAAAAAAGTGTGCCTTTGCACAAAAAAGGTTGAAAAACACTGATCTACTCTATACTCCCATCTATATCACATAGATTACAACTCACTTATTGTTTCAGTACCTGTAAATTAAATGAACATCTAAATTTTAACTGTTTCAGCTATAACCCAGGTTTAGATGGCTTAAAGTAAAAAAACATAATTTGTTACAAGTTTTACTTGAATTGTTCAAATCTTTTTCCACTGAATATCCCACTAACTAAAAGTGGGATAACTAAAAATGTCCACTGCATAACAAATAGCAGACAGTCTAAATTTTAGACAGTATGGAGCAAATAAATTTGAACATCAATAATTTCCAGGAATTCAATTTCTTTTAATGAATGTTGCAGTATTTTTTTTTGTTGCATAAAAGCTTTTTTAAGAAATCCAAGCAAATCGGAACAACATAATAAATCTTGGAAAGTGTTTTCAGTGCTGTACATGGAAGACACCCACTCACACAAAAGCATGCATTTCGTTCACTTACATCATACAGCCTCCCATTTAGTCACAACAGCTTAATGTGTACAGATAGTCCTTGACTTACAACCATTTGTTAATGACTGAAGTTACAGCAGCACTGAAAAAGTGATTTATGACAGTTTTTCACCCTTATGTCCATTGTAGTATTCCCAAGATCATCCAACAAAATGTGGGTGCTGGCAACTGACATGTATTAATGACAGTTGCAGTCCCTGGGTCATATAATCACCATTTGTAACCTTCCCAGCTGCCTTTCAACAAGCAAAGTCAATGGGGAAAGCAGATTCGCTTAATAACCACATGATTTACTTAATAACTGCAATGATTCGCTTAACAACTGTAGCAAAAAGGTCGTAAAATGGGGCAAAACTCACTTAACAACTGTCCTGCATGGCAATGGAAATTTTAGGTTTTATTGTAGTCGTAAGTCAAGGATTACATGGGCTGAGGTGGCGCAGTGGTTAGAGTGTAGTACTGCAGGCCACTTCAGCTGACTGCTTTCTGCAGTTCGGCGGTTCAAATCTCACCGGCTCAAGGTTGACTCAGCCTTCCATCCTTCCGAGGTGGGTGAAATGAGGACCCGGATTGTTGTTGGGGGCAATATGCTGACTCTTTAAACTGCTTAGAGAGGGCTGAAAGCCCTATGAAGTGGTATATAAGTCTAACTGCTATTGCTATTGCTACATGTATATGGGAATCTGTGAAAGACAGTGTCTTAACACAGAATGGTTTGTTCTGTCCAGGGCTATGATAAACCCTTATGCTGGTAGTTTAAATCAGTAAATCAGATAATTATTTCATGCTGGACTTCCCCTGGATTTTTAAGAATGAAAAAACCTGACCAGTTCCAACTTATGGTACAAAACTTTAAAATTTAAATGTATGTTAGAAAACAACATGAAATATTTAATTTAATTACCATAGATTTCCTAGTGTGATTGCAATTGGCCACTTTTGGAAGGCACAGGATTGAATCATATCAAATTAATTAGGCTTGCTTATTTATTCAATTTCTCTAGCTGTCCATCTCAGTCAATGATTCTGTGTGGCTTACAATTAAAAAAACACACACTATAATTAAAACACTAAAACATTTTCAAACAATAAAAATATACAAAATAAGAATACATAGCAGCCCAGATACTCGGCCAGTTAGCAGTAAATGGGGTCCTTGACACATTTACATTATTAATACCATTATTTCAGGATTTCTGCATCAACAATTCTTAATGGAGTACTTTCAAAGCTTTAAATGAAGATATCCTAATTAAAAGGTATATTCTTTTGAAAATTCATTTAAAAATACTTCTGTTATTAATAACAATATACCAAAAATATAATATTTCAACTTATAGGAAATAAGATAACTTGGAATTAATATGGGAAACAGAATTTCCACGTGGGTTACATATAGAAATCCAAAATGGAAAATAAAAATATATTTTTGTTCCATCAAAGTAAACCCTCCAGAACCAGGAAAAGCAAGCATTAGAAATAAAAACCTAAAGCCCCAGGTAAATGTTTGAATTGTTATTTTTACTTAGCAAATTAAAAAGTGTAATTTTGGAGAACTACATGCAAGAGACCTCTTTGTTGTTACATAGAAATATAGAAAACCGATGGCAGAAAAAAGCCTAGTGGTCCAGCAAGTCTGCCCTTTGAGTTTGTGTTGTTGCTGTTTTCTTATTTATTTCTTATTTTTAATTATATATATATATATATATATATATATATATATATATATATATATATATATATATATATATATATATATATATATATATATATATATATATATAAAGAGAATAAATCTGGATTTTGTTATCAAACCAGAAAAGCACACATCCCATTTGGTAGGTCTATAGCTGATGCTTGCAGGTTTTTTTTTTTTTTTTTTTTGAAAACCACAACATACTTTGGCCCTGACAATTTGACTCTGCCAAGAAAAGGCCAAGTAGTAGTAGCAAATGTGCTTCTGGGAGGCTTTCATTATCTCTTACAAGATTTATCAAGAGGGCTGTTCTATTTTTCATGTTTACTAACATCTGTTTCATTAAGTTAACAAAAGAAGATAAAGAAAATGTGTTTAAAAGTTGGAAGATATCAACATAACTTTTTGCATAAGAAGCTCTTCTGTACTGGTTAAAAACACCTTCCCTTTATAAAAAAAACTTGCAACGGGATAGGGAAAACATCTGGGTACAAGTTTCATTTTCATTTACCGTAATCAAAAAAAGCCTCCCTTTTAGCCACATGAGATATAAATAAATAAAATAATAATAAAAGCATTAAAGTTACACAAAGCAATGAGCTTTTAATAAATGTCTCAAATTTTACTTTGCAATTATTTTATATAGTATTAAATAATGTCAAAGGAATTAGTATTGGGAATAGGCTTAGAGTGATGGTGATAATAGAGAAAATAAGGAGTAGCAGGAACAGTCCAAGATTTTCAGCTAAACGCACTATATGAATGTTGCCCGAATCATTTTTTCACACTGTGAAAGCGATATATAAGTCTAAATGCTATTGCTTTGCTATTGCAAACTAGCCTGAGGATGCTCCGTATAAATCCCAGGGTGTTGAAGAGACAGAGGAAGAGCTGCTGTGAAGGCAAGATAAATAAACCTGAGCCCAGAACAGGAACGGGACTTTTAAGTACAGGAAAACCAGAAATCCAGGCAGTTCAAATAAATATAAAGGTTTATTGCAGGCTTATACTCTCTACAACAATATGAACTACTAACTGTGACAAAAAAAATTGGTGGTAGATAAGAGTCAACAGAATTCAAGATGGACTGGACTTAAGAGTTCTTATGGGCGTGAAGGGAGTGGAGGTTATGGATACATTTGACCGCTCCCTTGGGCTCAGACTGCTCATCTCTTACAGCAGGGGTGTCAAACTCGCGGCATCACATTGTTGTCACGTGATGTATCATGACTTTTCCCACCTTTGCTGAAATGGGGGTGGGCATCTGGTCCGTGATGCACCTGGTCTGCCCACAAGCTTGATACCCCTGTCAGACAATGACAAGTATTAATGTCTCACACAAGCCTCTCCCTAGTTTGCACAAGGATAAATGGAGGAAGGGAAGGAGGAGGAATGGGCCTTCAGATGTGCAAGATTTTGTTATCATAACTTTACAATAAAAGTAGTATTGATCTACATGACTTTGTTTTCCTAGTCTGGCCTAATGTGAAGGACTGCTACAGAGAAACCTATGCAAAGACATGAATGCAAGTAAAGATGATGCTAATATGCTTCCAACGTCAGCTTTCTTTAAAAAAAAATTATAGGAAATTTTAAGAATTAGATGAGATAGAAACCTTGGTGAAACCAAGGGAGGTAACCTGGAAAAATTGCTGGATGCCATATTTATACTCTTGAGCTAGAGGAAAGATAATAAAACCCTTCTTACCCTACCAATTGCTTCTGAAAGTATCTCTTAGAAGTGGTTTTTTTTTAAAATATTCCTCTACAGTCCAATTTAATTGCCCATGCCAAGGCAATACAAGGAGCTAAGATCTATTCATATTTATTCTTTCATGCGCTCAGTTCCGAGAAATGCATAGCAACAACCTAAACACCCTTGTCTCCAATAATTTGGAATGACAGCTGCCAGAATTTTTAAGCTAACTAGTACATCTGTGAGTTGCCATTTCAATCTATCTGAAAGGCTAAGCTTGATTGGATAAAAATGATCCCGAGATCATTATTCATTTAATAAAATGTATTCATTGCCCATTTGCAATGCAATCATATGGTTTACTATATATATATATATATATATATATATATATATATATATATATATATATATATATGTATGTATGTATGTATGTGTATATATATATGTATATATGTATGTATGTATGTATGTATGTGTGTGTGTGTGTATATATATATATATATATATATATATATATATATATATATATATATATGTTGTATTTGTGCTGATAAATAATCTCAATCTCTCTCTCTCTCTCTCTCTCTCTCTCTCTCTCTCTCTCTCTCTCTCTCTCTCTCCCTCCCTCCCTCCCTCCCTCCCTCCCTCCCTCTCTCTCTCTCTCTCTCTTTAGTGTCACAACCCCTGGTGTGCCCCAATTATGGGAGTAAGCAAATTGCTTCCATTCTCTGTCAATCGGCTCGTCACAAGAGTCCATCCCGACAGAAACCCAATATTTTTACTGTTGCCTTTGTTACACATTTGTGTTGTATTTGTGCTGATAAATAAATAAAGGGAGACTAGTATAGATCTATTTCAAGCTATTTAGCTCTCATCAGCTAGCCATACCCTTACTGGGATATAATATAGCACAGGTTCGAATCCCAGTAAGGGTATGGCTAGCTGATGAGAGCTAAATAGCTTGAAATAGATCTATACTAGTCTCCCTTTATTTATTTATCAGCACAAATACAACACACACACACACACACACACCTGCATTTAAAAACCACAGACTGAAACACTCTAAAAGACTTAAGTGAGAAGAGGCGATCGTGTCAATTCTAGAAGCAGTTTGTGGGGAAAAAACCAAGAACTACACTTATGTTAATCATTTTCGGTGTCTATCCAGATTGAACAGCTAAAGCAGGGGTGTCAAACTCATGGCCCACAGGCTCCGCCCCCACCCTGTTTAGTGAAGGGGAAAAAAGTCCTGATACATCATGTGACACAACGTAACGCCATGGGTTTGACACCACTCAGCTAAAGGGACCATGTTGCTAAGATTATTAAGAATATATATAGCTCCTGCATTGAGTGTGAACAATGTACAATGTGGAAGTTTATATAACTCTAGGAAGTTAATGAATTGGAGTGTAAATTGGGTTGCAGTCACTTCAGTTCCAGATATATAGACTGCCTTTCTGCCCTTAATACGTGGATCTCAAAGATCACAGAACAGTTGAAAGAAAAAGTGATTAGGAAAAGGCCAAAAATTCCCCTTCTGAAAACAGTTGTGTTTTTATAGGTTGTACAGTATAATCTATTAAGTCAAACTAGGTACGATTACTTTAACAAGATTAATTTGTATTTCATGTATCAAGCTCTCTCTCTACATATATACATATATGCAGCACGCACGCACATACACACACACACATTTCATGAGTAGAGTAGAATTCTTTATTGGGCAAGTGTGATTGAACACAAAAGGAATTTGTCTACAGTGCATAAGCTCACAGTGTACATATAAACAGCAAGCAATAGGACATAGATCATAAATCATAGTCACAATAATTAATCGTGTTACAAAAAACAATTGATATATCATAAGAAACCAATAGGAGATATACATGTACAGTATATCTCCTATTGTATAAAACACTCCTCCTGTATATGTTTAATATACAAGGATATGAGAGAATAGAACAGCACACTTCCTTCAAACACCTGTGCTTTTGTATGGGGGAGGCATCTGCTATATAGCTCAATTCTTAATACTTACTGCCAGGCATTTTAAATCAAATGCAGCTTTTAGTTGCTGCTTAAATGCTGACTGAAAGAGGACCTTTGCGTAAGAGAGAGTATGTGTTTGCGCGTAGTCAGATGGCAAGCTTAAATGAAACAATAGCAGTAAAAATGGTAGTAAAATCAAGTAGTTTATTGACCACATTTCTTAGTGCAAAAAATTCCAGTCCCAATTGCGGTTACAAATTGAGGACTACCTGTAGTCTAACCTCTTATCTCCTTTATATTCTTCACTATTATAAACAATGAAATAAATCATGCTTATATAGGTAAACTGGTTCCTTGTCAAATGTACCTTCAAATAGTCTTAGATTTAAACCATGACTTAAAACAAATCTTTTTCTAAGCAGCTATTCAGTGGTTGCCATTTTCATCCATTCTTAGGCCTCTACATAACTCATTCATAAAGAGAATTATTAATGTAGATATCCAGAATGTTCTGTATACATTTGGATAACGTGACTAAATAGCAACTTCAATAATCAAGGAATACAAACCATGGCTTTTTAGCACAATAAAAGGTTTGATTCTTGTTCTTAAAATACTAATTCTGGAAATGGAAAGGCAAAGATTAGTAGTAGAACCAAATCAGGTTTAATTATTATAAGGTGTCTTAAACTGCCAAAAGCACACCAGCAAATTATGAAGTATAAATCAGTTTAGAAACGGAGTTTAGCAAATGTACCAGAAGAGGAGTAGCATACGCAGTAAATAATGAACACATGGTATTTGTACAATCCAGCAACCTGTTGTGGTGTCAGATGCATTGGATCTCTTACTCCTAGAATTACCTTCACCCATGCAGGCTGGGAATTCTTGTCCCAACAGGTTAGCAGAATAACAGTTTGGGAAAAATCCCTTTAAGGGCCTCTTTTGCATAAACCTCCCTAAAACAAATGGAAGCTGCACAAAGATATGGTAATACTACGTACCATATATTACATACTACATACCATATTTCTGTTTATTTCAGTGCAACATGTGTTGGGGAATATGTGGTAAACTGTGTCAAAGGCATAATGGTTTGCTAAATATAGAAGATCACTGAGTCACTGCATGGATTCTGAATCTTGCTCTGAAGCTTCACTGGCACATTTGCTTAGGCTTCCCTCCCTCCCACCTGCTTTCCTGGTTTTAACATTCTCTTTGTATGCTTTTTCCAAAAATCAGTACATGGAAAAGGGACACTGGAGGGGAAATTGCTTTCCATCCAGATGTAGGCCATTTAGGTAACATCAAAGAAGTCTAAGTCAAGCCTAAATCCATAAGTAGAGAGTATACTTCAAATGATTAAAATAGAACATGTGGGATTCAGATTCTAGCTGTATTTGCATTTTTCCCTCTGTGGATTTTGATCCCAATTCAGTAGTTTAAGCCACCTAAAAAAATTCATTTGCTAATGTTGTTTATTGAAGTAAGCCAGAATATGATTTGGGAATATATTTCCAAGATAAAGGAGGCATTTATTGTTTTGTTTTTCAGTCTTCCCTAAGGAAACTATTTTTAGGCTATAATACTGTAACAAAAAATACAAATGTTTGGCAAGAATACCATTAAAACCTGCCAATATTAAGGCTCTTTACTCCCTAGACATTTATTATCTGGGAGTTTAACATAGCTATACTTTTTTTCACTTGCACTTCCGTAACATGACAGCATCAAGAAATTATACTAGGTATGTGCAAGCATACTTTTCTGGGATTAGAACATTCTGGAACACTCTGGAATGTTTTATTCCTCTTAAGGTCATGTGAATCTTCCCATTCCTGTCAACATTTACATTTTTTTTTCTGGCAGTTAATTGTTTGAACTAGAAGTAGGTTCTAGAGATATTATTTGGACTACACAAGTTCATTTCAGGCCTGGAATGGCTGGATCACTCTGATCCCAAAATGATCCCAAAACAATTGGTCTTTATTGCCTTAAATATGCTATGAGAAAAAAGTAATGTAGTGGTTAAAGATGAAGAAATAAGTATTGGGAAACCTGAGTTCCAGTCCTCCCTTAAGCATTAAGCCAGCTGAGTGTCACTTGGCTCAGTCGCTTGCAAATGTTGCCAAGGAAATTTCATGAACTTGTCCACATAGTCATCAGGAGTCAGGACTGCTGGGGTCAAAGTACCATAACACACACCAGGTATACTATACAAATATCACGCTAATAAAGGACTAAATGATGAAAACAATCTGGATATAATTGTGGAGAGATTCCATCCCATTCCCACCATAAAATCTTCAAGAAGCCACTGAGCAACAATAACACCAAAAAACCCCACAAACCCTACAATATTTAGCCAGGTAACTTCATGCACATAACGTCCTCTGTGCATTTGTATATTGTTTTAATTTTTTTTTAAGTTGTTTGACTTCTTTTTGACTATCTTGAAGGGATAGGCAGCATACAAATAAAATAAAAAGTAAATTATGAAATGGCATGATCACCACTGTTTTTAGATATTTATCCAGCTATATGAAGATCTATTAGTAAGATCAGATTACCACTCTCGGGTCTTGTTTTAAATCTGGACACATGGAATCTTCTCTAAATCATAATCCATTTATGTGAATCACCTTGAAAAGTGCTTTCCAGTTTTCACATCTTATCCTATATTTGGAATTCATCAAATGTTCAGCTACAAAATATTACTCCATTTCAAGAATTTAAAGCAAGTTGTCAAACAACTACTTTGAGCTTAAATCTCTGAAATATATGAATACTGTTGGTATTTGTATAATGTTATTCTATGAGTAAGTGTGCTTGTGGTCAAGCTACCTTCTCAGTGAGTTTCACACTTCCAGACTTGTAAAGGTGTTTTTTTTTCCTGCTAAGATTGCAAGAAATGTTGAGGATGATGGTCATGGTTTCTCTTTTAAAGTTTTAAGACCTATCCAGATATGAGTCCATCTATATAGGATAAATCTGTCAATATTCTAGTATTATTACACAATTAGTTCTGAATAAGTACATCATTGTGGATTTTCTTGTTTTTTATTACACTTTCAGGAATGTTTATGTACCGGTATCAGAGATACATAAACATTTACCTAATGTTTGCTATAATCATTTACTAAATGAACATTTACTTACTAAACATTTACTTAATGATTGCCATTAGAATTTAGCAACCATTAAGCAAATAATAAAACTAATTATAGTTTTCATATAGAGGTAATGCTCAACTTAGAATCATTACTGAGCCCACAATTTTGATTACAGGTTATGACAGTCATAAAGTGAGTCACCATATCTGATCTGATTTATATAATTTTTTTTTTTGCAACAGTTGTTAAATGAACCCTGTGGCTGTTAAGCAAACCCACTGTTTGCTATGGGGTGGTTTTTGATGGAAACCGGAAGTAAAGACCAATTTCTGGCAAAAATCACGGTCATGTCATGTGACTGTGGGTACCACAAATGATCGTAAATGGAGGCTAGTTGCTGAGCTCCCGAAATGTGATCATGCAACCATGGAGGGGGGCTAGCATCAGAGCTTCAAATCCAGGTTGGAAGTAGCTTTGGGGGGGGGTGTCTGTCATAACTTCAAACAACCACTAAGTGACCAGTCATAAGTCAAGGACTACTTGTACATGACAGATAGCATTCTATGTATTTTTTTAAAAAAAGTTGTCAAACAACTACTAAAAGAAATGTTGCTTTCATATTGTTCCCTCAATATCAACCACTCAAATAAACCTGATACTTGCCACTTAGTACTACTAAGTACTTCTACTGCCAGTAAGTACTACTGTTTAGTAGTATAGTAAAAGGGTGGCACAATTAATCATCAAGTTGCATATAAACATGGCCTCTTCAGCCTTCATATATAAAAACTGAAAGCACTGCCAGAGAAACCAGCTGTATGCTAAGCCAATTTACATGCATAGCTGTTTTCCTTCTTAAGCCTTCCTTTCAAATCTAAAGTATGATATACATAAAATACTAGATTATTTCATGGCATATAGCAATGTAAATATGAACGCTAGCTGAAACCGTTTCTACAATCAACATCTATTTTATAAATTGAAAAGAAGAAAGTAGCCTGCAGGTGCACATACATCATGATCACTCAAATACAGATAATCTACAGTATCTGAACAGCTGGCAACAGCTGGTTGACCTTGTTTGGACTCAGCAGCTAATCAGAGTCAAACCAGGCGCATGGGAGACTCTCAGGCCTAAAGTTAAAAACACACACACACACACACACCATCCCAGAAGAAAGTAATCAGATATACCAAGTCTTTCTTTGCTACCAAGAAAACTGTATGACTGTCTATGTCAGGGCTGTCAAACTCGTGGCTCATGGGCTGGATGCGTCATGTGCTGGCCTCTCTCCCACCCAGTTTAGCAAAGGGGGGGGGAGTCCCAATATATCATGTGATGCCACCGTGACAACGCGAGTTTGACACCCCTGGTCTCTGTCATCACCTGGAATTGATCTGAATTTATGGGCATTTTTTTCTAGAGATTTTTTAAAAAAAATAAAACCTTACACTTTATGAGACATTTGATGCATTTCTGCAGCAATACAGCAATACAGTTCATACCCCCGACAGCCAATATTTTATCAGCTACAGCATGAACTCTGATTTGCAGTTTACAACTGCATCAATTAAGCTATATTTCATATTAATGCAGTCACCTGCTTGCTACAGTGTAAATGTGATGTCTCTTCTTAACCATTATATATTCTCACACTAAAAAGGGAAATTACTTTTTATAGCATAAAATAAAAACATTAATGCCCTTTGTTCCCCAGTTTCACTTCCTAGTAGTCTTTGAAACAAATGTTATCTTATTAGACAACAATGCTTCAAATGTGAGACAATGCTTCAGATGTGGATCTAATCAGTTATCCATCTCCTTCCTAGAAACTATAGTCCAATGGGGATTCTGTTCAATACAGATGCAGAGGAAGGCGCAAACATCGAGTTCACAGGAACACATTTTTCAAAATGTCTTTTCTCTTCTTATTCAACTGTCAAGGAGAACAAACGCATTGTCCAATGAAGATTATAAATGAGCATGTGTGCAGAATTTGCATATCTCTGTGTGTAAGCAACACATGGACATGGAACATTCTGGGAGAAAAAATGCCCTAATACTTAGAAGTAATTCTCTTAATAAAACTGATGTTCTTAGTTATAAATATTTAGAACAAGAGAATAATAGCAGCAAGATATTGAACAAGAGCATGGCATAATATATAGCACAAAATGAATTTGTTGTCTTCAGAAACTGAAGAAACAGTTACTGCCATTTGACAATTTTTAGTTAATATAAGTACAAAAAAAATTCCCTGAAATAGAATGTAGTATATACACACCCTCACAAAGAAGATGAAACTTTTTGAAATATAGCAACCATTCAATATTTAGATGTCCAACCTTAGCAACTGTAAGACTTGTGGACTGTGAACTCCCAGAATTCTCCAGCCAGCTGTGTTGATTTAGAGTTTCAAAACTTCCAACAATGGCCTTCAATTAAGCCTTGCATTCATACAGATGGCAAAAAAGTTGACTTAACTGGTTGCGACCTAGTAAGAGCTTTGCATTTAGAACCAAATGCAGAGAGGATAAAACATTATTTGACTGTAGAGCACAGTCTTTTATTTGCAAAACTCAATGTTGTCAGTAGACTAGACTATTTTAAAAATGAAGCTGTTTTGTTCTCAGTTGCATGGCCCAGATCACTCAGAGTTGGCAACACGCACAATTAATTAATTAATCAATCAATCAATCATCATCATCATCATCATCATCATCTTTTCTTCATTAAACATAACTGAACTTAGTCAACTGAACATTTAAAAATGTATCACAAATACCATTGACTGGTGCTAATGGTTGATATGGTTTGCTAAGTGCACAAAATAAGACTGGATAATAGTATATAACGTAGGGAACATAGATCTTGAGAAAAGAGATTCTAGTTCTTAGTGCTGCTATTGTTGTTGCCACCTTTTCCCAACTTCCATCACACATTTATTGAGTGATCACATTGTCTAGATATCATCAAGACTGCCATAATGACGTAGTGGTTAAGAAGGCAGCATTTTCAGGATAACTCAGCCCACTGCCTGGAGTTCGATCCTGACCAGCTCAAGCTTGATTCTGCCTTCCATTCTTCTGAGGTCAGTAAAATGAGGATCCAGATTGTTGGAGACAATATGCTGACACTGTAATCTGCTTAGAAAATCATGTAAAGCACTATGAACTGGTACAAGTCCAAGTGCTATTGCTATTGCTATCAAAGTCACTCTTGGTATATCAAGTAAAATCTAAACATTCTTAAAGCAATAAAACAATGAAACTAAGAATCAGCAAGCAATTATCATTCCAAAGCTTTGCTTAAAACAGCAAAGATGTTTTAACCAGTTTTTTTATTTTTATTTTAGTAAAGGTACCTTTTAGAATCCCATGGAAATTTACAATGCAAATAGGAAGATCTGAGCAGGAATCAATTGGCAGACTTAGGCTAGGGTTAGACTTTTGCGTCAATGCATGTCAGAGAACGTATATGTCTGTCATTCAGAGAGAGTTGCATAGCTGCTGCATTTAAACTTCTGCAAATGCTAACATTCTGGCTAGGGACCGTTAAAACAACAAGGTTCAGAGATGTAGACGATTGCAGGAAATGAAAATCAGCGAGGAAGACATTTTTTTGTGTGAAAACAAGTGGCAAAACAAGACAGAATTATATGTCCTCTGGGCCCAGGGTCTCTGCTCTTTGTTTTCATTTTATTTTTTAGCCTGACAAACTTGTCTTGCAGTTGCTTCCAGTTTTCTTTGCATCTGTCTGGGTCTTCCTCCAAAGTCCTTCCAATTTCCTTCCATTAATCTGCTGTTATCTTTTGGGTTTTGTAATATTTATCCATTACATTGTACATATCAGGCATGAAATGCTATCATTTTTGCTACTGGTTCGGAACCAGGAGTGTGTGCACAGCACTTCTGCGCATGCGCAGAGCGTCCGTGATGACGTCTGGGTGGGTGGGTGGAGCCTCCCACTGCCACCTCTACCAGTTCGCCCGAACCAGGGCTAACCGACAGAATGCAACCTCTGGTACATATGTTCATCTTTCCTCACTTTGTCAGCAAGTCTCCCTTCTAGCTATTCCATTTTGTCATTCGAATGTGCCTTGGCTTCACCCACCTCCCAACAGGAAGTCAGATCAACCTATCAGCATGCAAGACATGCCATCTCCATATAATGTGTAGCTGAGATTTGGGGTGTGTGTGCGCATCAGCTTGTTTGTAACCATCTGCCACCTACATTTACCCACCAACCCCTGTTCAGTGCAGGTATGCATTGAGGCCTATGCCCAGTTGTGGAGCAATTTAAATCAAGCTTAAGCTAGAAGAGTAAAAGATTTCCATCTCCCTGTTTTTCAAAAGTGAGGTATCCCTTTCCTAAAGACAGCTTACCCAATAGCCAACATTCATTGGGAATACTTAATGGAAACCCTCCTCAGAAATTCTTAGAGCAGGGGTGTCAAACTTGATTTCATTGAGGGCCGCATCAATATAACTCTACTCACATTCCCTGGAGTTTGATTTCTTCGATCCTGACCAGCCCAAGGTTGATTCAGCCTTCCATCTTTCTGAAGTCAGTAAAATGATGATCCATATTGTTGGGGGTATCAATATGCTGACTCTATAAACCTCTTAGAGAGGGCTGTAAAGCACTATGAAGCAGTATATAAGTCTAAGTGCTATTGCTATAAGGCAGTTCCAGAATACCAGCCACTATATGCATGACTGACAATTCTGGGAATTCTTACATTTCAAAATCCTTACACCAATTTGGAGAAAACTACTTTAAAAGATAGCACCATTCCTTTCAGTTGGGCACAAAAAGAGATCAGGAGTTTGTGTGTTTTTATCATGTGAAATGTGCTCCAAACAATATACATGTACAAACCCATCGTAATCATTTGAATTCTGTAATCAAACTGTAATAGCAAATGTGCATAAATAATATACAACAAATCCATAACTTGCCCTGAAATACAGGTGACCCTGAGGTGTAATCCTGTCTAATCTAACATTAAAGGAGATAGAGTAGAGGAGGCAAATCTATCCAAAGAATACATATTAAATATTTGGCAAGACATTGGTTTCCACACACTGATATTGAATGCCCATTACAATTCAGCTTTAAGGCATATAATTTGACTTACATTAATCTAACAGTCAAAACCTCTATATAGACATATACACTTATCTGTACATTAACCTCTTTCAAAATATATAGACTGCATCATCATACACATAAAAAAGATAAATTGATACAATATTAAATCATCAAGTAAACAATAAAAAATAAGCTTATTTAAAATAAAATGCAAATGCATGAAGCAAAATATTTGATCATGAGTGTAAAAATGTAAGTTAAAGCTGTAGTTGCTGACAGAAATTCATGGGAATTTATCAACCCTTTTAAAAACTGGAATACTATTGTATCTTCATCCATATCGCACGTGTGGCTTACACAACAGTTTTAGAATTGTCTGATTCCTTATAATGTATTAAATTAATATTTTATGAGCAATAAAATGTACAATGCTGTTGAGTGGATTAGATTAGTGATTATTTCTTTGTGTAACTGTGTATCTAATTCAAAGTAAACAATTCCTCTTTATCAGCAGTCAAACTTAATTTTGACTTTTGAGCTGAATCTGAATCTTTTATATTCAGATTTATGAATAAGCCAAATTATTTATCTCACTAGCCTACTCATTTTACCTATCACATGCAGATTACTTAATTATATGCTAGTCAATATTCCTATATGACATCACTGCCCCCTTGTGTTAAAATAAATGCATTTCGGTTCTAGCAGGAATTTAAAAACATGCTTCACAACCAGGGTTTGTTTGTTTTTAAAACTCTACTTATAATGATTTTAAAAGATCCTCTATCAGAGTAAACATTAAATGAGAAATTCTTCTAAGAGAAATAATTTAATCTAGAAATAATCTTTCATAGTTGTGGTGATCGGAGCCATATTTGTACAATGTCTAAAAATATTCCTAAATAGAAAAAAACAAAACACATTTTAAAGAGGTTTTTAATTTTAAAGTTGAAGAAAGATAAAAAATAAACATTAGGTAAACCAAAAGCATGTCTATTCTCTTAATGTTCTTTGATTTTAACCAGGAAAATTTACTTTCACTGAACAGAAAAATCATAGTCAGTTTGAGCTGATCTTTCAGATCTCAGAATCATCTTGCCACTGTAATTTTGTCCATCTACCTCTTCCCTTTTATTCACTTTTTTCTCACATTAGAACTTCTCATTAGAATTGGTCATAATTTCATTTCATTTTATTTTTGCAAATTTGGGATTTTTTTAATGATACATTTCCTCCTCCTCCTCCACCTTTTTTTTTGGCCATCATGGTATTTTCAGGAATGTTTTCCATTGCAAATACATCAATACATTTTCTATCCTGCTCTTTAAACTCCAACTCTACATAAATACTGCCTCTCTTTCTCTCTTTCTTTCTCTCTCTCACATACATGCACAAAACCATTTCCAGCATGATTCTGAAATACGTAGGTATAGGCACAGCATGACATATGAATATCTTTTCTAATGACTTTATTATTAGCCTATCAAATTCTAGTCTGTAATATTTTTCTGGATTGCTGGTTACTTTACTATGTATAATTGTTCCTAAAAAGCAAACTTATTATTCCATTCAATTCTGATTCAAATTTTTGAAAACTGCCTGGACAGGTCTCTACACTTTTCTTGGCAAAGTTTTTCAAAGTTGTTTGCCATTGCCTGCTTTCCAGGGCAGAGAATATGTAACTGGCTTCATGCCCAAGGCAGCACTAGAACCAGTGGTGGGTTGCAGGTGGTACGCCCCAGTATGGGCGTACCGGTATCTGTGTTCTGGTACAGCTGCTCCGGAGGGGGCCCCCTCCCTCCCTCCCTCCTTACCTGTATTTGAGCTCTTTGCCACTTCCGTGCACATGCATGTAGCATACGGTGCCTGCGCAATGCTGCACTGAGCAGCTGGAGCATCGCGGAGGCATCACAGGAGGTAAGGATGCATGCGTGCATGCTGCGTGCGTGTGCACGCATGCTGCGCATGTTAATGCGGTGGACGCTGGGCTCCGTTGCACCAGGATCCGGAACCCATCACTGACTAGAACTCATAGTCTCCCAGGTTTTAGCCTGATACCTTAACCACAGGATGCACACATACATTCTTCTACTACAGATAGTCCTTCGTTTACAACAGTACATTTAGAGTCAAAGTTACAACAGCACTGAAAAAAGTGACTTACGGCTGTTTTTCAGTTACGACCTTTGCATGATCAGATGCTTGGCAACTGGTTCATATTTATGACCTTTCCTGTGTCCCAAAGTTATGTGATCACCTTTTATGACCTTCTGAAAAGCAAAGTCAATGGGGAAGTCAGATTCACTTAACCAAATTATTAACTTATTAAGTGCAATGATTCACTTAGCAACTGTGGCAAGAAGGGTCATAAAGTGAGGCAAAACTCAGTTAACAAATATCTCACTTAAAAACAGAAAGTTTGGGTTCAATTGTGGTCGTAAGTCAAGACTACCTGTATGTATATACATAAATATGTATAAAGTTTTCACACAACAGTTTCAATAACGGAAAACAAGTATTTCATTCTAAAAGCCCAAACACAACATGTATCAAAAATAACATCAAGCCGTCAACCTAGTAATTGTGACCAGAACAATAATTATTTTAATAAAGAGCAAACTCCATTGCAGCAGATGTTGTGGAAAATAACTGCTTATCAATAAGCAGTTGATTAGTTTTGATATGGGAAAGAGTGGTTGAGATTTCTGAAATGAAAAACAGATGGTTTCCAAATAATGGCTAAATCACCAAAGCTTTGTTACCCTTCACTGACTGTTCTTGTTGCACTGCAATTAAGGCCTGCCTAGCTACTTATGGGCAAGGGAGCAACAGCACTTTGTAATGATTGGCTGATTCCTGTCCGTTCGGGGAGGAATTCCAAATGAAAAAGTCATTCTGAGGAGCACTCCATAAATTGCCTGACCCGGATACACAAACTCAACTCCATAAAGCATTCGTGGACTATAGCAATCCAACCTTAACAAACCTGTACGTCTGAAGACTCCTCTAACCTTTAAATTTTATTCTATTACATAAAAGACTACGACGAACACCTTTAAAACCAGTTAGATAATGTGCAGTCAAGTGACTATCTAACTTTGGAAATTGGGCAAATCGGATGCACAACTGAAATTTATTCCTTAGTTATCACAGGGAGTCTGGATTTTTACAGCATGCTTGATTTGATTTGATTTAATAAATTTATAGGCCACCCAATCTCGAAGGACTCCGAGCGGCTTACAGAAAATAAATTTTTAAAAGTAAAGAGTTAAAAACGGAGGAAAACAGATTAAAAAACCACATCATGCACCCAGTCTAATCGGGGCTGGACCTCGGTCATGAGGTCAACAGCCGCAGGCCTGCCAGAATAGCCAGGTCTTGATAGCCTTTCGGAAGGCCATGAGAGTGGGCAGGGTCCGGATCTCTGGGGGTAGTTCATTCCATAGGGTCGGAGTGGCTACAGAGAAGGCCCTCCCCTGGGGAGCCACCAGCCGACATTGTCTGGCTGACGGTACCTGGAGAAGGCCCACCCTGTGCAATCTTATCAGCCGTTGGGAGGTTTAGGGCAGAAGACGGCAGAAGATGCTAAGATTGAAGCAAGGAGGCCCACTAACTCTGTACAATGTAAGGTTAGCCCTTTACTATAGGCATGTGGTTTCATAAATCACAGAATGCTAAATAGAATTTAAGTCACTGTTCGGTCTGCCTTGGGAGCATGGTTGTGCCTAGGCTAGTGTGCCCGTTACACTAACAGAAGTTGCATACACCCCATAGTGTGTTGTTTGAACACAATTTATCCTGGTTTAGTCAACAAGCTGTAGTTAAAATTGTGTCAATGTCTAAATCCAGTTCTCCCACTCCTCTGTATGGATGCACTTTTAGAAAAACAACCCTGGAGAAACATGCCCAAAACATCTTAAATATTTCTTTTGAATTCTAACTTTAAATCTGAGTGTCAGCACTACTTCATTGGATAATCAGAAAGAAAACCACAAGACTCCATTGATAGAAATCAAGTGTACTTTTACTAATTATAAATGAATAGAAGCGTAGCAAAGCGAAGACTGATTATTTAGGCACGAAAGCAAATGATATATAGAATAACCCATTCCCCACCCCTTGGCATCCCAGTCACAGTCCAATCATAATTCTCCCAAGTGTCAGGTGCGAGATAACTTCGAAAGGCATCACCAAGATGGAATGTCGGTGCTGTTGGCCTTGGCGGGAAACCTCCTCCGCATGCGCAGTAAGACAGGTGGCAGAAACTCCAGAATCTTCCTCCAGCACAATTAGTAATCCCCTCCCAAATACCATGCCCCCCCTCCCCGTTTCAATGGCAGCCGAAGCAGCAGCAAAGCAGAGGCTGACACTGAGCTTACATTTAAACAAAATGGGATTATTGAGCAAATTACCAATTGGTTACTAGTGCTGGTCATCTGTCAGAGGAACAAAATCCATAGCCCAAATACCTTCCACGTGTTTTGGAGAATGAGTGAGGAAAAAGGCATAGGGCAGCAAGCAAAGTCCTGTTGAGCTAGCAGAAGTCAACTTGCATAACACTGCATGTAGTTCTCACTTGTTAACATAATAAATGTACTACTCTAAGCCAAATGCTATGTACATCACAGCCAAAAGCCATTTCTCTCATAACACAAAAGCCAAATCCACCGACTACAGCAATATAACTCAAATAAATAAATACAAAACGTTGTGTCTCTTCTTATCTCTCCTCCAAAACTTTTTGGGACGTCCAAAATAAGCTAATATTTCAGGACAAAGAACAAAGACAGCTGCTTCTTACATTTTGATTAGATGAGCCAGCACTTCTGAATAAGAAAGCACTTGGATACTACTTTAATTACCACCAATAAAAATACACTGCTATTTAGAAAACATGAAACATAATATTAATTTACACTGGGAAAGCAGCAGTGTGTTTACTACTTAAAAGAAGTGGAATATCTGCCTTTAAATGTTACTGCAAAGTATGTATGTGATGCATTCATCACATATATAACAAGGAAACATAATTCATTTATTGTTTAAAGGTGCTTTGCGAATTCAGAAAATAGCATTTATAAAAATATTGATATTTGGGGCACTGATACAACAATATCAGCTCCAGTATTATTGATTCTAGAATAAATAATTAATAAGCTGAATTAAATGACAGGGTAGCATGGAGAGTACTTGCCTATAAAGTTGCCAAGAGTTGGACACAGTGGTGAGATTCAGCCAGTTCGCACCTATTCGGGAGAACCGGTTCTTAACTTTCTAAGCAGTTCGGAGAACCGGTTGTTGGAAGAAATCTTATTCTGTTTTTCCCCACTTTACAGGGCTAATCCTGTAAGGAAGGCAGGAAGGAAACATTCTGGTGTTGTTTCTAGCCTAATCTTTATTACCCTGCTTACAGAAACTGCCTCTCCAGTTAACCCTTGTTACATTGTAACAGCTAAGGTGAAGCGCCCATCGACCTGAATGACATTGAGTTGGCCACGCCCACCCAGTCACATGACCACTGATCCCCGCCTACCCAGCTGGTCATCAGGGCAGAGAACCGGTTGTTAAATTATTTGAATCCCACCACTGGTCGGACACAACTGAATGATTAAAAAAAGAACAATTGTATGATAAAGTTTCAGCTATAGTTCCTAACATAAATCACATTTTGGATTTCTAGTTATGAGGATGTGCTCATTCACATTTCAGCAGGTACTTTTTTTTAAAGGTCTCTTTTACTCTGTTCAATTTTGGGTACAGTTTTCCCACCTTTTATATTTACTGTATATACTCGAGTATAAGCCTAGTTTTTCAGCCCACTTTTTGGGCTGAAAAAAGCCGCCTCGGCTTATACTCGAGTCGGTGAAAAATTTGCCCGAAATGGAGGAGAAAAAGGGGTGGGGCCATGCCGCTGGGTGACACTTGTGAATGGCCCAGTGCCCCTGTGAGTTTCCCCTCCCTCTGTGTCAGTTTGCCGCGCAGCGTGCACCGCACCATCCCCCCTCCTCACGTTCTAATGTAATGCAGGGCTGTCTTACGATTCCCCTTCCACCCCCTCCTGCCGCTCTGCAACGATGTCCCACCTCCTCCTTGTTATGGCAAGCAGCCACATAGCGATGTCCCACCTCCTCTGGTACAGTGATCCAATGATAGGAATCACTGTGCCGTGTGTCATAGGAGGCGGGACATCGCTCCCGCGGCTGCACGGGACATCATCATCACAGCGGGACATCAGCATCATGAGGTGAGTGAAGTATTTCATTGAATACACCGCTAGTTTACTGTTTTTCTTTGAAATAAATATTCAAAAACATTATTGGTATCTATTTTTATTTTTGAAATTTACCGGTAGCTGCTGCATTTCCCACCCTAGGCTTATACTCGAGTCAATAACTTTTCCAGTTTTTTGTGGTAAAATTAGGTGCCTCGGCTTATATTCGGGTCGGCCTATACTCGAGTATATACGGTATGTATATGTTTCTATAGCCTCCTACCTTTCTTTCTTTTCCATAAATGAAGTAATTTTCCTCATATCAATTGCATCACAGATTTTAAAAAAAAGGATACACAAAGGCACCACAATGACTTTATCAAACTAATATGCAGTATGTGATTAGCCTTGTAAGAACATTATCTAAAATGATGGATGAAATACCACCATGCAGCCAAAATACAACTAAACAAAAAAAGAGGATAAAATTAAACCTGCCCTTAAAGCATTTGAACATATGATGGGGGAGTGTGTCACTTCCTCCTGCGTGATCTTTGGCTGGGTGCCTGCCTGCTTCATACTTGCAAATCCTTATGGCCAAGGAATGATAAAGTTGTCTGTGTTCAAATCACAATTCCAATGTTGTTAGTTGCAATGTAAACAGTGTGCTGGGGACAGCAGGTCAGTCATTATATCTGACCACTTTAAAGTGAATAAGCCGTATTTACTCAGACTTTACAAGACCTTTAGAAATAAGAGAGGAAGATAAAAGCAAGAATAATTTACAATATGAGCTATCCAGTCAGTGCAAATAAGGATCCCAGCACACAGATAAGTACAAATGTTTGCTCTGAGCACCATGTACATTTTAAATTCAGGCACTGTCTCAAAATAACAGATGTGACAGACAGCCTGCTGATTCTTAAATAGCAATAAATGTTGAAAAGGGCAACAATAATGCATTCTATGCCACTCCTTTCAAGTAAATCTTATCAACTTACAAGTCCTATACTGTATCCTCATCATCATATTACATAAGACTAATAAAAGCACACACTCAAGCTGATGCCTGGTGCACCAATTGCGACCCTACCTGGATCGGGAGGCTCTTCAGACAGTCACTCACGCCCTTGTGACCTCAAGAGGGGGAAGACAAGATACCCCCCTGCATACTACCGCTTTATCTCCTATGGACCGTTATTATTTATTATTCCATGCTTTATCTGGATTTGGAGGGTGTGAGACTGCAAAGCTGGTGCTGGATGATACCTGGGGCCTGTGCTTTGCCCCCCCCCTCCATCTACAACTATTTATAGAATACGGACCTTGGACTTTGGCCTAGGATTTCTCTGGAACTGGAGGAAGGGAGGCTGGCTCTTCTGGAACTCATAATTTTAAATTCTGTGTTGCGCAATTTTAAACGGGTATGTTGAGTGCGTGGAATTGAATGAGTTAGTATGAAAGACCCACTTTTAGTACTATTATTGCTGTATTCTTTTTATGTTTTAATTATATTGTGGGGACTGTTTGTGTGAGTGTCTGAGTATGCCTGATTCGGAGGACCTGGCGGGGCAAGCGGGGGCCATTGGGGTGGTTGGGGGAATTATGCCCACGGGAGAGAGTCGGAGCATTGCGATCATAACAGGGAGAGGCAGATATGGCGGGGACTTTAGGGCTGGCCATTACCGGGGAAGGAGGGTTCGCTATATCGCAGAGATCCCTCCTTCCGGCCCTATGAGTCCCACTCCAAGGTCAGATGGCGTGAGCGATCAGGACCCTGGTCTCAGGCTGCTGTCGCTAAATGCCAGGTCTGTTATTCATAAGGCTCCCCTCGTCCGGGACTTGATTGTAGACGAGGGGGCAGACCTGGCATGTATTACTGAGACATGGCTGGGCACGGAGGGAGGAGTCCCCCTCGTAGAGCTGTGCCCAGACGGGTTTCAGGTGCTTCATCAGCCGAGAGCCCAGGGAAGGGGTGGCGGTGTGGCTATTGTAGTCCGGGAGTCTTTAGTTCCTCGTAGGATCCCTGCTCCGGAGCTTGCCGGGTGTGAGTCCCTACTAGTGAAGTTGGACCTCAAGGGTCAAGCGGGTTTGCTGCTAACGTACCTGCCTCCCAACTGCGTTGCAGCGGCCCTCCCTGCGCTCCTCGAGTCAATAGCCGAGCTAGCAATTGAGTTCCCTAGATTAATGGTTCTGGGGGACTTCAATTTGCCTTCGCTCGGCGAACACTCTGACGGAGCGCAGGAGTTCATGGCCTCCATGACAGCCATGGGCCTGACCCAGGTAATTCGAGGCCCTACCCACTTGGCGGGACATACACTCGACCTCGTATTCCTCTCGGAGCAGTGGAGTTATGATCTTGGTCTGAGGGGAAATGAGACCATTCCCCTGTCGTGGTCAGACCACTACCTACTGAGGTTAGACTTCCGGAGGCCAAACCCCCACCGTGGGGAGGAGGAACCGACCAGGTGGTTCCGCCCCAGGCGACTGATGGACCCTGTTAGGTTCCAGACGGAGCTTGGGGTCATTCCAGACGCTCTCGCCCACAGTTCGGCGGAGACTATTGCTGCGGCCTGGCACTCGGCGGCATCGGAGTCTCTGGACCGAATTGCGCCACTACGGCCCCTCCGGGTCAGCGGCTCGCGGAGACCCCCTTGGTTCACCGAGGAGCTCCGCGAGATAAAGCGCCGGAGGAGACGCCTAGAGCACCAGTGGAGGTCCGACAGGTCCGTATCGAACCGAGCACTGTTGACAGCTTGCACCAAGGAGTATATTTGGGCATTGAGAACCGCCAAAAGATCACACATTGCCTCCTTGGTAGCGTCCGCCGAGTCTCGCCCAGCCGCCCTGTTTAGGATAACCCGCTCCCTCCTAAATAGGAGGGAGACGGGGAACCCCCTGCAGGGTAAGGCTGAGGAATATAGTCAGTTCTTGGCGGACAAAGTTGCTCGGTTTCGATCGGAACTGGACTCCACCCCCGCAGATCCAGCCGGGACACAGGGGAATAACTTGGTAGACCATCTCTGGGTTGAGTTTCAGGATGTTGCCTCTGGGGATGTGGACAAGGCTATGCGAGCTGTGAGTTCCTCCACCTGCATACTGGACCCGTGTCCCTCTTGGCTGACTACCAACAGCAGAGAGGTGACACGAGGCTGGATCCAGGCGGTTGTTACCGCCTCTCTTCGGGAGGGACACCTCCCCACCGCGCTTAAGGCGGCGGTGGTGAGGCCCCTCCTGAAGAAACCGTCTTTGGATCCAGCAGTTCTTAACAACTATCGTCCAGTCTCCAACCTCCCCTTTCTGGGGAAGGTTGTTGAGAAGGTGGTGGCCTTACAGCTTCAGCGTACCTTGGAGGAAGCTAACTATCTTGACCCCTTCCAGTCTGGCTTCAGGCCCGGTTACAGCACTGAAACCGCTTTGGTCGCATTGACCGATGATCTCTGGAGAGCCAGAGATGGAGGCCACGCGTCCATCCTGGTTCTCCTCGACCTCTCAGCGGCTTTCGATACCATCGACCATGGTATCCTTCTGCGACGACTGCGGGAGGTGGGGGTGGGCGGCACTGTTCTACAGTGGTTCTCCTCCTACCTCTCGGACAGGTCGCAGTCGGTGTTGGTGGGGAGGGAGAGATCGTCCCCGAGGCCCCTAACCTATGGGGTGCCGCAGGGCTCGGTTCTGTCCCCCCTACTATTTAACATATACATGAAACCGCTGGGCGAGATTATTCGGAGGCACGGGATTAAGTACCATCAATATGCGGACGATACGCAGTTGTATCTGTCCGCCCCGTGCCAACTCAATGAAGCGGTGGACGTGATGAACCGGGGCCTTGAGGCTGTTAAAGACTGGATGAGAGCTAACAAACTGGTACTCAACCCGGAAAAGACCGAGTGGCTGTTGTGTTTTCCTCCCAAAAATTTGGCTAATGTTCCAACAATCAGGCTGGGGGGGCAAAATTTACACCCCTCAGACAGGGTCCGCAACTTGGGAGTCCTCCTGGATTCACAGCTGAGTTTTGAGCATCACTTGTCGGCTGTGACCAGGGGGGCATTTGCCCAGGTTCGCCTGGTACGCCAGTTGCGGCCCTACCTGAACCGGGAGGCTCTCACAACAGTCACTCGAGCCCTTGTGACCTCTAGGCTGGAATACTGCAATGTGCTCTACATGGGGCTGCCCTTGAAGAGCATCCGACGACTTCAGCTAGTTCAGAACGCGGCCGCGCGAGTGATTATGGGCGCACCACGGTTCGCCCATATAACACCAATCCTCCGTGAGCTGCGCTGGCTACCTGTTGATCGTCGGGTGCACTTCAAGGTCCTACTTACCACCTATAAAGCGCTCCATGGTAGTGGATCTGACTATTTGAGAGACCGCCTCCTGCCAATTAGCTCCCTGCGTCCCATCAGATCGCACAGAGTAGGCCTCCTCCGAATTCCATCCGCCAGTCAGTGCCGACTGGCGACTACGCGGAGGAGAGCCTTCTCAGTTGCAGCTCCGACATTATGGAACACCCTCCCCGTGGAGATCCGTACCCTCACCACAGTCCAGGCCTTCCGCACAGCCCTGAAGACCTGGCTATCCCGTCAGGCCTGGGGATAGGATTACTCTCACCCCGCCCGAATGTTGAATGAATGTTGTGTTTTTATGGATAATTTTCTTTTATTCACGATTTTTTTTTTCCTTTAAGTCTTGTCTTGCACCCCCTTCCCCTCATTATTGTAAGCCGCCCTGAGTCCCTCCAGGGAAAAGGGCGGCATATAAATTCTTAATAAAATTAAAAATTAAAATTAAAAATTAAAATTATTGTAACGCGCTCTACATGGGGCTGCCCTTGAAGAGTGTTCGAAGACTTCAGTTAGTCCAGAATGCAGCCGCACGAGCGATTGTGGGTGCACCTAGGTACACCCACGTCACACCTATCCTCCACGAGCTGCACTGGCTACCCATTAGTCTCCGAATCCGCTTCAAGGTGCTGGTCGCTACCTATAAAGCTCTACATGGCATCGGACCTGGGTACCTGAGAGACCGCCTCCTGCCTATTACCTCCCTCAGACTGATAAGATCTCACAGGTTAGGTCTCCTCCGGATTCCATCTGCCAGCCAATGTCGGCTGGCGACTCCCTGGGGGAGAGCCTTCTCTGTTGCAGCTCCAGCCCTCTGGAATGACCTCCCTGTGAGATCCGGACCCTTACTACCCTCCTGGCCTTCCGCAAAGCCACCAAGTCCTGGCTGCTCCAGCAGGCCGGGGGGCTTGTGAAATACCCAGCCCCACGGAAATTGTGAATGTTGCGCCTTTTTTTAAAAATGTTGTCTTGTCTATTTATCCCCTTTCCCTTGTCTGTTGTGAGCCGCCCGGAGTCCTCCGGGAGTGGGCGGCATACAAGACAAATAAAATGAAATGAAATGAAATGAAGTGAAAATATAAACACTCATAATAAAACCTTTACTGCATAATGCCTGTAATTCATCCCTCCCTTCAAGATGGAGAGAGCTGCTTTCATCTTGGGAATACATGATACCTTAAGACAGGGGTGTCAAACTCGTGGGGCACAGGCCAGATGTGTCACACGCTGGCCACACCAACACCGTTTAGCAAAGGGGAAAAATACGTCATGTGATGCCACTGTGACACAGTGAGTTTGGCACCCCTCCCTTAACAGAAAATTCTCACTTTGGAGCATCACAACATCTCATGACGGATGGAAACTTTTAGCATACAGTACAACCTCTACACACAAATCTTGGATAAAATATTCCATCTGTAGGAGACAGTCCCATAGATAACCAGTCCACAGGCCATACAGGCAATCAATCTATTTCCCAAAGGTGCTTCATTTGAAAATTTAAAAATAGCAATGTAGACAATGTGGACAGTGTAGAAATATGAAATATAAACAAATAAAAATAAAAAGAAATCCTGGAATTTCATGGACCCAACCATACTTTGGAGAGGCGATATTGCAGAAATGGGTTACCAGTGATGGATTTTCTGATGTTTTTAAACTCTTTGTTCTAGGCTACAGCCCTAGGTTTCTCCAATTAGTGACAATACTTAGCTTCTGAGCATATACATGGCCAATTGGTACACATAAAAAACATATATGTCCTATTAGCAGAAGATGCACCATTTCTGCAATTAATAATGAGACTGGGCTATGAAAAACATACAAAAAACATATGTGGAAAAAATATGAAGAACATTATTTTAGCAAGGGCGTTTAACTCACATCTTCTGTTTTCAAAAAGAAATATCTGTTTTCTGAATTATGAGAAGAAAGCTTTTGAAAAATTCCCCCATTTAAATAAAGCAAATAAAATCATTCTAATCACAGACTGAAATTATGAATGGAGAGTTACTCTAAATCATCCTTTACCTGTCTATCATAACTATTTATTTATAAGATTTATTTTGTGGAAGCAGTATACTATGACACATTCACACTGCAACAATCCCCAACAATTCTGGAGGCTTTCAAGAACAGACTGGACAGCCATTTGTTGGAAATGATATAAGGTCTCCTGCTTGAGCAAGGGGTTTGACTAGATGACCTTCAAGGTCACTTCCAACTCTGTTATTCTATGGCTTCTAATTCCAAAATGACATGCCACCGTCACATACCGATGTTGCAATACCAGATGAAAGTACATAAATTGCAGCTTTTATATCATGACATTGCACATATTTTATTATTTCTTCCCTGGTAGATAACCACATTTTCACTTACACTCAATAAGCATGACCACAGGAGATACAATCATCATCTTCTTTTAAAGACCGCATCATTCCTTGCGGGATGGAGTCTGGGCAACTGAATGGAGCTAGCAGAGTGTTTATTGGCCGGATGCCCTTCCTGTCGCCAATGCAGAGTTTTGTTCAGTAGATATAGTCTCATCATGCCCCTACCTAGGATCGAACTCACAGCCTCCTGCTTGTGAGGCGAGAGCTCCACCTCTAGGCACCACTCCACCACAGGAGATATAATAGGCCAGGAAAAATGCAAATGGCAAGGAGTACTAAAGTTAGGCGACCCTCTGTTGTGTTTCCTGTAGCTCTAGTATTTACATATGTGACTAGACTTTGGGCATTTGTGGATTATTGGGGAAAATACTTGTTCTTCTTTCCTATTTAAATAAATTCATACATACTTGTATTACCTGAAGATCAATTTTCCTCCTTAGGAATTTTTAGAAGAATATTTGCAAGGAGAAATAATGACTTTTAATTCCTATTTATATTGCTTGTTTTCCATACTAGAGACTTTAGCTCCACTGAAAATGAACAATATTTGGGGGAGGAGTGTTTATCTGGGGGATTATCTGACAGACAATATTGGATCTCTTTTTGCTTCCCCTGATTTTACTACCTGGGGGAAGTGCTAAGAAAAGATCCCTTTGCTTGCACCTTAAAATCTTTGTATGAGAGGGGAGCATTCTAGCAGTGATGGATAGATAATTGCTGTGGTTGTTGTTCTGACTTGCTTTTCCTTTTCTGTCTCTTTCCTTTAAAGCATAGCAATTAAAGTACTGAAGCGGGCAAAGATAATTTCCTTTTTTTTGCTGTTGTTCTGATTTGTTTTTCCTTTTCTCCCTTTATCTTTTCTTAGGTTGGTGACATGATTAGAAATTAGACAGAATAGAAAGAAAAAGGCTTTTAATAAAGAGTGTCAGGACTAAAGCTAGAATAAGTGATAGAAATAAGGTAAGGGGGGATATTAGTGTCTACATTTTTATATAATAAAATAAAAATAATAACAAGAGAAAACATGGAATAATTGAATAATGATAGATTGCAAAGTAATATAAATGTGAATTATTATTAGAAAAACATAAGCTGATTGAATGTAATAATTATGATTAACTTATCAGTTTTACTTGTATTAGAATGTACCACACTCAGGTACCACACTGTTCACGCATTGATTCGATATATCTGTAGAAAATAACAAACTTGGGGGAAAAAGAGCATTCCAGCAGTGCATTTCCCACCCCCCACCCCCAATTATTTCTCATATATTTTGCTGAAATAGAATTTGCTTTTAAGAAGGAAAATCACATTGCTCCTTCAGTTTACTTGCAGAACAGCAAACATATGTATACCAACCATCTATCTCTGCGATCATTTTTCTAGCAGCTTGGTGGCGCAGTGGTTAAATGCAGCACTGCAGGCTACTGCTAGATCAGCAGGTCAGCGGTTCAAATCTCACCGGCTCAGGGTTGACTCAGCCTTCCATCCTTCCGAGGTGGGTAAAATGAGGACCCAGATTGTTGGGGGCAATATGCTGACTCTCTGTAAACCGCTTAGAGAGGCCTGAAAGGCCTATGAAGCGGTATATAAGTCTACTGCTATTGCTATTGCAGCTTTCCTGGTTCTTGTGTTTTGGTTAAATTTCAAGGAGAAACCTTATACGGAGCACCTCCTATTAAGTGTTAGATGAGATGGGCAGGAGAGAAAAGAGAGGGAGGAAGACTTTTCTCAGATTGGGAAGTGTGTTTTGAGTTATGGAAAGCTAAACAATAGAAAATCACAATACTACCAATAGCTGTCTCTTATCATTGCCACCAATTAATGAAGCTCAAAAATTCCACTAGAAGACATTTGAAAGAAATTTTCAAGTTTCTGAAAGGAATGGACAAAAAGAAATGGGTCTTTTGTAAGAGAAATAAGCTTGGGAAAAATTACCAGGCAGATTTGACCATGACATTACCGGAAACATCTTAGTCATTGAGCTGCTCTAAGACAACCCAGTCTAGGCCAGTGATGGCTAATCTTTTCTGGACCAAATGCCCAAACTGCATGCATGCGCACAAACCCCCAAAATGCAATGTGTGTGTGGCCCCCATGCTTGTGCCCTGCCTTGTGCATGCATGTGCGCCCCCCGCACACACCCGCCCTCCATGCATGCACACATGTCCCCCCTGCATATTCTGCCCACACATGCACACGCCCCCCGCACGCCTTCCCACATGCACCGCAGAGACCTAAAGACCACTGGCTGGCTGGAGGTGCATGCGCAACGGAGCTGAACTGGGGTGATGGCTTGCATGCCATCTCTGGCACGTACGCCATAGGTTCACCATGATAGGCCTAGGCTAACTATCTGTCACATGTATCATCCAAAGAAGAAGCAACACTTCCTCGTTGTATATCCCAATGACTCTTATACACAGGAATGTTGGAATAGAAGTGTATGGATATTTGTTTTACTTTTTAATGAAATTTATGTGAAGTTTCTGTGAAATTTCCATGAGATAAATTTCTATCACAAGAAGTATTTTTAATTGATAATGAATGAGTCCAACAAAATGAAGATTCCTGCAGTCTGTAATGCAACATAGTGAATTGGGAAAATATTTTGGAGCAAAATATAATAGCAGAACTTTGTCAAGCGAATTTCATAGATCTAGGTAATAATTGTTGCAAGTAGCTGAGGTCAGAAATGAAATACAGACCTATTAGTATAAACAAAAGCCTCTCCTTGATACCACATTCCAAAATCAGGAAAACACACTCACAGATTGCTGCGCATTTGCACCGGTAGTCTTATATTGAATCATGTCATAAATTCTTCTGCTTTCACCTTTCCAAATATGCAGTCCATATGCTTAATAAATACACCCAATTTTGAAGTAGAGGCACTCTGGAGACTTCTTAAATCGTGGCATTTTCACAAGGCCGCTGCCAGTTTACTGTTCCTTATTTTCTCAGATACCCAATGTACTCGTAGTGCCAATGACAAGTTTGAACTGCACAAGTTTATCAATCCTTTCAAACTAAGTGGAAACAGATATTTTAAACACATTCCTTAATCTGACTTATACCAGGCAAGTTTCCTAATGGTGCAGTAGGTAATCAATATTGTTGCCAGTTGATTTATATTGCCTGTCAAGGAGAAGAAATCTTATGCTTTCAGGTGAAACCTGTTTGCAGATACTCTTGACTAACCGCATGCCTCCAATCCACACAGCAGCTCTTGTGCACGCCTTTGTGGTTATGGAATCAGTTTCTTTCATATATGCTCATTTCCAAGGCCCATGGGGCATATTAATTTATATGCAGTGCTGCAGTCCAAAATTCAACAGCACATTATTCTTACCAGCTGCAAATCCCTTCATTTTCTACCAAGGGTTTAGAATGGTATGCAGCTGGTCCTATAAAATATTACAGTATTCAAGGTGATGCACCTTTTATACAGCATGGATCAAGCTGTACAAAGCTGCATTTGATCTGACTGTGACATGTGAACCAGTTTATGCAGGTTGAGCTGACACTTGGGTTATATATCATGAGATACTTTAGAACATATACAATGTTCTATCAGAAAGCAACTTGTTAATTTTGAAATGCTGGTTTTCAGAAGTTTAGCAGGACATGAATTAGAATTAAATGAAGGAATATTCAGACCAGACCATAAAAAATCTTTCTTGACCAAGATCTTTAGAACTATGCTACTGTATTGTTATGCTTGATACCTGAAAGACTTCCATCAATGTAGAATTTTGTGATCAGTAACCACTTCTGTGTGTATTATATTGCAAAAGTGTAATCTACACAAGGCGGGCACTTTTTTATTTGTATACAGATAGACATTAATTCATTGTAATATTTTCAGTATCTAAGAATAGATTTATGATGGTAATAAGGTCAATCCAAAAGTGTAAGAGATGGCAGTTTAGCCAAATGCAGCCTAGGGACTTTCATTAAAGTTGAGCAGAATATTCAGTGATCACATCTAAGGCAAGTTTCTATATGTTCTCCCCTTATTAATTAATTATTATGATTTGTAATCAATACTAATTTTTATCTCTCCTAAAAGTTAAAGATATCTGTATAAAACTGTGTTCAAAAAAGGACAAAAGCCTTTGCCAAAGGATTTTGAATATCACAAAACTGATGTAAGATGTCAGAAAAGACATGATTTCAGCCTGTTCCATTTAACTGAAAGTAAGTAAGTAAGTAAGATCTTTATTACGGTCAAAGACCAGCAATATACATTTGTCTTTACACTAGTATTAAAAATACTAACATTAAAATATAATTAAAAGTATTTACAATAAAAGTGGATAATAACATTATGGTCCAAAGATTGTTAAAGGTATGTCCAGATAATTGGTACAAGATGGTGCTATACTGTAGCCAATTTTTTCTTATGGACATTGCATTGCATCTTATGTTCCATTTAACTAGTTTATCCTAGTGTGTCAGCAGTAATGCACTTTCAATATTAATTACATGACCTTCAGAAAGCAACACAGTTTGTTCTTGTTTTGTCTAATCAAAACATTAGTTTCACATTAAAAACAATAGCCTAAAGATATTTTGCACAAGTTGTTGCATATGCAAGGATAAAAATCAAGCTTGTTCCATAGACCTACCTGAGAAATGCTATACAACCTTGTTTTATAATCACAATTTATCTTCTTCTAGCCTGCACTCTAATCAGGGGTTAATGGTGTTCAGAATTCTGTGACTTACTGTGAGATGTGAGTTATTGGAGTCAGCAAAGTCTCCCCTTCCAGGTCAAGTTCATCAGCAAAGCTGTTTGTTCTAATGAATGGTCCTGTATGTGGCTCTAAAAATGGAGAGTTCCTTTTAACTGTGGAAGAAAAACAGGCAAGCAATGGTCATCTATATCTAAGGGCTACAAAACATTTTAAAAGTTGTAAAATATTGAGGAATATAGAGAAAATAATTAAAAGGCAGAATCAAATGTAAGTTTATAATTTAAAAAAATGGTATTCCTACCTAAGTCTATTTAAAGAAAAGGAGAAGATGAGGGTTTTTTTTTAATGGTTGTTTTTGCTCGGGGATTATGGTATAAATGTCTGTCCTTGTAAACTATTTTTTCCCTTTTGGTAATATAGAAAGCAGTGCTTTTAGATATAAGAACTCTATGTATTTAACAAAAGCAAAGAAATATAATGAACCTTAAAAGATATACAGTACTTTGCAGCAATTGTGGATATTAGCAAGCTTAACATGTGGAATTTTATGAGAAAAATAAAAGCATAACACTTATTAAGTATAAATATTATACTTAAACTGGGTGTTGTCTAATAGATTATATTATTGGATATGTCCAATAACTTGTAATACTTTAGAAACAGAACAAGACATGTATTTTTAAAATGTTCTTAACAATAGCACTTCCTGTCAAAAATCTTATAAAATTGAGGCAAATCCATCTAATAGACACCGTGTCTAGGGCTTACAAACTCCTAATCCACTGCCTTAACCACTTGCTTTAATACTTACTGAGATCAAGTCCCAATAAACTGATGATGAACATAGGTCCTGGCAATACTGTTATAACCCTCACCCTCTAGGTTATTATCATAACATGATAATACTTAGAGCCTCTAAGGGTTTTAATGTGGTCCTGAGCAGAGGTAAGCAATCTTTTTTTTCTATCACGAGATGTACTTTCTCAGAGGTAATCTGACAGAATCACCCAAGTGGAAATATGCAGAGCACAGAGTAATTTTGACTGTGCAAGATGATTTCCATGCCAGGGGATCTGTACTAAATATGCCAACCTCAGGCAGGTTAAGAGTATGAAAGTAAAGAATAGCTGAGTTTACCTGGAGAACTGGGAGATGGTTGCTCTGAAGTAAAGGATGTCCAGGAATGCTGTCGGTCTGAATAAACAGATGAAATGGACAAGAGGGAGTGGACAGAACAGGGAAACAGAGAAGGAGAAAGTGATCTAGGGCCTCTGTTTCAGCATCAAAGTCACAATTAAGAAAACAAGAAAGAAGGTTTTAAAATTATCATTTCAATTAAAACAATGCTGGTAAGACACATGCATCAACTGTGTCATTTGTGTATTATACAAGTGCCAAATGAAAATACACAATCTTGCCCAGCATATTCTAATAAACAGTGCTACAACAATTGTTAACATATATCAGGAACTGCCTTGATCAAGGTAACCCTGTTCCTCTGTGCAGACATCAGGAGCGATATACGGATTGCAGGCCTTGCAATAGCTTTCATGTCTGACCCACACTTGCATTGCATAAGGCCTTGACAACTGTTCTGTTCAAGCAGACCTTTGGCCTTGGGTGACTGAGAGGTGATTGTTTTTTTAATGTTTGCAGCATGCTGATATGTTTAGTTGCTTTGTTGTACACCATTCAGAAAGGAGTGATTGGGATGGCCTACAAATGTTAACATTCTAACATAAAAAAATTAAGGGGAAAAAAGGCAGTGATAGCATTCAGTGATCTTCTTATCCTGAAATTTATTTCATTGATGGAATCTGTAGGAGTTAATTCCTCCTCTGCAGACCCTCATGTTTCCTTGGTGAGTTTTGCAACATATTAAGGAGCTGGAAAGGGGAAATGTGACTTTTGCTTCCTTAGATGATGTTTCTGGACTGATCTACCTGCTTCTTACAATTATAGGAATATGAAAGGTACTTATCATGTCATCTTAAAAATAAGCTGTTTTCTTCCTTTAATAGGTGAATAATAGGAAGTGTTGCCAATTTGCTTCCTGCACTTCATGCTAAGTTAATAAGTAGCGAGAGGGTATGGAAATCATGGCAAGCAATGTTAAAATTCATAATCCAGCATGCTATAGGTAAAGATAGCTTCCTTAACTTACCAAGAAATTTTAACATGCCTGTTTTTCCTGTATACTTGTAAGAGTTTTAAGAGAACAGAAAACAGGGAGAAGGGGGAGAAACAAAAAACAGATGTCAGAAGGAAAGGAGATTTTTGTTCCAAAACTAGAGTCAGCATCTTGTCTTTTAAACGTTAGAAATCCCAATTAAAGGTTAGTATCAGTTGTGCCCAGAAAGCAACGAAAGAGATGCTTTGACATGTTTTGACTTGCATAATCTATTCAGAAATCCAGAACTAGATGTGAACTTATAACCTGACACACATTCAAATGTGCCATTTTTCACAGATAGTTGTTTTCTACTCCATATTTTTAAAAATTGCAATATATCTGTACAAACTTGTCAAATATGTTTTAAATAAAAGGGATACAAAATGTCCAGATATTCAAATCTAAAGCAGATGTGTATACATATGTATACATACACATACACATATAGCCCACCAGCACTTTAAAATTGTGATTTTAAAAGTGTTTTCTAAGGTTTTTGTTCTAAAATACGTAGTTCTAAAACTGAATAAAAAGAATTGAACTATTATTGTATAAATGTATTTTCAGCGTGGGATGGATTGCAGAGGTATATTGTAATTTGTTGAATCTAAATCCATGCAAATATCCGAGCGATGAGACCAGATACTATTTTAATGATATTGAAGCAGAACATTTTAAATCAATTCTCACAAGCAAAAACTTTTTTTTTTAAAGAGACCCTTGTCCAAAACAACCTCCTAGATAGAAATTATATGTTCTATTGCATTCTGGGGTTATTAAAATCACATATCCATAAAAACTTTCCATCTGATATCCTTAGACACAATGATATCTTTATATCATTAGACAGACAGAAAGTTGTAATCATTGGCATTGGAATGGAAACAATGAAAAATATATTTGTATGGGTAGTGGCAACCAATTACAAAAATGCTGAAAATAATACATGACATAATAATATTGAATTAATACATTACTTAAGACCAGTATTTCTCAATCTTAGCAACTTTAAGATGTGTGGCGTTGAAGTCATTATTACAACTACAATATAGAGTTTAAGACTCAGATGCCAGTAACATAGTTTGGTCTCGTTTAAATTGTAGCTCCTTATTTTAATGCATGCAAGTTATATTTTAGTCTTTCCAATTTGATGGCCATTTTACTTCTAGTAAATAAAATAACTGAAAGTCTTACCAGAATTTTCATAGCTATCCATTTGAAAAACAGCTTTCCTATCCTCCAACACATGGTCAAATGTGATTTGTGGAACAGGTAAAATTTTATCAGGAGAAAGTGATCCATTATCCTTTTCTGTTTTGGTTTTCTTCTTTTTTACCTAACAAAAACAACTATTTAAATATTTTTTAAAAAAACAAACCCCAATCCTTTAATTCATCTCCATAGGATAATTTAAAATTAGAAAAAAAACCTAGAGAAATTACAATGTATGTGAATATTATACAATTTAACCTCCATTTATTCCAATCATAAAAGAGTAAATAAAGTGTAAAATGTTCTAACCATTATAATTCAAAAGGTACATGTTTCTGCTTTACAACTGTATTATCATGGATCTTCCTTTGCAATTATTTAGAAAAATGTAATCTTTTTACATTAAATGATCATAGTCATTAATAAAGTCTAAATGAGGTGATGACTTGACTCACTATTCATTCCATCCATCCATCCATCCATCCATCCATCCATCCATCCATCCATCCATCCATCCATCCTTCCTTCACTATAACAAAATTAAATTGCTTCAGATGTCCTTAATGAGGAATTAACTTGTTTACCAGGCTCAATATTATTTCTTGAGAATGGCATTGAACTCCTGGATATCTGATCGGGGTTTCAGGAGTTATTCTGTGAAATCATTAATAATTACCCATTGAAGCACATAAAGGGCAGTGTGGAGGCTGACAAACCCTTAGGTCCCTTCCAGTTATGATTCTATGATTCTCTTTAGGTAACATACAGAGTTTTAGAAATGTTACCAAAGACCCATAACGTTTTACAGTTTGGTTCTTTGGTACCTAGTAGCTATTTTCTTTATTTTGAAGTGTTGTCTTTAATCCATCTCAGAGTATTGACATACCCAATGCCTCTATCCTCTTTTCATTCTGGAAACTTTTTTTTTTTTTAAAGATGAATATAAAAAAATTATCTACATCTTTTCCACCTAATGGGAAATATCGATATTAAATTAGAGTTAAAATCACACATATAAATAAACAAAACAGAATTGCCTTGTTTGAACAGGGTTTTTTTGGAGGGTGGGGACCACCCTGTACACAATTCTTCTCTACCTACTTAATTAGAATTCTTTGCCAGCACAGGAAGCATTATCCTTGTCCAAAGGGTGGGGTAGAAGAGATTTCATAAATCATGTAAAAGGTCTCCTAAATCTGTTGGGACTATGTCACTGTCATTGTAACTGTTAACTATGCATATAACATGTTTCCCTGAAAATAAGACCTCCCTGAAAATATTGCAACACAGCAGCAGCCATGAGGTGACCATGCTTGCCGCCTCCTGCACCTCAAAAATAATAAGACCTCCCTGAAAATATGGCCAAGCACTTATTTCAGGGGTCAAAAGAAAATAAGACACTGTCTTATTTTAGTAGTTAAAAAGTTACCAGATCCATTGCTATGCATCACCAGAAATATTCTACTGAAAATATGAGTTAGCTTCTAGGAAGAGCCCATATGAAGCAAAATTTCCCCATAGGTCTCTGTATTCCTGTGACATATATTCTACTGAATATACTTCGAGATGCTGGTTCAATTACAAATGTATTTAGATGGTATAATTTCAGATGTAGATTATACTGGACTCAGGGCATTATCATGAAGAAATAAACAGCAAAATATTTCAGGACGAATACTGTATTCCCTTGAGCTATATTCCAAAACATTGTAAAATAACGGTTTGCCATTTGTTACCCTTTTTAAAATTCCTCACAGTTTCTCTAACTGCATGTTCTCCTGAAGAAAATATTTTGAAGGATAAACTTGCCCCCCCACCCCGTTATGCTTGTTACTGAAACAAGAGAAGTTTTTATGCATTTGAAGCACTGAACAACGAAGGAGTAACACAACACTCCACAATTTTATAAAAGTGTCATGTCAGGTAGGCAGCCTCTCATATTCCACACTGTAACACTACATGAAAAATAACATCTTCTGCATGGATGCTTTATTTTGGAGAGGTCAAAATATTGAACAAGGCTATGTACCAATACGCCTACTTGATGGGAAAAACATCATTTCCACCCAGCTTTAAATATTAAGTTATAAAAAACATCAAATTAAAAAAAATGGTATTCATTACCGACACCATTGCTATTTTCTTTGGCTTGGGACTAGGAGACAACAGGTGATAACTTCTGGAAGGCTTTTTAATATATATTTTCCATGTGGAAGAATCTGGGTTTTCTGATGCGTAGCACCTCCAGGCTGTCTAAAATATTTGTTAGAAACACACACAAAATAAAGTTAGCAAGAAAACAGTTGTGCATCTTTCAGATATTAGTTGAGGTTACACTTTTATATCTCTAAAGAATACCCTAAGCCAGGAATTGTAGAAATTTCAAAACAGAGGGAGAAGAGTGGAGGAATAAAAGAAAAGAAAAAAAATATGTCCCTCTTATGAAACAATGAGTTACTGAGCATACTTTACATTTAGTTTTTGAACAGGTCCAAATTTTAAAAAATGCAATTATGACTCAAAGCCTCACACTGCTTCCTTCTGCAGTAGATGCAAATGAAAACTGGATGAAGACTGAAAATCATCAGCCCAGTTTCATTACTGGAAAAATAAAATAATAATCTTTCTGAGCAACGTTTGATAATCATAACACCAAATCTATCCTTTTAATAGTTGTAATACATGTAAGAAAACTAGTATTTAAGCATGAAGGCACCTGAATAAGAGAAGCAGCTGCTGGAATTTGTCGGTTAAAATGCTTTTGCCTTTGTTTCTGCTGTACCTTGAGAGCAAAACCAGAACCAAGGATTCCCTGAGGAACAGAGGAAATTAGAAGAATAAACCAATCAATCAGTTACATAAACGCCATTTCAAATATAAGGTTTGTGGTAAATTCAGCTACCATGGAATTTGGAGCAAAGGATGAGATTTTAATGAATTTGGGCATGTTTATTGACAGCTGCATCATCCCTGAAATATCCAATTAACTCTATTTGAGGTGGAATATATCCAGTATTTTATAGTCTCTAGCATTTGCACACTTAGGAATTGCACCGAGTGATTGTTGCATAATATAAACTCATAGCATAAAAAGTGGGTCTTATTCTTGCTGTTCATAATATATTTTACATATATGAATATTAACATATATTGAAGTAATACATCCATGACATTCTGGGGTTGGTAACAAAATGAATACATAAATGTCAGGATCTTTTGAATTGGTTTTGGCAGTGCTTTGAATTATTATTTCTGCAAAATGGAAACAAAACAGTGAAATTATTGTTATTGCTGCTGCTAACATATTTCCTTGATCACCCTGAACTTCTCAGCTGCTTAACTTTTATTTTTGAACAAATTCCACTAGAAAACTGTCCCCTCAGGAATTAAATAAAGTGACATAAGCCAGGGAGACAGCAGATCACTATATATTGAATACTTCAAGGAATTTTAAACCTATTTCTTGTGATTCATTGTGCAAGAGCCTTACATATTAAATGTTTTTCCTTCTTAAGAATTATCAAAAGCATATGTTGCCATCAAATTATATGAAGATGGTAGAAAACAACTGCAGAATCTATCTCTACTGTATATTACAGTAAGTGTGTGTTTGTATGTATGAATATGACAGCAATGGAACGCAAGATCGCAGGGAAATCACAGCATACTTAAATAAAGATCTAGGTATATCCTACCAAATGCTCAGAAAAGTTTGAAGCGATAATGGTAACATCATGTTTTACTGAAATAATGTTTATTATTGCCTTTATGTTTCCTGTTTTGGGTCCCCCCCCCTCTTTAACTCATGTAAGCTGCCCAGAGTCATTTTGGAGTTGGGTGACAATTTAAATCTAAATCAACATTATTCCTTATTTTGCTTTTACAATTAATATTTTAGTTTTTGCCCTTATGGCAGTCAACATAACAAATTTTCACCCTTTGTAAGCTGTATTGAGTTCAGTGCAATGCAAAAGAAGTAGATAAAATTAATGTATAGTTAATATTACATTACATAAGGGCTGATAAAAATCAATCCTAATATATGTATGTACAACTAAAAAAAGTTTGGACTTACTGCAGGCAAGGCAAAAAATGATATTGCAAATACAGAAAAGCAAGATGCAATAGTTTTTCCTATCCATGTTTGAGGCACCTTGTCTCCATAACCAATGGTTGTAACAGTCACCTGAAATCAAGAAATAAATATGATTATCATGCGGTCATCTAGCTTTATTATAAAATTCAAAATATTTCTGAAGTATATTTATGTATTACAAACTATATATTTTATAAAAACTTAAAAAGCTTTTTATTCTTAAGAAATTAAAATTATTTTATAGTTACCATACCCTGATGTATACAATGGTACTTTTATGTCTTTTAGGATATGTCTATATATGCAAATTAACTAATATACTTATACAACTGTCTAAATTCAGAACAGCAGCTGTCCTGCTTTTCCAGTCAGTGTTGGACTCTAGGAATAAAGTGTCTGAAAAGATCAGTTTTAGCTCATTAAAAACAAAAACACAATTTCACAAAAATACCTTCACTTTAGTTTAATTTTTAAATTATTTTTTCAATCTTTCAAGCATAATTTAACAAAAATATCCTCACTTTATTTTTTTTATGAATAACTCAAGGTGGCACACAATTACTCCTTCTCCTATTTTCCCCACAAAAACAATCCTGTGAGGTAGGCTGGGCTGAGAGAGAATACGACTGGCCCAACGTTACCCAGATGGCGAAAAGTGGGATTAGAACTCTGAACAGGTCTTCCTGCCACAGAGGACAGTAATCAGGTAGAGTCTAGAGATTTGCATACAGAACACACAAACTAGAAATCACCACTTGCATCAGGTCAAGTCAAATTTTTTTAATATGCAGCAGAAAAAGAGAAGTAGAAGTTGCGTTCCTGGTGGGTGGGTTGGTGGTGGTGGGAAGATGATGTCATGATTTGTGCCTTCAAGCAATGCTACATGGCTAGTACACATACTGGAGCAGATTAGACATGATAATCAACTTCTATTAGTCTTTTAAAATCCTTCTTTCAAAGTTCATAATTTAGTCACTTATCTTACTAAATAGTATAGGTCAGTGAAACTTTTTTTCCTCTGGTGCCGAAAGTGTGCGTATGTGTGCAACAGCACATTCGTGTATGCCCACACCCATAATGCAATGCCTCCTGTGTACCCCACCACCTGCACATGCATGCATGATTCCCATTTCCCCACCCCCTGCGCATGTGTATGCGAATCCGTGCTTCCTCCACCCTTGTGTGTGGGCCTCCCCACTCTCCCCTTGCTCCAGCACATGCTCGTGTGCTCACCTGTACCCCCCAGTGCATGTACGCATGCCCCCCGTGCCCCGTTTTGGGCTAGCAGGCCTCCCTAAACCCTCCTGGGACCAAAAATGGGCTGTGGGGTCCCAGGAGGCTTCAGGGAGGTCTGCTAGGCCCAAGATGGGGTGTGGGGGAGTGGTGCCACCCCTCCACATGTGACCTCCTGCCCCCCGGCACATGTGCACACATCTCTGCGAAAAACTGAAAATCAGCTGGCTGGCGGGAGGTGTGTGTGCTTGCGCGGTAGAGCTGACCTAGGGTGATGGCTCACGTGCCTGCAGAAATGGCTCCACATGCCACCTGTGTCATACATGCCATAGGTTCGCCACCACGGATATAGGTTCTCTTGTTTGAGCAGGGAGCTAGACTAGAAGACCTCCAAGGTCCCATTCTATTCTATTCTATTCTATTCTGATGAATCTATCATATAACATAGCTCTATGTATATAACTAGCTTTTGGTGTTTCACATTCAAGGAAGTTTGGAAAGTTGAATTGCCACTTTCTATAATATAATTCAGAACATGCCTTCCAGTACAATGAAAACCTCCATGCAATCATAGCTCAACATCATAATAATGTGGTTTTAATAATATGTGAACAAGCCTACCTACTTCCTGGGTATGTGCATTCTATCCTTTCCTTCTATGTGATCCATAGAATGTTTCTGGAAGCTATTATTTCCTCAGGTTTGAAACAGATCATCTTCAAATTGTGGCTTGGTTTTATAAAAAAAAAGTAACTGCAATTCACAAATCTGATGATCTGGGTCACCACCGTTAACAAAAAGTAGAAGGAAGCATATCAGAATGATTCCTCCTGGAACGGCAAAAGTGTGGAGAATGGAAATCGGCAAACTAAGTAGGTATGCACAGGACCGTTTAACAGCTAAACAAAGCCGATATCCCTCTCCTCAAAAAAATCATTAATAGTTTCCAATATTTATGGGCTACCACAAAATAAAACTCTAGATATTCACCAGACATACAGTAGATACTTGTAGTTATAATTATATTTATCATGATACTAAGAGAGTTCACATAGGCCTTATCATGATTTTTCCTCATGTAATGTTTTACATTCATATTTCATTCTCATTTTTATCTTTTTTCTGAATTAGCACTATAAATTTATGATAAGGCATTTATTTATTATTATGCTACCAAACAGCATAAAAATCTAGGGAGACAGATTAATGTTCTCCTAAGATGCAGTGCAGCATAAAGGAGCAAGAGATTTTTCAGCCAAATGGCTACATAAAAACTAATTTCTTGAATCCTCTCCCAGTCCTCTTAACATTTCCCTAAAATAGCTCAACATTCCATCTCAATAAACTCTTTTAGATTTCTAGGCCAAGTGTAGTAACCAAAATAAGTAACCCAACTAATCAAAGTTGGGTGCTGATATCTAATTTGTACATTAAAATGTTTAGACAGCTGTTATGTCAGTTATTTGTATATCCCCACAACCTCATGCATCTGTGGGGTAAGAAAGAAACCTATCATTACACTGTCATGTATGGGAGAACCTTAATTTAGGAGAAAGAAAAGTGCATAGGAAATGAAATTACAAAAGAGCTCATGTTAACATGCTGTAAATTCAAAGCATTAATTGAAGCCTTCATGACTTGGAAAACTTTACAACGCATGATGTCTCAGGGCATCCTGCCCAAAGTCTACTCTTCTCTATAGAAAAAAAAATGTGCCAGTCCAATCCAATCAATTTGGGTTTATTTTACTATATATGGAAAAATCTGTATACAAAGGAATTCCAGTCCAGGTGAAAAAAGCTGTAGGGGAGATTTATACAATAACTGGAAAAGTAGGCAAACAAGTTAGGGACAGAGCTATCACTGGTGTAAGTGTTGTAAATCTATTTAATGACTGAAATAATTCTTTAAATTCATTCAAATATTTATTTGCAATACTGGAATGTTTATTGTAGGAGATAAATTTTGTGAGAAAATATTTTCAAAATGTTCATTTGAACATGCACTGAAATATTGTTTAAATATGTACTTTCATGGAAAATATTTTTAACACTGCAGATTAAAGTAGAAAAGGGACAGAACAACTTACAAATAAAGTTCCCCATATCTTTTATTCGTACATCAACCATCTTGTGATGAAAATGATTAATTTAGAGGATTATGCCCCATAATTAGTTAATGGGCATTTTGCAGCCTTAAATCATATGCAGTGGATATAGTAACAATATCAACTGGACTAAAATGAATTCTGAGGACTCTAGATACTTACTATTCTAAGGAAAAACTTGAGATCAACTATAATAAAAACAAAATTTTAATTTCTACGAAGTGATGTAGAGACTATGCCTGTTGGTTATAGAGCCAGAAAAAATATAGTTCTTTAAACATTTGGGCTTAGTCTTTTATCACTTTATATCAAATGTAGTATAATGGTAGTTATACTATTTTCTACTTCCCCGGAATGGTACAGCATAGACCAATAGCTTTAAAGCTCATGCATACAGCTTCTGTTTGATGTTCAGTTGGGACCATGCTCTGGAAAGGATTCAGTCCAAATTTTTAAGGACTATATTTCAAAAGTGTGACCAATGTGGTACCAGGAAGGGAGACAGGTTTAAAGATGGGCACATTACTTGTACTGCTGTACAATGGGTTCAAGTTCTATATTTTTTAGAATGCAAACTTGGTTTATTGTAGACAATTATAGTTTAACATGGAAAATAACATTCCTTCAAAAATTGCAACACCATGGACTTTCTAGAGAGGTCATTCTGATTATGGGTACTAACTGCACTTATGTAGCATGCTAGAAAGCCAAACTGGATTGACCTGCTCTACCCAGAAAATGTTTCCCCCTCTTTTAAGGCCAGCCAAAATCAAGTAAGTGTCTCTAAATTTCAAAAAGCACCAACATTAGGACATTTTAATGTTTTCCTGAAGCTGTTCTCAAGAGCAAATACGAATCAACCAACAAACACACGTTACGATCACATCTTGCAGAGAAGAATTTATCATACCCATACCTCACATTCTTTTATACTGCTTACTCCATAAAGATGAAGGGCCTGCTTTATAACTCAAATTCTGGTCAAAATACCCAGAATTTGAGTTCTGAACTATTTTATGTAGAATTAGTTTAACAAACCAGTCAATATCATTTCCTTGAACATAATTAAATCTTGGTATAATTATTGCTGTGATTGCCTCAACGACTTAGCTATAATTTTATATTGTGTTATTTTGGTCAAAATAAAAACGGCTATTTAATCATTTGACTACATACAGAATTCTGGTCAGTTACTGCAATAAAAATATGTTGTTGATGATTATTTTTATATCAAATGAAAATTACCTCTGGTTCAGTCTTTTATTTACAACACTGACCAGTTACATGCCAGATTGACCATTTCTGAGAAAAAGTTTCATTAAAGTATTGGAGGGATGGATTCTTTCAAAACAGGGGGCGGGGAGAATCAGCCATTTTGTTTTCAATTAAAACCTCCAATAAGTGGAACCATTACAATACAAAGCTATCTGTTTGTTATCTGTCAAGTAGGTCCAATATATATCTGCAATCAAGTTTTCTTTACAAAACAGAGGAGGTTTATATGTAAGAAGTTATTTATTCTCTTTACACATGTCTATGCTATTTCAGAACTGGAATTGTAACATACTAAAAGAGGAGGCAATGTTTGAATAGCTTTGTTTGATCAGCTGGATAGTTTTACAGCACTATTATGTACAGAACACTGTTTTTGCTCTCCCAGCAAGCTTAGGGCCAAGCATCTGGCAATGCTGAAACTTTGATGATATCACTGCCTCGCAAAAGCTGGTTAGAGTTGAAAGTTACAAGAACACAAATCACAAAGAACAATGACAGCCCAAACAAAGCCTGACAAGAGAGAGGAGTGATTTGTAAACAAAAGAATTATGTTGTTTAATTAATATCTTATGCTCTTGTTGATTGATCATCACTTCTATTCAGGTATCTTCTTAAACTGGGATAACTAGAGATGTGGTTTAATAAATATTAACCAATTCACCAAAATCAGAGGCAGTCCGGTAGCAGCTTTTCCAGGTAACACATTTTATTAAAAGGCATAACCTTCCCTGAGCTGCACAGACTAACTTGACTGATGTAGGATGTTAATTGGGAGGAGGCGGGTAGGGCACAGAAAGGGAGGGGAAGACAGGTTAATGATGCAAGTTGTATGAGGCAGATTACAAATACTTTATCAATTAACAATTGCAATGTGTTAAAAACTCTCGTAATCTTTGGGCTTTTTTGAGATAGCCTGAAACATTTTCTTTTTGACGTATGTAAAATCTTTTAACAATATCTCATTGTAAAATGACTTATGGTCCACAGTAGATCTGACTGCCTTTTGTATACCGTAAGGCTCTTCACTGCTTTTGTAACAATTTTGGAATTTGGCTTACATGTGAGTCATGGTTCTGCACGGGCTGCAACTTTTGTGGGGCAAGAAAATGTAAAGAAAGTTTGGAGACTATCATAATGGATTCTGCAATTATTCTAGGGCAGCTGAAATGCTATATAATACACTGAAAAGTGCATGTTAGTAATTACCCTTTACAATACTAATTATAAATCTTGTTCTTTTAAACATAAGCACTTTCAGGTCCTTAGTATTTAAAGAGAAAGAATAAAGGATCATTTTTGCCGAGATTTTCCTCAATTGGAGACTTTATTTATAGCAACTCAATTCACTTATCTATTTAGATATAACATATAAAATAATATGTATGTAAATAAATATATTAAACTGTATTAAAAAACTTTAGTGAGGAATACAAATTAATGTGTCGAAGATTAATATTACATTTTAATAAAACCATATAATGCAATATTAAAAATTCTGTTTCATTTATTAAAGAATTATATAGCCTTATTCACTCCTTTGTCTTACTAAAAATTAACATTGAGTGGGAAATGTGTGTAACCCCTGAAACTCTTCCATTTCAGTGACTGTGATCCTCTTTAGATCTTCCTTTAGAAGCAATTCAATTAGCAATTCCTTTCAGCACAAGCTTCTCCAAGAGGTTCAGTTAAAAATTTCTGCCTCTGGAAGCCATCCAAACACTTGAGAGTGCTGTTTAAATTTCATGTACAGTACCATTTTTTAAAAGAAAAGATTATTCGTTTCTCAAGCATGTAATTTTTACAGTTGAATGTTTTAGGTTTTATGATTTTTCACAAATCTTTTCACATACAATCTGAATGCATTTAAAACAGCTCCCGGTTTCTATATAAATGGAATTACTTATAGTTTTTGTTTAAGTAAGAATCAGAAGGAATTGGAAGGAAGGTTGTTGTTGCTTCTACTTGCAATTTCTATGGCACGTTTGTTTTATCTGTTGCTCTTTTAATTTGCAGTGTTTTCATATTGTATGCTTTTTACAATGTATGTAGCATGGGGCTGTGTTTTCACACATTTGGTTTTTCTTCTTTATGTAAGCTGGTTGTTCTCATTTTTACTGAGAAAAGCTTTGCAGCATCATGCCTCCCAAGAATATGCTTCTCTTAAACTCAGGAGCAGTGGGTGTTTTTTTGGGGGGGGGGGTGCGGGTTGTATCTGCGATCTTTAATTAATAATCCACATGAGTCATGCCTCTAGAAGCTCCATATACTAGAATACTATCTAAAACCTTTACAAAGGACTTACAAACTTTTTAAAGGTAGACCAATCAGCAATCTCATTGTATTCTCTTTTTACATGTAAAAACAAAAAAGGGAAAAGGGGAGGCATTTATAGACAGACAGAGAGAAGGTCAAAGTATTAGCCACCAGTCTTTGAGCTGGCAGAAATATATTAAAACAAAATTTTCTGGTCTTATTCGTTAAGTGCCAGTCTGCCAGAATAACAAATCAAGCAGTTGGTACTATCCTTATTGTTTTAATGCAGGATAGGTTAAGGAAAATGATAAGCAAATGTCCCTTTCCATCAAATATCACCTGCTGGCACGAAAACAGTCATCAATCACTTTCCATAATATGGGATGTAGCAGATGTAGATGAGAGTAGATGAGCGCTTGAAGCAGCTTGTTTTGACATCTGTCAAGTAGCAGCACTGTGCCTCTAACCGGACTATTTCTGAATATAGGTTTAGCACTGGTTTGAAAGAGTACTAAGTCCATGTCTAAAAATAGCCTGGATGGCAAACACAATTGTGGAGGAGGGATGTGGGGTGAACTAGCAGGAAATGATCAATAAAGAACAAGCTCCATCTTTAAGTAGTGCTGCAAAAGAATGGCTGTGCTGGTACTGAGTCTATTTCTGACACATCAGAAAATAGCCCACAGACCATAACTGTGTAGGCAAAATGACACAATTCATCATCTCAGTATTGGAAACAATCAAAGCTATGGCCATGCCAAACTTCATATTATGGTGGGGATCAATGGTTGGCTCAGGAATTCTGAGAGTTGAAGTCCACAAGTCATAAAAGGGCCGTCATTCCCCACCTCTGCCATATTAACAAAACCAGTGTAAAACATTGTAATGTACCCAAAACAGCAACTAGCAATACACTGCTGGCAGAATGAGGTTTTCCATCCTGATTTAAATCAACTCTGTATGCAATACAAGACTAGTACTTTGTCAAGAAAGTTTAATTTTTTAATAAATGGGACAAATGCTATTTCAAAAGAGCACTCAGCTTGTGTTTACAAGGAGCCCATATTAAGACCTGATAAACACTTCAGACATCACCAATCAGGCATTATATATGGGGGACATGCTTCTGCAGAAATTGATATCTGGATTCTCCTGCAGCTTGAGCCAAAACAGGCATGTGAAAATGAGCCCATAGAACTCATATAAAAAACAATAGCTAAATGTGCTACTTGTCGTCCTCTTCCTCATTTATCAAGCAAATAGTATATCAATTTATCCATTATTTGATAATTGGGTATGTTCATTAAGAAAATCTAATTTCTGGACATTGTCTGCTTGTGCAATTGAACAGAATGACACACAGAAAACCTAATGATTTGCAGAGTTCATCTAAGCCAGCTGAAGGTTGTAGAACTGCTCTGAACGAAGACCGGATAAAACAGAAATTGCAGAGAATCAAAGGAAATAGTTCAGAAACTGTACACTAATATATTTGTTCAGAACTCAAATTAGTAGTGATGTAACTCCAGTAGAGTGATATTAATTCCTCTGAGCCCTCAAATATTGCTACAGTCATGACTATAGCATATTTATTCTAGGCCGAAGTTAAAAGATTAGACTGGGGCTGACAGTGGAGCTCTTTTATGTTAATACAAATACTCAGTTTCACTTTCTCTACCTAGAAACCAGGAGATTGTGAGTTCTAGTCCCATCTTAGGCAGGAAGCTGGGTGGGTGACTTTGAGCCAATGACTCTCTCTCAGCCCAACTCACCTCACAGGGTTGATGTTGTGGGTAAAATAGTAGGAGGAAGGAACATTAGGTTTGTGGCCTTGAATTATTTATAAAAAATGTAAAGGTAGGATTTAAATAGGTGAACATAAACAATTGTTACAAAGGAAGCTTGTATGTCAGGATGCAGGCTGAGTCCCACTGTTCCCCTGAGAGTTTAACTCTTGGACAGATATAGAGTCATCTCCTGGGGTTAGCAAAGAATTGGTTCTTTTAAAACAAAGGGGAGAACTTTGCAGACATCCATGCATTTATACAGAAGGAGGATATTCTCAAACTCTGGGAAAGAATAGGGAGTTGTTCAAAATATGGCAAATGAGGAACAGATGGGCATTTCAGCCTTATCTCTTAAACAAAGCCATTAGTCTTACAGAATGCATGAAAAGAAAATCTAAACAGCTCTTAGAAACCTCATCTTGACAGGTTTCTTGTTTTTCATTAACAAATTAAGATTGCACTTTTCTTTTTTAGTTTCTGATATTTTATAATTTAAACCTTTCTTTTAGATTAATAAGGTGCTGCATGATTTTGCTTCCCTGGTCAAGTGTCACCACTATGGTATTGACAATGGAACCCTCTATTTGAGTGTTCTGCCTGAACCCTCAACTTTGGTTAATCCTAATTATGATTGGACAACTGTTTTTATAGTTTACAGTTAACATGAAAACTAAAATGTCCAATTTTGAATAACACAATAAGGTGTGTGTGTGAGAGAGAGAGAGAGAGAGAGAGAGAGAGAGAGAGAGAGAGAGAGAGAGAGAGAGAGAGAGAGAGAGAGAGAGAGAGAGAGAGACTAACGTGTGCTTTGTGCCTAATGCGTGCTCAAAGACCTCGGTATCAGCGCTGCTGAGCTGGGTTTTTTTTCTCAGCTGAGGCACGGCAATTCACTCTGCTGTGTGAATCAGCTGAGCTAAAAAACAAGGGAATATAGGACAATGGCAGGAGCAGGAGGGCGGGCCCAGCTAGAGGTGGTATTTGCCAGTTCTCTGAACTACTCAAAATTTCTGCTACTGGTGTGCCAGAACCGATCCAAACCAGCTGAATACAACCTCTGGCCTTAATAAAAGGAAGCAAACACTCAAAAACTTGAACCTAATTATCGTGAAATTATAAGAATAAAAACACAATGTACTTTTTCTTCCAGCAATTTAGAGAGTGACATATTTCCTAATTAAAATATATTATATCATATTTGATATTTTTATATACTTACAACTCCCCACCAAAGTGCATCAGCATAGCTGCTAAATTCATGCTCGCCCGAGTCATTCACAGCATCTTTTTCAGCCAAATACACGAAATATGAAGAAAAAATTAAGCCCAGAAACCCAATATACAGGGTAGTTATCAATTCCTAAAAGAAGAAAAAGAACCAATTAGTGAATAATTAACCATATGGGGATTTCTGCTGACTTCAGAAGCTATTTTGAAAAATTATCAAATTTACACTTCAGTGGGTTTATTATTTTCCAGTAATATTAATTTGCTGACACCCAGACAGGGAATTTTAAGTGCCACAAAAACTAATTCTGAAAAGATAACAGCTCAATCTAAAAGCCTTCAATGTGAAAAATTCCTAATTTGTGCTGAAGGAAGCCTAAATCTAAATTAATTTATGTCAATATTAGATGAAAAAAAATATTATACATTCTACATAATTTTAAAAGTTATCCTAATTTTATTTAATAGCTTCAATCCATTCCTCAAATTGAAAGCAAAATGTTTGCTAAGCAAATGGTCCTAAGTTAGCATGCAGAGTAAATGGCATTTGCTGATTAAATTGTAAAAAGCATCATGGAAATAGGCATGGACGAAACTTGGAATTCAACAAACTCTAATGTTGAATTATAACAAATTTAACAACTAAACCTGACACTCAATTAAAGAATACATGTCAGTTTAATTATATGAGTGTTAATTAATTGATTAAATGTGCATGTGAATAAAACAACACTTCTGATTTGAAAAACATATATCTTTTACTCAGAGTATTTGTAGGTCATAGCATGTTATGTAAGACAGAAGTAGAAATTACTTTAAAGTCAGATCTAGCCATTGGCAGTTTGAAGGGCTTTGAAATATGTTTTAACAACATAGGAACTGCTTCTTGATTTATAAAAGAACTTTTTAGTAAAATTTCTTGATCAAAATATTTTGCATTTCAAAATGATCTAATATGTACTTAGAAGTTATTTTAATAATGTAATCTCAGACCTATCATCCACTGGGAGTTTCAGGAAAAAATATATTCCATCTTTCTATAAACTACTAGACTGACCACATTGAATTTTTTTTTTCTAATTCATCGAACCAAGATATGTACAAGACTATTGAATCGGCATGTAAATCTTTTGCTCCACCCTTTGCCACAATATACAATTAGACAAGAAACCCCTAATTTTCCAGTTTCCATTCCTTCCAGCCTGGAAAAATATAACTATCAGTTTTAAATATGTTCAGAGTATTAATGGCCAAACCACATGCCATTTTTACTCTAGAGTAAACATAGTTAATCCAACCGGAAACCTTAATGAAGTAGTTCTTTGTCCTATATTTTTTACTCTAATCCATCTGGAAACCTTAATGAAGGGTGTGACTTTAATTCTTTGTCCTATACTAAGGTCATGATCTACATCAGCCTTTTCACATTTCAATTAATACAGTCAAGAAAGAAATCACTGAAATAAACCAATATCTTGTTTGGGCAAATCAGGTGACAGGAACAGTTAATCCAACTTGTTTTGGGACTACAATGGCATAAATGTTTTACATGTTCCTTTTCCAAACACTACCAATCTCTCTATCACAAATAACTATTTTCTGTTCAAGTGAATAATAATAAAATAAAATAATAAAATAATTAGAAGAGAAGGCAACTATTCTGCCTTGTTTATTAATACTATTATAATTTCATATTTACCTATTTTAAAGATATGGAGGCACATCACGGTTATGTAGGAAATAGTTGCAATTATTGTGTGTGTGTGTGTGTATGTGTATGTATGTATGTATATATGTGTGTGTGTGTGTGTGTGTGTTTTGTTTTTTTTATTTGTGCTGATAAATAAATAAAGGGAGACTAGTATAGATCTATTTCAAGCTATGTAAAAATCTAATATATATATATAAGATTTTTACATAGCTTGAAATAGATCTATACTAGTCTCCCTTTATTTATTTATCACACACACACACACACACACACACACACACAGACATATACTAAGACACATAACAGTATTGCATTTACTTTAAAAATCTACAGAACTGTGATACTCTGTAATAATACAAGCATAGATGTAAAACAAATCTATTATGGGATATAAGCCTTTTAATTTAGCATATATTCAACTAAAATGCTAAGAGTTCATATCACATTATTTTCTGGCCAGATTTCACTTACATGTAGTCCACAACTTGCAACCATCCATTTAGTGAACGTTCAAATGACTTACTACCGTGTTTTCCCGAAAATAAAACAGGGTCTTATTTTCTTTTGACCCCTGAAATAAGCTCTTGACCTTATTTTCGAGGAGGTCTTATTATTTTTGAGGTTCAGGAGGCTCTTTAACCTAAGCAGCCCCTGGATCAGCTGATCCAGAGAGGGCCGGAAGTCCTATCTATGTTTCTGGCACACTCTTGCCAGCCCTAGCTGGGCCTGCTGCTCTTTTTGCAGCTGCCACTAAGAGAAGGGGCGCAATAGCCAGGGTTTGCAGTAGCGGCAAGGTGCATGTGGGGCACGTTCCTCCTCTCCCCCCCCCCAGGAAATGGCGGGGACCGGCTGTGCATTCAGTTAAAATTTTTAGGGGAGGGCTTATTTTGGGGGGAGGGCTTATTTTAGTTCTTGTGCTCAAAAGTCCAATTGAACTTATTATCAGCGAGGTCTTATTTTCGGGGAAACAGGGTATTAATCCTGCTGAGTCTTGGAGAAGACTCTAAACTTCTCCAGAGTCCAGAAGTACAGTTTCCTCTGCAGACCTTCAAGTCCATGTTGTGAAGTCAAAGAATGTGTAGGCAAAGCTAGAACATCACTTCCTGGCTTTAATCCATATAGAGTTTTTTTGGAATGATACCTTTGAGTGCTCCAAAACTAATGTGAATCTAGATTCCCAACAATAAAGAAATAAATACTCACAGTTCCCATCTTTGCATACCTGTCTATGTATGAACACTACAGATCCCAACAGTCTCCATGTGCCACCCTGCCGATCTACATGAAGCATGCGCAAAATCTGCAGAAACCGGATGCCTCTGGGGGAAAGAAAATGAAAGAAATTAAAAGACAGTTTTGAAATTGAAGTGTGATTGTGGAAAAGAAAAAAGACAATGAATAATATATATTCAGGACTATACAGGTAGTCTATACAGGTACATTTAACTATCATTAGCGCTATTCAAAGTTATGAAAAAAGCACTGAAAAAACTGAGTTACAACTGCTGCAGCCTCCCTGTATTCATGTAATTGTGATCTGGGTACTTGACAACTGATTTGTACTTAGGATAGTTATAGCATCCTACATTTATGTAACCACTATTTGTGACCTTCCCACACTGGCTTTTGACAAGCAAGGTCAATGGGGAAGCTAGCAGGAGGTCACAAGTTCATGTGACATCTCGCTTAATGACTGTGGGAGATTAGCTTAATGATCATGGCAAAACATGATCATTAAAATTGGGTGCACTCAAGTTGATGCATCACTTGATGAACACACCACTTAAAGAATGAATCTTCCAGGATCTATTGAGATCTCAAATTGAGGATTACCTGTGTAAAATTACAGTTAACATATTTACCTGATAGCTGATGTTGCAAAAACTTGACCTTTTGAACCAACACATAGCACTATCATGGAGGCGACAACTACAATAAGATCTGGAAATTAAAAACAGATAAACAAACAAATGTAGGTTAGAAAGTTTATGTGCCTTGCATACATTTAGATTTTATGCTAAAATATTGTACTTCTATTTAGATGGTATGTGTTCAGTACCTGTTGATAATTAATATTCGATTATACAAATTTGCCTTGCCATTTCCCTTCTGCTTTGCATGCATTTTTATAAAGACTTTGTGCACAGTCACATATTTGCTATTGTTTTAAACACTTTTTAAGAAAGATTTTTATAAAGATTTCATGAACAGTAACATGTTTGCTAAGATGTAGAGGAGGTTTCAAGGCAATATTTGTTTTTAAGGTTTTTTTTTAAATAAGGCAGTGTGTTCATTTCCAGTATCTTTTGAACTTTTACATGGCTGCTACATAGCGATACAATATTTTTTCCCCTGTGTCATAACATTGATTATTATATGATTTATCTATTTTTACAGTTATGGACCATTTATCTCTTCTTCATATATTTTCTTGAAAACATTTATTGCTTAAGCATGCAACACTGGTGGTAAACTAGCAAAAAAGAACAGAAAAAATAATGGCAGTGCCGACTCTCCTTGACTGATTGCTCACAAGCAGTGATCCACATTCAGCAACTCCAATAAGCTTTCATTCGAATAATTTTCTTAGTAATATATCTTCCGGATTTGTATCATGATCACAGATCAAATCTATGATTAGTCGGTAATTCAAAACAGAGACAATCAGCCCTTCTTAGATAATGCAGCACAATATTTTCTGTTTTCTTATTTAAAATAAATCATACTATACAAAACCACACATACTCACCAATGATGGAAATGGGTTTTCTAGCAAAACGAAGCCTTCCCCAGAAGCCAACATATTTACTGCGGCATCCTGAAGACCACAATCGAACCACATACTCAGTTCCAAAAAATACCACTAATACAATTTCCTAGAGGAAACAGATAGGGATCCTGATTAATTGAATATGCTTTTAATGCTTTTCATATGCTATTAGGAGAAAACGGAATATCAGGTCTGGGAGTCTTAAAATAAATTGTGATAATCATCTCACAATATAGTATCCCTCCTGAATGGAAATTCAGATAGCTGTAGCCAGTGGTGGGTTCCTACCGGTATGGCCGAACTGGTAGTGGTTTGGTAGCCTGGGTCGCTGGAACAGACAACAACCGAGGCCTGCCATGCCCCTGAACGGGTTCTTTGGTCACCAGCATAGGTGCCGCCATCTTGTTTTTCGCTTCTGCGCATGCGCAGAACAATTTTTACTGTACTGTATATTCGCACACACTGTGCCCACAAGCAAACCGGCAGTAGTGCCTGCCGGAACCCATCCCTGGCTGTAGCCCCCACCCACTGAAAGAATACTAGTTGTGGCATGATAATCTTCAACAACAATCCAGAACACAATTAAAAATTAAAACTTTGTCTGTATTTTAGTCACATTTGATCAAATTGTAACAATCATTTCCCAACATGGTGCCCCTCCTGATTGGAGATTCAGATAGCTGTAGCCCCCGCCCATCTAAAGAATAGTAGTTGTGGAATGATAATCTGCAAAAACAATCCAGAACACAATTAAAAATTAAAACTTTGTTTTGTTCTTTAGTCACATTTGATCATATCTTGAAAAACATACCGGTATGCCTGAAAAACATAAAAAGGCCTCTACATGAAAGGACAATTCTGTACATGTAAAGTCCAAAATTAATAAAGTTTAATAGTATCTCAGATTTAAGTTAAAATGACACCTTAAATTTCAATTTTTAAAGTCATATTAGAAAAATACCTACAAATGCAACAAGAAATTATATTTTTATATACCAGCTGTTCAATTCATTGGAAAACTTTGTAAAAATTAAAGTTTCTAGTAGAAAGAATGCCAAAAAGAATAAGCAAAATTTTGATAGAATAATAGAATTGCTTGTATTTTCTTTTATTACATTTATGTTTTTATTTAGTAAAATATTTATCAGTCAATTGTTGTATAACTTGTATATAGATACTTGGAACCACTACTAGCACTGTGACTAAATTTAGCTTTAAAATGTTTGAATTTCCTATGTCCTTTTCAATACATATATAAGTGGAAAAGTAGGTTCCACACTGCCCTGCGTAAAAATGCCTAATGTGCAAATATTTCTTTAAAAAGAAATATCAGAATGTTTATACATAAACTATGTTGTTGTTATTCTGCAAAAGAATCTTTTTTTAAATTAAGAAAATATGTGACAACCATAATTAATTGACTCTGAGAAAGGGAAAATAATGAAGTACAGTGAACCTAAACTTCCTACATGCAAATTAGACTTTAATATTGTAAGAAGGGTAGGAAAATAGAAAGAAGCAAGGGGATAAATTATGGGTGCCTTTAGAGTCACAATGTGTGGTTTTGTGGAATAAGGGGATAGCATGTGGGAAATTTGCATAAGAGCTGTGGGTTTTTAAAGACCCTCCATGATTTGCTGGATAACAGGAATGGTGGCAAATATGCAAATGTGTGTTGCCCTAAAGACAATGAAACAGACATACAGTCAATGGTTTCTGTCATCCAGTTCTTTGCATGACATGCAGACAAGCTTAGAGAACATTGATGGTTCTATAAACTCCTGCAATTGGAAAGAAGGACCAGTCAGCTTACACCAAGACACATTTTTCTCTCCTGACATTTTGATAAAGGCATATTGACCTAAATGAGACCCATGTTATTCTGGAAACAAAAATGCCAGGTAACTATTAGCAACTGGCAAATTCCCCTCCCCAACCCTTGACTTGGTGACATACAAGTGTTTTTTTAAAAACATCTTCCCTTGTATTAGCCCAATAAATCCACTGCAGGAGGAAGAAGAGGACGCTGGTTGATATTTGTTGCTATATTTAGAGACAGCTGTCAGAATAGCTGCTTAGCTGCGAAAGCCTCTGCTGTTTACATTTACAATAAAATGAGATAATCATTAGAAAGGCAAATAAACGATTTTTCTGTGAACTACTTCAGTATACCCTGCATACCATTCCTCAATAAACTGGAATTTCAGTAGTTTCAAAATGAAAGAGGCAAACATAACAGCAACAACTTGCATGCTCCCCAACTCTCAATGAATCTTAATGGCTCAAATAACAATAAATCAATAAACAACAATAATCAACAATAAAGCAGAAAATATTTGAAGATATGTATGTATGTATGTATGTATGTATGTATGTATGTATGTCAAAGGTGCTTTTATAATAAGTATTGACCCCTTTATATTGATTACATAAAATAATAAGAATAAATGTTTCTCCTGGTTGCTTTAACAAAACTTTCCAAAGGGTTAATTCCAGTGGTTCTGGGAATACAACTCTAAAAGGCAACTCAAAGTAATCAAGTAACAATACACGAGCACATAAATGCTTAATTAATCCATAATAAAAACACAATATAATATTGCAAATGTAATATTGATAGCAAACGGTTTCTACCAGCATCTACATTTTCCTGAGCATAAACAATCGCATGACAAAGTAGCATCAATGTGCACATTGGAATATCTGCAAGAAATATCATTTGCTTGCAAGCAAGAACTGGTGGGACTATAAAATACTTAGAAAATGAAGAAGCTAAAGTGTTCTGGGACTTTAGAATTCAGACAGACAAATACCTGCCACACAACATCTCAGACTTAAGTGTTGATAAGAAAGATAAAAAAGTCTGAATAGTAGCCATTGTGGTACCTGGAGATAGAATAATTCAAGAGAACATACTAGAGAAAATCACAAAATAAAAAGACCTGCAAATAGAAGTAGAATGATAATGAGAAAAGAAAGCAAACAAAGTATCAATAGCAATAGGCATCTTGGGTATAATTCCAAACATCTGGAGCACCATTTGAACATCATCACCCTTGACAAAATCACCATCAATTAATTGCAAAAGGCAGCTTTACTTGGAACAGCTTACAGTACATCCTGAGACCTTCAACACTATCAAACAACATTTGCCTATCACAGATCCTTGGGAAGGAGTCGATAGGTGGATAAAAATTTCAAATCCATGCTACACACCTGGCTGACTGTCCAACCATTCATAATAATTCCATATTAATATCACACCTGGCATAGAATATTATCAAAATCACAATCTTTCCAGAGAGCTAAAAATAAATATAATAATAGCAAATTCTTGGCAGGATATACATTAGTGTCAAATACATTTATTTTGGATATATCACGGTGGCAGAAGTTTTCTAACACACCTGCTATTCAGTATGTGCATGATAAAGAATATAAAAAAATAGCAAATAAAGACATTTCCCTACTACCATGTTTCAGTGCCTTCCATCTATCTTTGAATCAATCAAAAAGTGTGTGTGTGTGTGTGTGTGTGTGTGTGTGTGTTACATTTGTGCTGATAAATAAATAAAGGCTTTCTGCCTGGTTGGCTCCTAGGGTGAGCCGAAAGACAGAAAATGGAAGCAGTATGCTCCCTCCCATATTTGGGCATACCAGGGGTTGTGACACAATACATATACATATGCATATGCATATACATATACATATACATACACATACACATACCCTGACCTGCCTCCAAGAAACTGGGTGACAAAGCTTGACTGTAATGAATTTCTCAGAGCCTAGGAGCAAAGAGGGTAAATATTACAGAATCCATTTGCACATTACTTTCATATCATGTAAGTGAGTAACAACCTCCCCACTGCTTCCAGATATAGTCAGAAAGTGGATATCACAATTCCTGGAATAAATAGGGCATTAAAGTCACAAATCTAGTTTCCAAGCTTCTGTAATCTACATCAGGGTTCCCAATCTACTGGGCTGTAGCCTATTTGCAACAGGCTGTGGGCCTATGCACAAGTACATGCAGCTCAGCTTGCGTGAGCAGCAAGGTGGCATGCATGCACTTGCACACTGGCCTGCCCTCATGGGGCCCGGTTCTCCTCTCCTCCCCCAGAGTGGCAACCAAGCTGCAAAGGGGACCTCTGAGGACCCGAGGTGATGCAGTGGTTAGAGTGCTGTACTGCAGGCTACTTCAGCTGACTGCTAGTTCGGCAGTTCGGCTGTTCAAATCTCACCGGCTCAGGGTTGACTCAGCCTTCCTTCCTTCCGAGGTGGGTAAAATGAGGACCCGGATTGTTGGGGGCAATATGTTGACTCTGTAAACCACTTAGAGAGGGCTGAAAGCCCTATGAAGCGGTATATAAGTCTATTGCTATTGCTATTGCTATCTAGATCCTTTCTTTCCACTCAATAAATCTGATTAAATTCCCATGAGAAACCAAGCTTATTAACTGTACCAGATGCTAGGAACTAACAGGTTATATAAAACCTAAGTCTGTGATCATCCATGGTGGTGTCATTAAAGAAATAACATGAAGGACATTATTGTGCAATGTTTTTATTGCACAAATTGATGGAAGGATGTAATTTATGTCATTTGCCTAATGGTATGCATACCACGGGCATTTCATTGTAAATGACATTGTTTCATCCACTGTGTTGTATATGTTTGTGTTGTGAGGGAAAGAAGCAGGAGCCATGGATCAGAGAGTAAGATGTTTATTAGTAGGTGACAAGCGATTCCCATGTGTTACAACTGTCACAGTATTTATACTCTCAGGTACCAACTGTCATGTAACTGTCATTACAACCACCAATCACAGGCTGTGCTTCGCCCGACCAATTAGAACGCAGCACAGGCTGTTGCTGGGCTATAACACTCCTTCCCCCCAGTTATTTGCATACGTGTATTTTATTTGCGGCTATAACACACTGGGTCCAAAGTTGGTTGTATCAGGATGTTCTAAATCTAGCTTTAATTTTAGATGGCCTCTCAATACCTGTAGGAAACTCCCTGGGATGATCTTTCATGCTTAGCTACCTAGATTACACCTTTTTCTATCAGCATTCTACAAATTAATGTTCTAAAATGCAGTTTGGGAGGGGCAGATTTTTAAAGGAAAATGCCATCAGGAGAAGTGGAGATTGAATTTCATGGAGGCAATTGTCACACTGATGTGGCTCACCTTGTTTCATAACCAATTAATGAGACTGGCTTTTCAAAGTTTTCTTTCCCACCAATTGTCAACTGAGTGTTTCCTTTGTTTTAAAGGGTTCAGGAGGTTTCTTTGGAAATAATTCTCTTTCTTCAAATAATAACAAGATCTCAGAATTACTGGAAATGTCTAAAAAGTTCTTGGCTACAAAAAGATTGGAAATTACATCTGGCAACAAAACTGGTTAACCAAGCAGTTGCTTTTCAAACTTTTTCTGTTATTGAACTAAGGCTGCATGAAAAACTACCAAATATGCTTCAGAACTCACAACATTTATTTTATCTTTTGGCAACCAACTCAGAAAGCAAAATCATAATAATTCTCCTTCCGTTATTTTTTTATTCTACTATTTTTTTAAAAAAAATATTGCAGTAACATAATTCCCACTTACCCTCATCTGAACATCCCTTTAAAAACTATGAAATGTTGTGATTTCAGATACTCTATTTGGGTTTGAGACTTGCATGTACACAATATTCCCTGTCAACCTATTTGAACTCTCTCCCAAACCTGTGTCACAGTGTTCCATATATCTACAGTAACACAGTAGTAAGGCTGAGGTCTGTAGGCAGCTCATATCACAGATGTGTGTTAATAGTTAATGGCAGTAACTTTCAAATTGTAAGTGTGCCAAGCTCATTTGCTCAGTATTTATCACTGCCTTCAACAATTAGCTAGGCTGGATGAAAATATTTTCATTCAAATGAACTGAATTGAATGAAACAGGCCAATTTGGAGCATATATTACAGAGGTGGGTTCCTACCAGTTCGGACCTATTTGGTAGAACCGGTTGATCAAATCTACCGAACCGGTTAGAAGAGGTTCCACCAGTGGACCCGGAAAGCAGACCACACCTACAGAAGAGGTTCCAAACATTTTTGAAACCCACCACTGATACATTAGTTAAGATTCAGTTACTCAGCAAAAATAACACCCTTCTTCACTTGATGTATCATTGAACCTTTAAAGACTGTGTACAAATGCTCCCATTGAGTGCACTGTTTTAATATGCTTAGGTTGAAAGTCTCTTTCAAAAATGAAGTTGCTTATATCTTGTTGTTCAAATATATTCCAGTTGCTTTAGCATCAAAATACGATGCCCTCATTTATATGCTGGCTGCAGAGAGAGAACTCACTGTCAATATTTCCTTTCCCCAAGCTGTGGCTTCCAAAAGTGGCAGATTACCATTTCAAGATGTTATAGCTATAGGTTGACAATTTTGGAAAGTATAGTCCAGGGTTGGGTTCTGGCCAGTGTTACTGTCGGTTCGCTCATGCACATGCACATTATATGTGTGCTGCAACCCACCACTGTTCTAATCTATGTGATTTTAACAATAGCCCATGGGAGAAAAGTAGGATGAGATCTATAGAGAAGAAGACAAATAAGTAATATATGTATTATTTATACATATAATTGCAGGAGATGCAATGAAGCATACAATTGCAAGAGATGCAATGGGGAAACATGGGGAGAACGAATGTAAAATGTAAATTAATTTAAAAACTATTTTTTTAAAAAAAAATCTGAGCTTGAGACAAGATTTGGGGCAGTAATGTTTCTAGTTGCCATGAAGTCCTATCGAAGAACTGAATAATGGGAATTTTTTTTAAAAAAAAGATAACCATAAGGGATAGTGTTGGATGTTATTTGAAATCTTCTCAGCATTTGTCAGCTTATTAACATAGGACCATGGCTCATGGTTATGTCTAGAACATCAGGATTCAGGCATGGTTATTTTCTTGTCTCTCCATCAATATGTCTGTGTGTTTTTGGTTTACCACCTTGCTCTGAGCTCTGAGATTTCTAGGAACAAATGAAACAGATAAAATACAGCCGGGAATAAAAATTATAATTCAAAATTATGCTGATGCTTGCAATGCTACATAAATGGCTCAACTACAATTACACATACATCCCTAGGAAGTGCTTTGAACCTTTGCCTGGCAGAGGTCATAATGTTACATCATATTTCATAATCATGGTATTATTTCACTTGTCTCAAAAGGTCGAATTCCTATAGCTGAAAACACTGCCTTCCTGTTTGAAGCAAACTTCTGATTCGGAGAATATTACAATTAGTGTATTTATTATGAGCAGCAATGAGCAAAAACTGTTTTTGGAGCCATAAGACTTGACGCAGTAATATTTAGCGTGCCCCAAATTCTGTTCAAAGCTACAAGTAAAAGTAGTATTTTCAGTATGAGAATATTTGGATGCATGATACTGAGGGATTAATCTTTTTTTCATAGATATATATTTATCTCATATTTCTTTCCTGCTTTTGTTCCACAGGCTGTGTATATATTGTTCTCCTCCTATTTCCCACCACAAGAATAAACCTGTGAAGTAGGTTGAACTGTACTCAAGATCCATCAACTTAAGTGAATTTATAATGACATTGAATTGCTAGCCAATCAAATGACTTCTTTTTATCCTTTAAGAAGATTCTGAAGTATTTGAAGGAAAATAAACATGCTATTAACGTGCTTGAGATATTTTAATATTTAAATCAATAATGTCTATGGTGATGTGTTAAATGGAAGCGTTGGCTGAAGTGGTGCACCCCCACATACACATACTTGTATTTTACTTTGCAGTAATACACTGTGCCTAATTTTTATACATCTACTCAACAAAAACACATTCTAGGTAAATTTTAAATTTATCAATTTCTAGAAAAGCACATGTGACAAAAAACTCAAGAATTGAAGAAAGAGTTGAAAGCTAATGCCTACCTAAATTATTTTATCTTTCTACCTTTGCAGTCAAATTCTCTAGTTTAGCCTCTTTTCAGGCTTACAACTGCTAGAAGGAAACAAAGGAAAAGGGAAGGGAAAACAGATGGTAATGTACATTGTTCCAATTCCCAGACTTTATTATTCCAGAGTCTCATACTATAGTTTGTAAAACCATATAGCAAGTATTACATTCAGGTAAAGACACGCATTTCAGAAAGGAAGATTAAAGAAAAATGAAGAGGCAAAACATAGATGAATGAACTAGGTTGTAGTTCAGAAAGTTCTTTCTTTACAAAAGAAAGCACAAAGAATGGATGCAAGTAACTTTGCCATCTCAGGGAAACCAATTATGACTTTAAAGCACAAATTGCTAGACTCCCATCACACTCTGGCCACACCATTAAGAATTCAGGGGTGTTGACCAGCCATAATTACCTAAGCATCTTCAAAACTTACATGAGAAATCCAGAGGTGGTATTCTGACCAGTTCTGGAGAACCGGTAGTGGAAATTTTGAGTAGTTCGGAGAACCGCTAAATGTCACCTCTGACTGGCCCTGCCCCCATCTATTCTCTGCCTCCCAAGTTCCAGCTGATCAGGAGGAAATGGGGATTTTGCAGTAACCTTCCCCTGGAATGGGGAGGGAATGGAGATTTTACAGTATCCTTCCCCTGCCATGCCCACCAAGCCACGCCATGGCCATCAAGCCATGCCCACAGAACCTGTAGTAAAAAAAATGGAATCCCACCACTGGAGAAATCCATTCATACCCTAAAAGGAATCACATCTCAATCCAAAGTCCCAAACTTGGTTGTTGATGCAGTTATAAGGAAAAGGCTCAAATTCTTTTACTTCACTGGTGGCCAAACTGTTATCAACAAGCCACAAGTACAATATCAACATGTCTATGAATCCATTTAAGTCCTTGCTGATTGCACAGGTGGTCTTCATTTAACAACCAAAAATTGGGACTGGCAACTTGGTCATTAAGTGAAGAGATCGCTAAGTGAAACTGTGACTGTGCTTATATCTTACTTCAGCTTTATTCTGCAATACAGACCTGTGACGGTCATAAATGTGAGGATTAGTTGTAAAGGATCAGTTTTCCATCATGGCCATAACTCCAAGCAATTGCTAAACCAGGTCTACCTATAACAGGAAGTAGGAGTTCATGTCCATAGAAACCAAAGTGTCAAACACAGGAAACCAGGAAGCAATGCAGTTCAAATGAATACAGGTTTATTGCAAGCTAACACTCTCTACAAGAGTCTTAACTACTAATGGTGACAGAAATTTGGCCATAGATAAGAATCAACAGAATTCAAGATGGGCTGGACTTAAATCGCTTGTGGGCATGAAAGGACTGGACACTGGTGACACACTTATCCCCTCCCTTGGGCTCTACCTGGTCATCTCCTACACAAATAACTTGCAACCAATTTGATAAACAAAGTCCTATTCGGTCATGAAGATCAAGTTTACCAATTCAGGTAGTCCTCAACTTACGATCACAATTGAATCCACAATTTATGTTACTAAGTGAGAAATTTGTTAAGTGAGTGTTGCCCCATTCTACATCTTTTCTTGCCGCATTTGTTAAGTAAATCACTGCAGTTGTTAAATTAGTATCACAATTGTTAAGTGAATCTGACTTCTCCATTGACTTTGCTTGTCAGAAGGTCGCAAAAGATGTTCACATAACCCCAGCACACTACAACTGTCATACATATAAACCAGTTGTCAAGCATCCAAATGTAAGTCCATGGAGATGCTGCAATGGTCATAAGTATGAAGCACTTTTTCAATGCCATTGTAACTTCAAACAATCACTAAATGAAAGGTAGTAAAGCCATCATAGAAAAGAACCATTAAAAACAAGCAATTATGTAGTCTTTTAGCTAAGTGTCTTTAATATGACCTGCCTAACATTCTTTATCTTCCTTTTTAGATAGCCACCAAATAGATTTGTCACAGTCTGGAATGTTCTACCTGATTCAGTTATTTCGACTACAAATTTTCACAGTTTCAGTCACAAATGGACTTCCGTGGACCTTATCATCCTTAAGTGGTTAGTAGAGTGGGTATGCATAAGTGCACTAACGTGCCTATCATCCCTGTCACTTTATTTTTATTCTTTTATTCTTGTTCTCGTTTTTGTTTGACAAATTATAAAATAAATAAAATAAAAAAACAAATTAATTAATTCTGAGGAGGCAAAATTAAACTTCTTTTTCTTTTTGATACCTGTTTCAAATATTGAAATCATTCATCATGTTATCTCTTGGCCAGTGGTGGGTTTCAAATTTTTTTTGAACCTACTCTGTGGGTGTGGCCTCCTTTGTGGGAGTGGCTTGCTGGCCATGTGACCTGTGGGAGTGGCTTGCTGGCCATATGTTCTCTCTCTCTCTCTCTCTCTCTCTCTCTCTCTCTCTCTCTCTCCTTCCTTCCTTTTGTCTCTCTGTCCCTTTTTCCTTTTTTTCTTTCATCTCAGTTTTTCTTTCTTTTTTCTTTTTTTCTTTTTTCTTTTTTCTTCCTTTCTTTTTCTTTCTCTTTCTCTTTCTCTCTCTCTCTCTCTCTCTCTCTCTCTGTGTGTGTGTATGTGTGTGTGTGCTGGGTTTCAAAATTTTTTGGAAACTCTTCTAAAGGTGTGGCCTGCTTTCCAGGTCCACTGGTGGAACCTCTTCTATCGAACTGGTGTTCGATAGATTTGACGAACCGGTTCTACCGAACTGGTGCGAACTGATAGGAACCCACCTATGCTCTTGGCCCAGTAAGTATGTGTCTACTTTATTAAGGTATTTTATGTGAACAATGATGTAAGATGCTGTATCTGAACAATAATGAGCCGTACCTTAATACAAAGCAAGCAAAACATAACTTTTATAATCAGCCACCTGCATAAATACAGTAATTGGAAGAATTTGTCCTTAAGGAACTAAGGATGTCAGGCATTTAATCCAATTATTGTATATACAGCATGAGATTTCTGGAAACTGCAATTTAGATTCACTGGATAATCTTTATCAAATGTTCTTTTTGTTTCGAATGTTTTTTCATCATTGAGGGACAGATTTATTTAAAACTTTAAAATGTGACTTTGCAAAATGTCAAAAAATATATTTTAAAACTTTTTATTAGCATACCTCTTTTGTCAAAAAAAATTTTTAACAGTCAAATCATTAAATGTTATTGAGGAGGCATTTACCTAAAATTTCAGTTAGAAGAAAGAGTCTGTCTAAATGTATGTCAGCTCTGACTTTCAGAAATTGTGAAATGGTCTCATGTTCATTATCATACTATAAAACAGAGTCAGATGTTTTTGTATGTACTCTCAGATGAAATGAGCTAATTTCCCTTGAAGTTTATCTGCACTGACCAGATGACTTTTTCAGTAAACACATCCAATGCCTTTGTAGTTACCATAGAGACAAAGTTTCCCATCCATTGTGCAGCCGTCTTACAGTAGCTACCAGCTGTTGTCTAGTCATATATTCCATTGGAGGCGAGTTAGGTAAAAATATGGGAGATCCACAGCTGAGTTTGTCCAAGCCACTGTAACTGAAGCTTGAACTGTAATTTTCAATGTCTAGCCTCTTTGTCACTTTCACTAATCACTATTGTTGAAAACTCTAACAATGTGCCTTTATTATTACTGTTATATGGGATAGCTGACTAAAATAGACCAGAAAATATATGGCAATATTTTGCACACAAGAAATACATATAAGAATACAAAAAAAAACCATCTAGTGTATTTATAATGAATACCACCAGATGACAATTTTTTGCTAAAATTAGACATATTTAATTTCAGCAGGAAAGTAAATGCTTTGTACCTTCCTACTTATTATCTATTTAGTGTATGGCATCTACAGTGGTCATGCTATCACTGATATACAAATTTAGTTTAAATAAAGCATCAGCATATATGTGTGTGTGTGTGTGTGTGTTCATGTTTATATATATATCATGTATATTATGTTTATATATTATTTATATTTATACATTTCAGCACAAATAAAACATATATATATATATGTACATATATATATATATATATATATATATATATATATATATATATATATATATATGTACATATATATATATATATATGTACATGTACATGTACATATACATATACATATATATGTATATGTATATGTATAAGATTTTTACAACCCCCGGTATGCCCAAATATGGGAGGAAGATCACTATTTCCATTCTCTGTCCTTCGGCTCGTCACAAGAGACCATCCAGGCAGAAACCCAATATTTTTACTGTTGCCTTTTTGTTACATATCAGCACAAATACAACAAAATATATATACATACATACATACATACATACATACATACATACACACACACACACACACACACACACACACACAATATATATATATATATACATATACATATACATATACATATACATATACATATACATAGACATAGACATAGACATAGACATAGACATAGACATAGACATAGACATAGACATAGACATAGACATAGACATAGACATATACATATACATATACATATACATATACATATACATATATATATATATATATATATATATATATATATATACACACACACACACACAAATAAATCAGTGGAATTTAAAATTCCATTTAGATTGCGTGTTTAAAATTCTATCTCAGTGTACTGTTTAATTCAGACTTTCAATTATTTTCCCTCCAGGTTTTTGAGAGGTGGAGGGAAGACCTTTAGATTACTGCCTCTGGGTTCTTTCAAAGCTCTTATACCTTGCTTCAGTCCATTAATTCATCCTTCGGTACTATGATGAGTCACAGGGAAGAAAAACAATTGTAGCCACAATTTTCATTCTTGCATTCTTCCATTTAAAGGGACTCAAGTTCAAATGTTTAATTATATCTTTGAAGAGTTAATAATCAATTCAACAAAGGCTTCAGAATGTCTTTGAAGCTTTAAGAACAAGCCAGAGATGATGGAGGAGGAGGAGTGGGGTTACAGTGTTAACTCCACAGGGAATTTAGATAATAGGTTGTAAAGGTTGAGAGCCTGGATTATGTCTTCCAGTTAATAAAGTTTGGCAAAACTTACTGCTCTGCCTTGGTGCCATGCTGCTGCACAGAATGCCGGTAAACATTATATGCTACCTTTGAACACAGATGTTCATTATCTTATGATTCCAATACAAAGAGTTATTGCTCCTTCAGTAAACTGAGTCACCATGCTAGTTTAGCTATACTAGCAGATAAAGAGCGTAATCCTGTTTATTCTTCCAGGTCTTTCTGGACTATTTATCTGCACCATCTATACTTTCCTTCTTGTCTAAATGTGTCGTGGTACCATCTATTATGCTTATGCAGTTCCTTGGGGTTCTGTTCATACACTTACCTAAGGTCTTACGTCATCTTTCATATCTTTTAATATCACATTGCAAGACACCATTAACATGATTATAACATTCAGCTCCTTTTCTTTTTTATCAATGGTCTTAGATGAGATAGCAATAGCACTTGGACTGCTTCACAGCCCTCTCTAAGCGGTTTACAGAGCCAGCAATCTTTCCCTCAACAATCTGGGTCTCATTTTACCCATTTTGGAAGGATAGAAGGCTGTGTCAACCTTGAGCCAGGTGAGATTCGAACTGCCAAATTGCCAGCAGCCGGCAATCAGCAGAAGTAGCCTGCAGTACTGCACTCTAACTGCACCACCATGGTTCTTAATAGATAATAACGTTTTTCTGTAAATGGCTATATAATGATGGATTGAATGGAAGAGTATTAATGGTGCCTTAATCCAGCCAACACAAAGAAGCAAAATGCCGATAACATGTTTGATTTAGACACTAATAGCATTCTAGTGGGAGGTCACACAAACTTTATGAAAAATTAGACATTTTGGGGAGGATGCATCCAATGTTAATCTCAGAAAGGAAGCATTGTCAAAAATTAGATTCATGATAGAAAAAGATAACATGGGCAATATGATGTATGTTTAATTCCGTAATCTTTAGGAAAACAAATCCCAAATTTGGGCTGTTTCTGAAGACTATGAAGAAATTAGAATAGTCCAAATAAAGCTACAATAAAAAATATAGGAACATTTGTGTAAACCGCAATAACAATTTTTGCAGGGAAAGGTAGCAGAATAATGTGAAATTGAGAGAGACATTTTTAGAACTCCAAAAGGCATGAAAAGCATGTACACATAACCATTTCAGTTAAGTAACATACAGTGACATTGTGTGAAAAGCACTGGACTAGCATCGAGGAGACCCAAGTTCAAGTTTACCTCAATGCTCATTTGGGGCCAGTCAATCTCTCTCAGCCTAAAACTACCTCACAGGGTTGTTGTAGTGATGCTTGCCACATTTATGCTAGGCCCTCATAACATCCGTAGTAAGCAATTTCATAGCTGCAGTAACATTTACTTTTATTTCTGAGTATAAGTCAAATTGACAAGTTTAGTTTTAAGCTTAGTTGAAGCAACAATTTTTGAAAGACTGTAATCTCATAACCTCTTTTGAGATGATGGTTGCTTTGAGTTTTAGTTTTATTGTTATACCTCAAGAAAGAAAAAAGTAAAACACACACACACAAACCCTATTCACAAAACAACTCAGAGAGTCAAATTTAAAAGAGTTGCTCTGTTTGTTTAATTCTTTGCAACCCTTCATTCATTTGTAATATAGACTTTTCTTTGGTAGATGGTTAGTTTCTTCCCTATAAAAGAAATATGTCACCCACCTGAACAATAAGCGGGATGACTGGATTATAGGCCTGATCTGAGAACAAGATGGTAATAATACACTGTTCCTTTTTGAATGCAGTCTCGTAAATCAAAGAGTCTTATAAATACATGCCTTCATCAACTTAAAACAAGATATTTATTTTTTCACAGAGGACTTTTAAACTCTGTTACCTTGAAGCAACTACCGTATTCAAGTGGTTATACTGAAAAAAATGCTCATCAGTCTAGACATATACATTGCAGACTAATAGAAATAAGTGCATCTTTCATGAGATTTATTTTTATAAACAAGAGCTAGACCACCAGGTATATCAAATATGTTTTCATGTTTCAACATTCTTGTTAACTGCAGCTCCCCTTTCTCTCCTTTTCTTTGATCCTGCTTTAATGTAGGCATCAATCACCTTCCTCAAAGGAGAATGTATGTATATACACACACACACAGCGACAACCCCACCAAATATGTAATGAATCTGTTGCCTCTTCTTGGATAAAAAGAGAACCCAATCTACACATCAACTTGACAGGAAACCTGCCAGTATATAAACATTAAAGATACAAGGATTAGTTTATGAGAGGAAGATGGAGAGAAGATATAGTTGGGAAATTTTGCAAATATCCAGTGATGGACTTAATTTTGTTTTTATATTTGATTTTTAAGAAGTAGTTATATATAAAATTAATAACCAAACTCACTTTGCTACTCTTTACTCAAGACATAAATGTGGCCAACTTAAAGAAAGAATCTATTCCTTAGCTATTGAAAAAAAGCAGCTAAGTCAGTATGACCTTCTTATGCCATATAGCTGATATAAGGGCCAGTACAGCAACTAATTCAAGGAAACAGATGGCAATTTGGAGGGTGAGTCTGAGAATTAAATATGAGGTTGCCAAATAGCAATAGCAATAGCACTTAGACTTATATACCACTTGACAGTGCTTTACAGCCCTCTCTAAGCGGTTTTACAGAGTCAGCATATTGCCAACTCCCCCTCAAAAATCTGGGTCCACATCTTACCGACCTCAGAAGGATGGAAGGATGAGTCAACCTTGAGCTGATGAGGACTGAAGTCCCTGGCAGTCAGCAGAATTAGCCTGCAATACTGCATTCTAACCACTGTGCCACCATGGCTCTTCAGTGTATTCCTTGGGGCCGGGGGGTTTAAGCTATTGACCTGATTTAGTGATTGGGTTATATGCTTTTAACAAACCACAGCTCTTTCTCAAATACATCTTCTGTCACATCCAAATCATTTATCTCTTATTTGCAACAAATGTTTTCTCCAGCCATCCCTCCTACCTGGGAAAAAAGGAAGAAATAATTAATTCCTATTCTCATCTCTTCTCCCATTTCACTGCTTAGTAGAGATAGCCCTCATTTTACAGTAGTTCATTTAGTGACGGTTCAAAGTTACAACAGCACTGAAGACAGTGACTTGTGACTATTCTTCAAACTTATGACCATTGCAATATCTCCATGGTCACATGGTCAAAATTCAGATGCTTAGCAACTGGCACATACTTATGATGGTTGCAATGTCTTGGGGTCATGTGATCATCTTTTGCAACCTTCTGACAAGCAAAGTCAATGGAGAAGCCAGATTCACTTAAAAACCGTGTTACTAACTTGACAACCGCAGTGATTCACCTAACAACAGTAGCAAAAAAAGGTTGTAAAATGGGGCAAAATTCACTTAACAACTGACTCGCTTAGCCACAAAGTTTGGGTTCAATTGTGGTTGCAAGTTGAGGATTACCTGTATTACAAAGGCTACCCTTACTTTTTCCCCCTAGTCAAGACTGTAGTCTCAGGTTACCCAGAAATTAAGTTAGGACATTCATTTCATCTGACATCTATTTCTCACACATGATTTTTACCTTCCTCATAATATTATTTCTGGCTCATTGGTTTTCTTTAACAAAACTTACTATGGTAGATTTTAACGCTGCCAAATATAATATTTTGGGGGATTAAGTATAACTTGGGATAAACCCTTTTAAAATGTTACCATCTAAGAACTTTGGAAAAGATGCTTTAGGTTCCATTGTTACTCAGCATTTAACCAACTAGGCTATCCTCTAGCATTATAGGAAGGCTAGCATTATTTCAGAAGAGTCCCTAAAATTTTGGCATTTATAAAGTTATCCTAGCATGTACACTGACTAGAGTTGGGTAGAAGTCAAATTTCTCAATGGTTAAGTCCACTCTCCAGTTAATACCTGCCTATTCTAGAAGAAAAAGAGGTACTGAATGAAAAATATTGGAGGTTAATGGCAAGATCCTATATATTAAAAAGTCCCCAGCTCAAAACTAAATTCACTTAAGTTTGTTGGTTTTAACTCTTTCAATGGATGATGAAGGAATCCCAGATGCTGAAGAACTAAGGGGAAAAGCAGAGAAGAGTGACAAAGATTGTGAGGGGCTTCAGTGAAGAATGGTAAAGGGAACAGTATGTTTAATCTATAGAAGAAAGGGCTAAGGGCAAATCCAGTATCAGTCTTCAAATACTTGAAGGCCTTTTAGAGGAGAAGAATATGGGTTTATTCTCCATATCCTTGATGTTTGGGCAAGAATCCATGGGTCAAAACTTTACAGACAGAGATTCAAATTCAAAATAAAAAAGATTTTCCTAACTGGAACCACTATTAAGCAGTGGAATAACCTGCCTTTGGGAATCCTGGATTCTGTATCAATGAAAACTTTTCGGTAAACCTTGAACAACCAATTGTCTGGGGCAGTTTGAGGATCCCTGTCTTGGGCAGGGGATTAGACTAAAAAATCTTGAAGGTGTTTCCAATTCTATAATTCTGTGAGTTTCTTTCACTCTAAATTTGCAATTCTAATACGGCATGCTAAATCCATAAATCAGAAATACAATGCATGCAAAATAACCCCAAGGTTCAAAACTCAGCATTCCAAGGGAGAATGGAAAAAACTCTTTCATGAAGCCGAGTTCCTGCTAATTAACATCAACAATATCAGGTTGGATAAACCAGTGGTCTGACTCCTATTATTTATTCCCATTGGCTATGCATGCTGAGGCTGATGAAAGTCCCAAAACATCTCTAGAAGACCACAAGTCCGCCCCCATCAGATTTTGGTTTATAGTAATAACTACAACCAAGCTTAAGGGGTGAATTACGCACAACCAATTTCATTTATTTGAAAAGCATCTGTTCTGCTGGAAAGGATAAAAATGAAATAATAAAACCCAGTTTATCACCCTTTTTAACATATCAGTTATTTGCAAAATATACTTTTGGCAGCTAATTGTAATTACAAATTACACATTTGCCTCTTTCTGATTTTTTTTTAAAAAAATACTTCCTGATGCTTCTGAATTTAGAGATTAAGATTAAAGCTTAAGTTTAAAATGAACAGATTCCTGTCTTTTGACATAATGTTAAAAGTAGTAAAAGAGAATTATTTCTCAACTGTTAAGCATCAGTTCCTACTGTGCTTCTTGAAAAAGAATGCCTCACACAGAACAAATGATTTAGAAAACTTGAAACTGAAGCAGACAGCTGTCGAACAGAAACTGTGCACTTTCCTCCACTTAAAAGAAATAATTTGAAGAAGAAAAAAGAAACACAAATGCGGAGACATACTGTATACCGAACAGTTTATCACCTATTATCCCATAAACCTTTTGATTTGCAGCTTGGTTTCTCCCCATTTTTTAATATTAGAGTAGCACAGCCCATTCACAGATTTTATTCCAATTGACTGAGATACAGTTTAAGATGCATTTTCCCTGGGGAGAAAAAGCTTTCTGACAACACCAGCTGCATAGATGCCCAACCTCCAGAGCAGAGACAGAGTCATCACACAGATGAGAAATTTCTGAGAAGAAACAACAAGATTGCCCTGAAGGGGGGGAAAAAACCCTCTTTACCTACCACATAAAAACACAAGTCTGGGATCCAGATGCTGCAATTTGAACATGGTGGCATCACTGTTAAATTCTTGACATGAAGTGACAGATGATATTATGTGAAGCTCACTATCTAAAACTTGAAGAGACTTAATGATTCAACTGGCTAAAATAAACAAACACAAATACATCTTTTAAAAAAATAATAATAGCCAACAGTGTTTTGAACTTTTTGCCTGTAAGGGTTTACTAGAATAAATACAGACACAAGACTTCAAAGCATACTAGTAAAATTATGTTGTTTTAACTGGGTTTATTTTTAAATGTTGTTTACTTATTAGATGAAGAGTAGAAAAAAAGGAAATATTGCAGACTCCAACCTGTCCATTATGAATTATTTTGGTACTGACTATAAATCTGTTGTACTTTCTTCTAAAATATATTCCGCAAATGCACTTTTTAAGGTAAAGCAAAATACTTCATTTTGCAAATTAATTTTCCACTCAAATGTAGGAATCCTATTATGTTAACATGCTCCCCAGCTTCTAAATGTTCATGTTTCTTTCTATTTTTAGGATATGGCACATAGATTCGTGGAGATATAAATATGAATAGTGCTCAATGTAATCTATTACATGAATCAGCAGCTGTTTTGCATTAAGCCTATATTTCTTTTTTTCTTTTGGCTTTTTTGTAAAGCTTAAGGCACCTATCTTGTCCTTCAAAATCTTCTACAAGAGCCATCCTTCTTAGGACATTAGATCATCAATCTGTTTAAGTCAGTCCAGCTTACAATGCTTCGCAATGCTTCTTCAGAGTTTTAAGGAGGGATTTTTCCTAGCTTTCTCTAGAAATGCATGCAATTTACAGATGCCTTCTTCTGTTTCTTTTTATACCAAATTACATTATCAGTTGGAAGAGGAATTATGACTGCAATTCCACATGAGATTTCACAATTTCAAAATGCATTTCCCCAAGAATTGCAAACTGAGATAAAACACAGACCAAAGACTTTCAAGAAAACTGTTACTATGTTTACTTGGATTTAACTTTTCCAAGACCTGAACTGAATGGTAGCATGCAAGTCAAATGCTATATCAAGAAAAATAATTACAGCATCACGCAGAAAGCTGATCTATCGAAAGAAAAAGAAGAGGTAAAAGAGGATAAGGAAAAGGAGGCAAAGGTTATTCCATTCAATGGATCAAAAGAGAATTCAATAGTGCTATAACTAAGTCATCAAGTAGCTCAGTCCAATCTGGTTAAACAAGGTTGTTAAAATCAGGCAGATGTAGCACATGGCATTAGGAGATAGGACAAGAAGACATACCAGCAGGAAGCAGGACCTTGGAGAGCTCCAAGAAAGTCCTACTAGCTGAAGGACTCCCTCTTAGGGCAATAAAAAAAATCTGGTTCAGCAACTGTTTCAAGGCCATCTGAAGACTAGTGTAGGTAAATTATAATCCGCATTCTTTCCAGAACTGTTAAAGGACCAGCAATTTGAATATCAGGCTTATGCAAGGGTGAGAAGAGATCTTGTTCGGAATTCATTCTCTGAATTTGAAAACAATAGCAAGAGCTTATCTTTTAGCTCGGGGAATAATAAAAATAGAACTGACTGTCTTTTCATTGGGAAAATGAAGCTGAACAACTACTTTGCTTCTCTCTATACACTTCCATTAACCATTGTGAGAAACCCACAGTTGGTTAAAAAGGCAGGTACAAGTAGTCCTAAACCTACAATCACAACTGAATACAAAATTTCTGTTTACTATATAAGACATTTGTTAAGTGAATTTTGCCCCATTTTAACCCTTTCTTGCCACAGTTGTTAAGTGAATCACTGCAGTTGTTAAGTCAATAACATGGTTGTTAAATAAATCTGGCTTCCCCATTGACTTTGCTAATCAGAAGGTCACAGAAGGGGATCACATGACCCCGGGACACTGCAACCATCATAAACACCAGTCAGTTGCCAAGCGTCTGAATTTCAATCACATGACCATGGGCATGCTATGATACTCATAAGTGTGAAAAACAGTCATAAGTCACAGTTTTCAGTGTTGTAACTGCCAACGATCAGTAAATTTTCCTTGTAATATTGTTACAGTTAACAGATTTTGGCTAGATATAAATGCAATTAATTTTTTTTTTACAAATCCTTAATTTTTAATTGTAGTTTAATTGTAGTTTCCAACATACTGTTTTTCACTGAGCTGGATTCTCTAGAAACAGCACATTCTATATACGTACTTCTGCCAACAATTTCTAGTTCTACTAGAAATATTGTATATTCCAAACAGACTTACAGGGTGTATTAATACTGTTATCAGAATACAATCTATGCAACTGGATCATTGGCTTGCAGTTTGCCAGCATATATTTCTTAACTACTCCTAGCTCTGAAACTAAATGCAAAATCTGTGACTCCTCTCCCCAGTTTTGAACCCAAACTCTTCAAAGCAGGATAAATATCTCAAGTCTATGTAAGCAACCCAATGGGCAAAAAACATCAAACATCACAATCACATGACTGCAGGACACTGCAAATGGCACTAAATGTGAGCTGATTGACAAGCTTGTATAATGCAATGACATAACCACAGTAAGTATGTGTAGCCCTTGGAATATGAAAAGGTATTTGTGGAAGGAAGGAAGGGAGGGAGGGAGGGAGGGAGGGAGGGAGGGAGGGAGGGAGGAAGGAAGGAAGGAAGGAAGGAAGGCCTACCATATTCCAGTTACATTATTTTCTGATTTATTTCAGGTGAATGATAAAAGTCCATTTATCACATAAATTGATTGGATAGTGCAGACATCTATTTTTCCAGTGCAGTTGCCAAATAGCAAGAGGCGACCACCTGACAAATTAACAAATTATATAAAGCTATCTCTAGCACTTCCTGAAATTATTTCCAGTGGTTGGCCTCATATTATGGCACTTCCCTTCACAACTACTGTACATCTGTGCTTGAATATACTTTTAGCAAATTTAAGTGAAACCATTTCTCTTCTCTCAAACTTTCCATACTTGCTACTTTGTTGTTTCACTATTGGTTGATATATAGGAGGCTAATCAGTATAATTAAACATTAAAACATGTTCATATCCTATAATTGCTATTCCTTATTCACTTAAAAGCAGACATAATTGAGAATAAGAAATTTAATCTTAATGGAAATCAACTTGCTGTGACAATTAGTCTGATCTGATCCAATGCGTACATTATTTATAAAGCAGACAATATTGCTGAATGACTGTAATAGCTATGTAAGAGGCCAAAAAGTCAGAAAGTTATTTGCTAATATAAATACACAGCACAATACAACAGACGCATGTCTTTAACAAAATCTTCAGATTCCTGGCTTGGAAATGAAAACTTATGAAAGAGGGTGTGCTTCCAGGTGGAAAGCTCTCAGATACTCAAAATTTAATGTTTTCTATTGTAAACTATAAACAGAATTGCATTAAATTGCATTTTATCTCTCTGGCTCATTATGCCCCATCTGGAAATATAGGTCAGACAATTTTCCACTTCAGACAAATTGGACAGTTGAAAAGTTGCTCCTTAGGTGACTGTTCTAAAATTTGAGAAGCTGAAAGCATTTGCATCCTGTTTCATTTCCTATTATCTGATATTGTTTCTCATAAAACTATTTCATCCACATATTAAAGCTTTTTCAGTACTGTACTCTAAACTCAATATGCAAATCTCATAAAGCATCTCTTTTTTATACTTGAGAGAAGTATGTTTATTTGAATCATATTTATTTAAAGAGGAGAATTTTCCCTAAAAATATTTTAAGTTCTTTTTCCAATTCAGTGTTTTCCCCCCACACACAGTGGATAAAATCTAAATTATTTAGATTTCTTGCCTTTTATATCCCTTATGGTCACAATCTATTCTTTCTCTAACAATGAAGCTTCCAAGTAAAATCAATTCATGAATTATTTTGGTCAACCCCCCCCTCCCCCCCCAAAAAATGGTGCGGCTGTGTATATTCGGCACCCAAGGATGTGTTCGTTATGTGAGTAAAACATTTATCAGATATTTTGGTGTTACTGTCCTTACTGAATTTTCAACGGTAAGGTAAAAGATGAGAAAATGTAAGCAAAATGCAAGTTATGCAACTTGACGTTGACAATGTCCAGATTCCCCATGAATTGGGGAAGCCAGATTCAGTTAACAACCTTGTTCCTAACATAATAACTGCAATGATTCACTTAACAACTGTGGCAAGAAAGGTCATAAAATGGGGCAAAACTCACTTAACAAATGTCTCACTTAGCAATAGAAATTTTGAAGTCAATTCTGGTCATAAATTGAGCATGAATGATAAAATATGAATGATAAAAGGATCTATATTCAGATACCAAACTCTAGGCCAGGGGTCCTGGAACCTTCAGTCTGTCGACCGTCATCAGTCTGTGGCACGCCAGAAACCGGGCTGCAGATATAAGCGAAGCCCCATCCATGGGATGCAGGCAACATGTCAAAGCATGCCCCTGCTGATCCGTGGGAGACATCCAGAGGTGGGTTGCTGGTTTGGCCCTGTATGGCCGTACTGGTAGTGGCCCGGAGCAGTTGAGAAGCTACCAGTACGGTGGCTCTTTTGGCCCACCTGCCTGTGCTCTATACCTGTTTTTAAGGCAAACGTCCAATTGCGCACACGCACACAGCGTGCAGTGCCTGTGCAAGCCCCAACAAGTAGCTGGTTGTCACAGGGGCTGTGGATTGCACGTGCACGCACAGCGCAAGTCAGGCATGTACACGAACAGAAAGTGTGAGCGTGTGAGCAGCGTACCAGCGTGACCCGACAAAAGCGCGCCCGACAAAAGCGCTCCGACAAAACCACGTTGCTAAAATCACAACATCATCAACACGCCAACAACAGCGCGCTGACAACAGCGTGTCAACAGAAGGGCGATTTCAGTCGACAGAAGGGCAATTCTGGGTTAGGTTTAGGGTTAGGTTTAGGGTTAGGTTTAGGGTTAGCGTTACATTTAGGGTTAGGGTTAGGGTTACGTTTAGGGTTAGGGTTAGGTATAGGGTTAGGTTTAGGGTTAGGTTTACAGCGCGCTTCTGTCAGCGCACTGTTGTCGGCGCAATTCAGCGTTCATTTGTCAGCGCGGTTTAGAACTCGCGGTTTTGTCACCGCGGTTTAGTCGGGCACGCTTTTGTCGGTCACCCTTTTGTTGGTGAACCGCGTACCAGTAGTTACAGTAAGAGCAACCCACCACTGGAGACGTCCCTGCATGGAACTGATCCATGGTGCCCAAAAGGCAGGGGGGGGACTGCACTAGGCCATGTAACCATTGAAGCGCAGCATCATTTATCTGAGAAAATCAGATCCTGGACTGCTATATGCATTCAGCTTACAGCTGGTTACAATGTGATCTACACTTTGATGTGGGACCCAGCAGTCACACTGAATGGAGGATACTATGCCCCATTTATACAGTAAATCCAGGCAGATGCCATGTGAGGTGAGAATCCTATTCAAGTTTGTCCATTGCTGTATTAAATTAACATAGGAAAAAATAAGGACTTACTGCTTTTGAGATCTGAGCAGAGCAGAACTGAGTAATCAGAAATAACAGGTGAGGACTTTTGCATATAAAAGTTAACAGGAGGAATAATAGCCAACCCCTCCAATCAATTCTCCCCTGGGAGACCCACATCTTAAACCTGATTTACCAGCAAAACATGGAATTGGAGCATTGTTTCCCTTAGAAAATCTGATTAAAACTAAAAATGCATTAGCCTCTCTCTCCATGGATACCTCTCGAAGGTGTCTTAAGAAATCAAGCCACTTTATCTTTAAAAGAATTAAAAGCAGGGGATAGATTTTGCCCATGGCTTATTAGAAAATAAAACATCAAATGCATTTATTCCACGTATTTTCTAAAACCAGCCCATCAGTATTCACTGCAGTTATGCAATCCCACAACACCTGCAGTTGCAGGCCCATCTCCCCCAGGAGCCACTTGAAGCAATTCAATAGCTACCAGCAAGTGACAGCTGGCAAGCCCAAACCTGCCCCCTGGTAGTCTATCATATGTAATCAATTGCAAACAGAGCATCAGCAGGCTCATCTCTTTATTTCCTGGCTAATTCCCCCAGGGAAAACAGAAAGCAGCTCTCCACTTTTGAGTCAGGATGCTGTAATACCCGTCCCAACCTCTCCATTGCTTTTGCCCCCTCATTTTCATCAGTTCACCAGGCTGCTTTGGCTTTTCAGCTTGATACCCGTTATGTTATGTCAGCTGTTACATTACGCTAAAGACAATGGATTCCAGCTGGCCGAGGTCAGATGTAAAAACAAGGACCTAACAAAGCCTTGGGCCCTCCAGTTATATTGAAATTGAGATACACACTGAATGCAGTACTTAATGACAAACTACTTCCCAGACTTTGGACAAGGCATAAAGGAAACACCTGTCACTGCAAGTGCTACATGCTAATCCTGATAAATTGAAAAATCTTTTTCAACGCTCAATTCTGCTGTGCGCCTGTGTTCAGCTTTCCTCTCCCTATCCCAAGAACCAAAATAGCCTTCCTCTTCTCCACTTATTAGATATTAGAGAGTGATCTTGAATACACACACGGACACACAGTGTATGTACTGTGTGAGTGTATGTGCACATACACACACACACATATATATACACACATAGACACACATTCAGTTAGTAAACACTCTCATGCAGCTGCGTCATATAATGTGAAATCTGCCACTGTTATAAACATTGCTGTGTTTCCAGAGGGATAGCCATGTTTAGTCTGCTGAAACAAAACTACAAACAACTCTCAAAAGACAAAGCAGCTTTATAGTGCTTTAGGGACTCAAGAAATGTATTTTCTTAAAATGTATTCAAGATAACGCTTTATTTTTTTCCCAGCAGCAAATTATCTCCACCTATACGGCTTTTTGAAATGGTCCGACTCATTCTGCAGATATATTGAACATGACCGAAGCAATGAAGACTAGGAATTCTGAGAAAATCAATACTAGCATTGGGAAAGGTTTTCCAAGGCTGTTAGTCTGCTATAAAGGGATTGGGATATGGAGTGGACTTTCTTTGTTTCTAATTAATTTGTTTCTAATAGGAGCCGAGGTGGCGCAGTGGTTAGGGTGCAGTACTGCAGGCCACTTCAGCTGACTGTTATCTGCAGTTCAGCGGTTCAAATCTCACCGGCTCAAGGTTGACTCAGCCTTCCATCCTTCCGAGGTGGGTGAAATGAGGACCCAGATTGTGAGGGCGATATGCTGACTCAATTTGCTAAAAATCTGTAAACCGCTTAGAGAAGGCTGAAAGCCCTATGAAGCGGTATATAAGTCTAATAAATAAATAAATAAATAAATTTAGATAGGGGGCCCTTTTATGGAGTCTATGACAACTCGCCATGGCCAACTTGCGACCGATAAGTCACACTGATATCAAAGAAATAGTCAAATAGAATCATTACGTGAATCATTAAAACACGAATGACAAAAATTAAAATAATTTTTACAATTATTTTAAACAATTAAATGGAATAGTTGAAATGTCCCGCAGTGAATTTTCCTTCACAGGCAAGTTGGCTGGGTAAGTTGTTCCACAGTGAGTTGGCCGCAATGAATTGACCATGGCGTGTTGACCCATTCAAGCAAGTTGTGCCATTCTGCCTTAATTGCTTTACTGAGATTATTGGGTAGAAAGTAGCCAGCAGATGGCAATATGACACTTATGAATATAAGTGTACTACTTTGATAAAAGTAGTAATAGTTGTTACTGATGCAAATTGCAAATATACAGTACATATCCCAGGATAATGTTGCAGGATCCAATCTGGGTCAGTCACAGGGACCAGAGGTTTAGTCTTCCAAGCTTTCAGACTCGTGCTGGAGCCCATCCTCAGGGAACTTCTATCTAACGGGATGTGTTCCTTTCCATTAATAGGACTTTTGTTAAAATGAAACTCTGCAGGATTGCAGTGTGTATTCATACAAGATTCTGGCTTGAATCGGAATCAAACTGAGTGTGTCAATTTATGTGTGTGTAAGTGAGGAAGGAAAGAGGGAACAGTTGGGGTCCCCGATTCTAACTCCTTGTCAGTCACAGCAACTCACTGGATGGTGGATTTGGGTCAGTCCTCCTTCTAAGCCCATTTTACCACTAATGGAAATTATTGTGGGTAAAAACAGAAAGTAACCGTGCTACGGACACCATGCTGAGCTCCTGAAGTAAGGTGAGATATAAATCAAACAAGGAAATGAAATTAAAAAGCAAATAGCAATTTGTATCAGTAACAACTATTACAGTGGTGGGATTCAAATAATTTAACAACCGGTTCTCTGCCCTAATGGCCAGCTGGGTAGGGGGAGGGGCTCAGTGGTGACATGATTGGGTGGGTGTGGCCAACTCGACATCACTCCCATCGATGGATGCTTCGCCTTAGCTCTTACAATGTAATCAGGGTTAACCGGAGAGACAGTTTCCATAAAGAAAGGTCAGAATGTTTCCTTCCTGCCTTCCTTACAGGATTAGCCCTGTTAAGTGGGGAAAAACAAAAGGAGATTTCTTCCAACAATTGGTTCTCTGAACTGCCTGGAAAGTTATCAACCGGTTCTCCCGAATAGGTGCGAACCGGCTGAATCCCACCACTGAACTATTTGCTAGTTTTATTTACTATAGTTTACTATTTTAGGGGTGTTTTGTTAACCTTAAACACACTTTGACTCTTATTCTATGCTTATTCTATTTTATATTCCCATTTTATTCTAACCCTGCACATTCTTATCAGGGAATTTGGGATTGCATGTGTATCATCCATTGCTATTTCATCTTAATGATAAGGAGTGGCTTATGGGTCAGTCACCAAATATTCATGATTCCCAGGGTATTTGAAGCTGGGTCTTCCAGATCTTAGGTCAATGTTCTGCATTACACAGTTGCTCCGCAATGCAGGTAGTCCTCCAGTGATAACAGTACATTTCGTGACCCTCCGAAGTTACAATGACACTGAAAAAAATTACTTATTTTTCACATTTATGACCACTGCTGCATCCTCATGGTTATGTGATTTATATTTGGATGCTTGACAACTGACTCATATTTATGACGGTTGCAGTGCCCTGGGTCATGTGATCACCTTTTGCAACCTTCTGACAAACAATGTCAATGGGATTCACTTAACAACGGTGTTGCTAATTTAAGAACAGCAGTGATTCCATTCACAAAAGTGGCAAGTCATAAAATGGGGCAAAATTCAGTCAACAAATTTCTCACTTAGCAACATAAATTTTGGGCTCAAGTGTGGTCGTAAGTAGAGGACTATCTGTATTAAGGAACACCAAACTGTCACTACAAGAGCATTCTGTTTTATCGTCCAGTGCTACAATAGTCACTTGAACCACAGGATGTGGTTGGTTAAGTGGGATTATCTGGAATCCCAAAGGTGCTCTTTTAAGACTTCCTTTGTTTTTCCTTGGAGATGTTTCTCATCCAAGAAGCTTCTTCAGTTCTGAAGAGGCCTGAAGAAGTTTCTTGGACGAGAAACAAAACAAGTTCAAGGAAAAAACAAAGGAACTCAAATTCCTCTTGAAAAAGCACCTTTGGGACAACTATGACAGTGGTGGGATTCAAAAATTTTACTACCAGTTCTGTGGCTTGGTGGGCATGGCTTGGTAGGCGTAACAGGGGAAGGATACTGTAAAATCTCCATCCCCTCCCCACTCCAGGGGAAGGTTACTGCAAAATCCCTATTTCTTCCCAATCAGCTGGGACTCGGGAGGCAGAGAATAGATGGGGGCGGGGCCAGTCAGAGGTGGTATTTGCCGGTTCTCTGAACTACTCAAAATTTCCGCTACCGGTTCTCCAGAACTGGTCAGAACCTGCTGAATACCACCCCTGAATCATGACTTGGGTGGCTGAGAATCTCAGTAAGCATTCCAGATACTAACTCCTTGACTCTTCCAGATATGATTGCTTTATATTATAGTATTTTCCACACTGAAGGAAAATATTGCGGGGCTCTGCACTCTGCTGGTTTTCAAAGAAATGCAAATTGCTTCCGCTTTTTCTCTGTGCTTCCCTTTACCTGAACCTCAGCCTAAGACCAGATCAAACCAAAAATCAGGAACTGAGAATATTCCTCACTATTCTTGCTAACCTTTACAAAGTATTTTTCACTACATCTGAATATTTACAACAAACTTGAAAATCAGCTATTTTTAAATACAATCCTCTTGCATTTACTTCTCTGTGCAGTTCAACAGTGCCCCCTTTAGATTTTGGATATGCATTTTTCCCTCTCATTGCCAATTTAAATGGAGCGGCAACATTCGTGCAATTGGCTTAATACTTTCTGGGCAATCCAAGTATTTAATCTTCCTGAAATTTTTCAGAATGTTTCGCTTGAGCTACAACATTTCTCTAAATTACGCAGTATTCTTACCTGGAAGGCATTTTTATTATGGTTGGGCTCCACCCTGCTGCTTTTTTTTGAAGTTATGGTTTTTTTCAGTGGTCCTGGGGACCACAAATGGAGCTGATCAAGTGATTGATGGGATTGTGCTGCTGCTGCTGCTATAGGAGGATGGGATGAGTTTTTATGCTGTGGATTTTTAATGTTGCAAGCCAGCTAAAATCAGCTGTGTGTGATTTGGGCAGCCATATAAATTTGTTTGATGAATAAATAATTAATTTAAAAAATCAAATGAATCAACATGTTACATTTATATCCTGCTTTCAAACAGGGCCTTAAGGAAGCAGGCATAGTACTCCTTCCTCCCGTTGCTCACAGCAACAGCACTGGTGAGGTGGGTTGTAGTGAGAGCGCAGCTAGGCCAAAGTCATCTGGTCAACTCCTGCTGGGAAGTGTGAACTCAAACTTTGATGCCAGTAGAACACCTTATTGATGAGCATAGTGGCTCACATGTTTAGGATCCTGGCTTGACAAGAGCAAGCTCATGTTTTGAGACCCGAATGCTGCTGTGGGGCAGGGTGAGGTTCCATCCTTCACTCCAGTTTTCCTGCTGGGGACATGAAAGAAACTGCCAACTGGGCATTCCCCCCCCCCCCCCACAAAAGCAACAGTTATGTCACCAGCTAATCCTTTTAACCCAGAAGTGCCTCAGTGCCTCTGGCAAGAACGCAATCTGAACACCTTGTTCCTTACCATAACAGTTCTTTTCATACAATTAACTAAAATCTTCTCTCTCTCTCTCTCTCTCTCTCTCTCTCTCTCTCTCTCTCTCTCTCTCTCTCTCTCTCTCTCTCTCTCTTACACACACACACACACACACATATCTTCACACTATATATTTTCCCCAAAATAGGATGTATCCCAAAAATAAGATCTAGCATGTTTTAATTGTGTGTGCCTAATATAACCCCTAACCCCAAAATAAGCCCTACTTAAGAGCCTGAATGGCCGGCCAGCCATTCTGTCTGATGGCTCACAGTGGCACAGCCACGAGGCAGGGAGTGGATCTGTCCCATGCACCCCACACTGGCTTACTTCAGAGCTCCTGCAGCCAGGCCATCCATACCCCAACAACTGCCTCGCAGTGGCAGCACCGACAGCCATGTGCAGTAGGAGCCCATGTGGCTGCCAGCTCATTTCTTCTGCTTGCTCGCAGCTGCAATGGAGCAGGAGGCTGAGCAGTGTGCTGGTGCCGGAGCCATGAGATGAGGAAAGTGTTGGGGCGTGGGTGGCCTGGCCCTTGAGGTAAGCTGGTACTGGGCACATGGGGCAGCTCCATCCACTCAACCCCACTTCACCTCATAGCTGTGACACCAATCTGTTACTCGGTCTCCTGCTCCATTGCAGCCGCGAGCAGGCAGAAGTGAGCCAAGGACCATGCAAGGTCCTCCTGGACAGGATTGCTGGAGCTGCCATCACAAGGTGAGGCAAGTGTTGAAGCATGGATGCCCTGGCTGCGAGGGGCCCTGAGGTAAGCCTGTGTGGGGTGCATGAGGCAGCTCCATCCCCCTGCCTCATGATGGCAGCTGTACTGGCTCACCCTGAAACCTCCTGCACTGCTACAAGCAGAAGTGGGCCTCCCATACATTTGGGGGGGGGGAAGAAACCCTAGTGCTCATTTGGAGGGGGGCAAAAATAAGACCTGGTCTTATTTTGGGGGGAAACACAGTGTGTGTGTGTGTATGTGTGTGTGCGTCTGTGTGTGTAGGTATAGGTATATGTACATATATACATATGTATTGAATAGTAGAATTTATGTTAGATAGGAAATATTATAATGCACTTGAGTACAACTATTTGTTTAGTGACCATTAAAAGTTATTAACATCACTCAAAAAAATATAACTTACAACTATTCCTCACAACCGTCACAGCATCTCCATGGTGATTGGGTTGCTTCACACCTAGGGACTTTGGAGGTCTGGGCAGGAATCTTCATTCCTTAATTCTTTAATATATAGGAATAGAGCTCTAGAGATTATATAACATATGTTAAATATGGTGGGTGTTAGATCATTTCCCCTTTTGAAGCCTTAATTATTACATACCTCCCAACGGCCATATATCACATAACTCCCAACGGCCGATAAGATCTCACAGGTTGGCCCTTCTCCGGGTGCCGTTGACCGGACAATGCCGGCTCGGGGGGACGGCCTTCTCTGTAGCTGCTCCGGCCCTGTGGAACGATCTACCTGTAGAGATCCGGACCCTTCCCACTCTCTCGGCCTTCCGAAAAGCCACTAAAACCTGGCTATTCCAGCAGGCCTGGGGCTGTTGACCTCACGAACGAGGTCCGGCCCCACCAAGATTGAGTGTATGTTGTAAATTTGTTTCCTCTCTTCCTATTTTTAACTTTTTATCTTTTAGTCTTGTTTTTGTAAGCCACCCGGAGTCCTAGGGATTGGGTGGCATATAAATTTATTAAATTACAAATTAATTAAATTACATAGGACGCAGTGGTGGGATTCAACTAGTTCGCACCTATTTGGAAGAACCGGCTGTTAACTTTTTAAGCAGTTCGGAGAACCGGTTGTTGGAAGAAATCTCATTTTGTTTTTTTTCCCATTTTACAGGGCTAATCCTGTAAGGAAGGCAGGAAGGAAACATTCTGGTGTTGTTTCTAGCCTAATCTTTATTGCTCTGCTTACAGAAACTGCCTCTCCAGTTAACCCTTATTACATTGCAACAGCTAAGGCGAAGCGCCCATCGACCTGAGTGACCTTGAGTTGGCCAAGCCCACCCAGTCACATGACCACTGAGCCTCACCTACCCAGCTGGTCATTAGGGCAGAGAACCAGTTGTTAAATTATTTGAATCCCACCACTGATAGGAAGGTATCCTTAAGTATCATTTCAAATTTGACTCTGCCCTAGCTTCTCTTTAAGAGCAGTGAAAGCAGCCATCTTGGCTAAAATGATAACAATGAAAAAGTATTATTAAAAGTACACACGAGAAAGCAAGAAATTTGTACACCTTTCAAAACCAATGTGAACTTTTTTTTCTGCAGTTCAGTATGAGTAAGAATTAAGGCCATTAGGAAAAGTGATCTAACACCTGCAATATTTAACATACATTATATAATCTCTAGAGCTCTAAAACCTAATCTGACAACAAAACGAGATTCCTGCAAGAAAATAGCTTTTTCAAGCACACTAAATATCCTTCTGTTCAGAAGAATGTTTAATCCACTTGGATCATGTGCCTGGATTTTCTTAGAGCATGCTGAGATAACAACATTCCGCTGTGTCTTGGCACCATAAAAACATTTGCTTATAAAAATAAAGGAAAAATATAGTCTCATGGGGAGAATACCTCGTTGAATTTACTTTTTCCATAGTTTAAATATTGAACTTTGAAAAACAATTTTTAAATAAATATGCCTCATTCTCTTTGTGGGTCATGTCCAAACATCTCTTAAATTAATATCTTAAATCTGTCAATGTACATACATAACCTTTCTACATGATAATCACTTATTCAGTGTAAACTGAATATTTGCCATGGGAAAAGAAAAAAAGACTTAAATCCTGCTCACACCTCCACCTAGTGGTATGAAATTAATTCTGCACCCTCTTTTCAATTTCAGAGCAATAAATGGATAGAGTATTAATAAATGTATCCTTCTCTAAGTGTTAAAGCATTTACTTTCTACAGAAGGTTTACCTGGGTGCTTGACTTCTTTATTTGGTTCTCTTAACCTGTATGTACATTCGTATCTGATTCCCTTTGCTATTAATTTCACAAGAAACGTTGTTTATGCATGCATACAGATGCACAGACAATTAAACAAAGTGCCTTTTTCAGAGCCAGGCCTTCGAAAGGATGCAGATACATTTATGCTTGGAAAAGGGGTGCTTACCTCATGCTAATTTGCTTTGCATTCCCCCTGTGAATATTTGACCCAGTCTTAATCCTGATTACAAACATTTGAGAGGAATCTAATCTGAATTAAAACTCACGGATATAAGTAAGATAAAGGGTGTTTTTATATTCTGACATGAAAATAATTATAAAACAAAACAATTTAGCATCATGTTCTTGATTATTTTAGATGTGCCTCTGCTTTTATCTGGAGGCCTTTCAAATTAATATTCAGCTGTTAAAAATATATAATGTTTTTAATAAAGCCTTTCACCTTTAAAATTCAAAGGAAACTATAGTTCCTAGTGTGGGTTTTCCAACATCTAAAGCACTGACTTTTGAAAATCAGGAAACAGAAATACAGACCAGAGCTTTGGATTCATTTGTGGGCTCATGTTCCAAGGCCACTTAAGTACCTGGTTGGTTCCTGTTTAATCTCAAAAAAACTTCATTTATAGAAATAGTAAGTAAATATTGCCTTTCCATTTAATCCCTCAGAACTAAGAAGAGATTAAATCTGCAAACTTCCCTTTCACTTGCATAATTTTTATGCCTTTACAAAAATTAACAGGACAATTTTCTCACAGTTATATCCATTTATATCTTTATGCATGTATTTTCCCCACACACTTTCCTAATAGAGCTTTAACGTGCAAACACATCTTGTATACATTTTAAAGCTGCAAACTGTATTATAAAATTTGAGTAAGTTTAGATTGGAACACAGAGATATTCTTATTTTTTTGTAAATGGAAGAGACCTCAATATAACACACACACACACATACACACACACACACACACATATATGCTTAGAAGAAATAAATTTCCTTCCTCTGCTGATCTTGTGGTGAATGCCTTTACTGTTTAAGATGCAAGGATGCCAACATTAAAACATATCCTGTGTTCTTTTTCTCATATGGTCAATAATACTTCTGACCATGCTATAATCCATCATTTTTAAGATTAAGGGAAAAAAATAAACAGCCCTTCTCATACTTGCAAGTCTTACTTCAACTCTTCCTATTAATTCCACCCAGACCTTCAGCAAAATATGTCACTGGGCTTCCTTTCTAATGTTCAGGTGCATAGGCTTTTTTAAAAAACAAATAACCATGCTAACTTTTGAATTTTTCTCATATCATAAGCCTTATAGCAATAACTGTAATCTCTGTAATTGAGAAAATAATTCAAGTTTTTTCTTTGCGTCACACTTTCTACTGAATTATGAAATTTTCATTCAGAGCTTCTCAAACTCAGAAAATCCCCAGTAATTGTTAACAGTTATTTTCCACAATTTATTGAGTAAATATTAAAGTCATCCAGCAAGAGGACAATTATGCATGTGTAACAGAAATAAAACATGCAAAACAAAGTTCTCAAAAATATATTTCTATTTCACAGGGGGAAATATCAAGGAAAAGCTACTACCGTAGTAAAGTACCCAGAAGAAACACAGGTATATTATTTAAGGAAGTAATAATACAAAAGAAGATCATATATATTTATTAACAAAAGCAAATTAACATAAAGAGAAATATTTACTATACAGTATTGTGTAAAAAAGGACAATGTTGTGAATAGTAAGCTCCTCCCATAAAAACTGCTCTGTGAAACAAGTTCCACACTTGTTCTCTGGTCTACAAGCCTTTTCTATCAGTGAAGGACACCAAAACTCTTAAGTGGGAAGAGAATTGTTCAGAAGAGAACAAAATGGTAAAGTCCTATCATATGGGCAGCAATACATTCATATGACATTGGATTTATCATAAAGCTTAAATTAATTTAAATTATATAACATTGAGTAATCTTAGGAAGCTAAGCAAGACCAGTTCTGATTAGTACTTGGAGGCCCCCAAGCAATCCCAGGCTCATTGTTAAATTTGGGATGACCAAATTCCACAAAGCAATGGCAAATCATTTTCATACTGTGTCACAAAAACTAATTCTGTAAATATTATAACCGCCACTACCTGAGCTTGTCTTTGCTAACTTAATAGCACTAGCATTACCCTTCCTTCAAGAACCATCATAATCTATCTTTAACTTTGATGCTCTCCATGGCTTTATCTTCCTTATCTTTTTAGTTTTGTATCCCAATAAATCCTTACCCAAACCCCATTTAATCATTGTTCCACTAGCCTCGATGTTCAAATGCTATTTTCTCAAACATAATGCCAACTTGTGCTGGAATTCTAGAATTTTAGGTATTCCAAGTCTCAAACACTAACTTCAGAAATTTTAATTCAATGTTCCAGAAATTATCAGGTTATGAAAACTGTACTGTTTTCTGAAACTCAATTAGTCTGTGTTCATGAAAGCCAATTAGTATCTGTATATTAACTGTATGAAGCTATTCACTACCAGATCTGTATAAAAATAACTCTATAAATAAAAGACAAAATTAAGAAGGTCTTAAGTGCTATCAACCTTTTGAGCTGCATACAAAAGTCATAAAAACTGGCCCTTTTATTCATATGAACTTGAACTCGAAAATTGACTCTCTGGAAAAAGGAGGGTATGGTTTTGCCTACATTAAATATTAAAACACATATAATGGGGAAATCCCAACATAAGAAACAACTGCAGGATTAAGTGCCCAAAGTGAAATGAAATATAAATGTTGGCTTGTCCCAAGGAATTAAGTCGGGTAATGCAATGCCAGCAACTTCTACTGAGATATCAGCAAGGAACATAATAGCTGGGGAGGGCTGGTTATATTACTCTCAGTATGTGTTTCATGAACCTGACACAGGTCCTGACAATGGAGAACTCAGAGGACTTATTTACTGAATACTCTTGAACTTGGATACAGCATTCAAGTTATTGTTAGCCTTATTGGATTGGTATGGATCAGTGCATAACACTGATGCACAGCAACAAGAACTATAGACTGTACAAATCCTTGAAAAGAAATGTTTAGCGGTGTATTCTAATGTCAGAATAGTTAGCCATTATCAAATGCATCAACTTCAGGTTCTCAGCTATTTGCTATATATAAACTCAACTGAGATGTCATATTTTTTTAACCTGCATAACAATACTAAAAACATTAAGATGGATGTATGTGACTTATTTTTACCTCTTGTCTTGCCACACATATTATTGTTCAATCACCCTACTCAAGTAATTAAACTTTGTGGGACAATCTAGAGGAATAGATCCTCTATGTAGGGATGTCCAAAACCTACTGAAACAGAACTCAGAAACAGGTTCTCTGCAACATTATCCTTCTCATCTGATCCGTACCAATATGGCATGGTCAAAAGCTACTCTAGAGCTAAAGCTGGCATATTCTGGATGTGGTCACCAAAACATAACTGTTTTGCCTGGAACACCATGTTAGAAACCTCACAAAATGCTTATGATTTGGATGATGAAAACCATTGGACCACCCTTGGAATAGCCAAATGAACACAATCCAGAGTATAATGAGAACCAATTTGGATTTCTGCCTGAACCTAAAGGATTTACATAAACCTACTTCCATGTTATCCATATTATTCTCATACAGATACAAATCAGTCAGAAAAAATATATGAAAGTATTGTATAGTGTGCACTGATAAGTATCTGATTGTACTTCATATTACTGTGCTTGTTCATTTTAGCAAATTAGAATACATCCAAATAACATTGCCAAATATATACACAGTACATTCATATAAATACATGCTATATTTCAATTTTAATTCTTCTCAAAATACATACAAATTATATGTTGCTTAAGCAAATATCCATAGGCATACCATCCAAAATAATGTCCCTGTGGCCAGAGTTGCATATTGATCAATCGTGGAAAGCACACTGAATATAAGGCAGATCAGCACTATGAGGAAACTGGGGGGGAAGAAAAAAAAACAAAAATTAAAATCACTAAAACATTTAGTTAAGGTTATTTTTTTAAAAAAAGAAACAATAAATGAGAAATAAATAAAATTTCCCGTCTTTCAATAGTGTAATAAGCTGCAAAGGAGAAAAATAAAGATTGATCTCACTCAACAGGAGAAAAATAAAGATTGATCTCACTCAATAGAATGTGGGATAAAGGGACTGTGAAGGAACTTAGTCTATTTTTTAGCCTATTTTTTATCAAGTAACAAAATCTTTGGATAACGTTTTACAGGAAAATAGAAATTCAGCTTCTCCATTGAGACACAAAGTTAACAGAGCTATAAACAATGCTTGCAAGGATCTATCTGTTCATATATAGATGTACCCACACAAGGAACTGCTTGCACAGGTACATGGATAGTGTGTGGAGTTCCCCTTACCAATTCAGCTGCCAAGGTTGAAAGTGTAGTTCTTTCAACAAAAAATGACATTATCCCACCAAAATAGCTATTGATAGCAATATACGTCATATAAATAAGACCAGAAATGAAATCAGAGCAGAATTTGGAACTTTCCATTCTAATCATTAGTTCCAAGCAAGCTACCCAAGAAGAAAAACATTGATTTCCACTACAGTAAGTTGATAAGTGCGGAGAAAAGGTAAGGATCTTATTGAACTGTTGCAAAACTATTTCAAGAATCTGCCAGAAGTATATAATTAAAATAAAAAGTGATTACACGTATTATTTCTGTATTTCCATAAATATAGTTCTTTGCGTGTATACACAAGCCCAAAATGTTCATTCTGATGAACCTTTAAAGGCCAAGACAGCACATTTAACCTAATTGCACAAAATTGGAAATTTTGCAGCTCTCCATTGGCTATAGCATGGCAGATGCTATTTCTCAAACCGCAAAATGTGCTGATCACAGATATGCTGAAAATTTGCTAGAAGATGTTTGCATTATAAAATATGAATAATACATTACAGAAGCCAGATAATAACTGAACTAGTGATTTCTATACAATGAAAACTGGAAATTGTTAACATTTTGATTTAGATAAACGTTTAAAAATAAAGAGAAATATATTAATGTTAAATATAATTTTTAAGATGTTAATGAACACAGCCGTGTGTGTGTATGTGTGTGTGTGTGTGTGTGTATACACATATACTGTGATCCCTTGAAGTTACTTCTCAGAGAGCGAAATATTATCTGTGTATTATAGAATTTCAGAATAACAGAGTTGGAAGGAACCTTGGAGGTCTTCTAGTCCAACCTGTTTGACCATCTTATCCTAATTCTGTCTCCCTTCAGCTTTCACTATGCTGGAAGATACATAATTAAGCAAATGCCATTTTTAACTCTGAACTGGAATTCGTGAAATCTACGACATCTTCATCCTTTTTAAGAAAGGAGAGATCTTAAAATGTGAACTGCTAAGTTTCTGATTACATATTGCAGGGTTTGGGCATTTTAGCAGATCTTAAAAGGATAGATAGAAAGATCCTGTTAAGTAACATACCTAAGTAGGATACACAGGAACCAACAGAAACTAATACAGGTAGCCTCACTTAGCAACATCTCGAAGTTATGACAGACCTCCTCTCCCACAAAAGCTACTTCCAACCCAGTTCCAGAGTTCCATGGTTATACACAACCCAGAGGTCACATGACCACATTTTCGACACCTGGCAACCAGTTAATCTTTACAACCAGTTGTAGCATTTCCTAATCATGCAATTACGATTTAATCCTCGCCACCTCCGTTTCCAGCCTTTTCAGTTGATTTTCAAAGAAAAATGCCCAAAGAAATTGATTAATTGATTAACTTAATCACCACAGTATTTGCTTAACTGCCATGCTCATTTAATGCCCATAGCACTTGTTAAATGATTGCTGGGGAAAAAAGGGTCATAAAATTGAATCTGGTCACAAGGTCCTCAATATAGGACCATCTTGACTTAAACAGAAATTCCAGGCTCCATTAAGGTCATAAATTGGAGACTACAGGTGGTCCTCAACGTATGACCACAATTGAGCCCAAAATTTTGGTTGTTAAGTGAAACATCTGTTAAATGAGTTTTGCCCCATTTTATGACCTTTCTTGCCTCAATTTTTAAGTGACTGACTGCAATAAATTAGTAACCCGCTTATTAAGTGAATCTGGATTTCCCATTGATTTTGCTCATGAGAAGGTGGCAAAAAGTGGTCACATGACTTCAGGACGCTGCAACTGTCATAAATATGAATCAATTGCAAAGCATCTGAGTTTTGATCACATGATCACATGGGGATGCTGCAAAGGTCGTAACTGTAAAAAAAAATGGTCATAAGTCACTTTTTCCAGTGCCGTTGTAACATTAGTCACTAAATGAACTGTTGTAAGTCAGTGATTACCTGTACCTGTAATTTAAAATATTCCACCACCATATTCTGACAGCATATCATTTAACAATATAATATGCTCCATCATGGCTTCCCTCCAGTGTAAATAGATTGTCTATAAAATGCCCTCCCCTCCATGTTCTTCTAACAAATTGTTACAATCCGTTTCAGAAAATCTTCAGAGACTTCGGTATTGGTGTTGTGAATGAAATATTGTACAGTGGAATTATATTTTTTACTTATTACTTTATTTTGTAGAACTTACTGTTAATTATATATTGTGTTGAATTTTTTAAATTATAAATCATTTAAATATAGAATTGAAGGACTACGAAAGTCTAGAACTAAATAATATCACTGGTGACACAAGAATGAGTTTACAAGAACTTAAGGAAACAGTTACTGACAGAAAAAAACCTGGGAAATGGTTTATTGAGTAACAAAGAGACAGCATTTACTGAATAACTACGCAACATTCGGGACAATTGTGATTTTCTGCCATCTGAGAATTACATTTGATTCTATATATGCATGGGTTTATTTGATAGATTTATATTCTGTCTTTCCTTCATGAGCTAAAGGTAGCAAGCATATTACTCCCGCCTCCATTTCCCCCCTCCCTTAGCAATAATCATGTGGTTACGCAAGTCACGGGCCTGCGACCTGGAGACGCAGCTGACGGTGGAAAATGGTGCTCAATGATCCGAAAAGCGGACCCTGCACCTGCAGGAATACCTAGGGGAAAGTAGAAGACAATAATCTTGGGGGATAATGTCTGTGTGTGAGAGAGACAGACAGATGGACTCAGTGACTGACTCAGAGACAGACAGACTGACTGACTGAGACTATTGAATTTCTATGGCTAAATAAAAATTGGAGTCTGAGTCTTCTCAATTAACCCCTATGTTACATTGGTTCTACAATTACTTTTACATTTCCAGGTATGTTACAACAACTGAGCAATCAACACCAAAGTGACCATAGATTAACACCAGATCAACAATCAAGGAGAGAACAATATACCCCAATCAAAGAATTGCCAAACAAGCCAACAGTAAATAACCCAATCCTCCCCCACCCAAAATAAAAACCCTCTACCAAGACCACTCCTGACACAAGGCAAGCCACTAGAATACAAATTCTCTACTAGTACTGATGATGCTACCTAGTTTCGGTAATGAGACATGTGCAAGAAAACAACCAAGCTAATAACCAAAGTCAAAGAGCACCAAGATATCCCTTAATCTTCAGTAAGAAGATGAAGAGCCGAGGTGGCAGAGTGGTTAGAATACAGCACTGCAGGCTACTTCAGGTGACTGCTAGCTGCAGTTCAGCAGTTCAACTCTCACCGGCTCAAGGTTGACTCAGCCTTCCATCCTTCCGAGGTGGGAAAATGAGGACCCAGATTTTTGGGGATAATATGCTGATTCTGTAAAAACCGCTTAGAGAGGGCTGTAAAAGCACTATGAAGCAACATACAAGTCTAAGTGCTATTGCTAAGAAAAATAAAAATATGTTAGAGAGGTCCTTACACAAGAGCTTGTGAAATTTACTTGTGTAAGGATTCCTAAATAAAGAGCAAAGTGAAGTGTTTTTTTTTAAGGGTCTACACATCCATTCATATTACAGTATTAAAATCCTTAATGGGTCATAAATATAATAGAAAAGTGGGAAGAATTGATATTACACTCTAGTAAAACCAGATGTCTCCGTTCGTAGCTGCTGCTGTTCAAGAAACTATGCTAAAATTTTGTTGGAAATCAAGATAACCTGTGAAGGTAGCCATTGATTGTTACTTTGAATTAAGCAGTAAATCTAACCACTAGATGGCAGCATATCAAAACACATGACATTCCTTCATCAAGTACAGTATTATAAAAGTGTATGAGGAAAAACAGAAAATATAAGGTGAAATATAAGGTCATATATTTACAGAGCTGAAAAACATATTCATTTAACTTATATAATAAATATGCAAAAAAAAGTCTTTTTCTCCAGAAAAGAAGTCCAGATACTTTTTTAAAATGGCTTTGGTACACCCAATAACCATTGTATTATATGCTGATTTTGTAAAACCACTTAGAGAAGGGATGTAAACCACTGTGAAATGGTAAATAACTCTAAGTGCTATTATCATCACCCTGCTCATAGACGTAGAATGAACTCACATACAGAGAAGAATGAACATGCCATATCTGAAAAGACCTAGCAGTATTTTTACTTCCATTATGTTTAATTGAAACAGCTGGTTCCATCACAATGTTAAGCATATTTCTAAAAAAATGCAATTTGTACCACTTGAAAATTATCCCGAATCTTTTCATCAGTGAGTCTCAGAACACCCAAATGAAAAAAAAAGTGGGAGACTGAAAATGCAAGGCAGATGTGGTTTGTGTTTAAATACAGATATTCTAGTTCTTCTTATAATATCAGGAAAGCAGAGTTCCAGAGAAGAGGGAAAGAAAAAAAAAAGTCCAATGAATAGAAGAGGACATTATATGACATTTTAATATAATCAAAGAGGGTAATTGCTTGACGTAGAAGAGATAAAAATAAATAAACATCTGGGTTTCCTGGTACTAGTGCCAGTCATTTTATTTGCACTTGACTGCAGGTTAAGAATTTAGAGAAAGTCTTATATTTCATGCATTTTCTCAGCATTGATTATGTAACATCAAGTTTGACTCTTTAGCAATCACACAGATGCATTTTTCCAATCTGGTCTTTCAAGTCTCTCAATAATTTATTCCTAGCTAATAAAACTGAATTCATCCACCTGGCTTCTAGTTGTACTCTGTTTCTCTTTCCTTTCACCTTTCCCAACATAATGGAAAGTTACGGAGTTTGGTCTTCTCATAATTGTCCAAAACATGATAATTTGAGCCTGGTCATTTGTCTATCCAGATTAATTGGTTCTTGCTGTTTGGTGGTGTACAGTGGTTTTTTTGTTTTTGTTTTTTTTTGGAAGTGAGGTCATTCATGGAATTCCCAGATGTTTTTTCTAAAAGCAATATTAGAGCATTATACTCTTATAATTAAGATATTTATAATTATAAGATAAGATAATTAAGATAAGATTATAAACTAACACAAACTAAGAAGATAAAAATAAAAAAGAAATAGAGGGAAAAAAGGGGCGAAAAGACTATACTGATAGTGCTGACTTTATGGCCACAGTTGGAATATCGATAATTGAGCAAAACGATAGTTAACTGATGTGCCAGGTGACTGCTTTATTCAATGATCACAATGGAACCTCTGGGTGTGATCATTAAGCAATCTCCCAGGTCATTAAGTAGACTGAGCAAAAGAGCTGCCTGCTAGATTTCATGGAGCTGCATGGAGGTGAAATTCTCCCAGCAGGTAGCCCTTTCAGTCTCAAACACTCCTGGAGCCAAACTAAGGATTTATCCTCTCCTTCATGAATGGAGGGGAAATCCTACATGGGTCTGCAGGAACAGAGCTAAATGCAAGCCGATTGCCAAGCACCCAAAATGCCTTCATGTGACCATGAGGGAGGGGAGATGTTTTACAAAAGCCAGAAATGTTTGATGGGCCATAAAATGGGCTATCTGAAGCTTTCATAACTTTGAATAATCCTTAAACATTTGGGTGTAATGTGAGGACTATATATAGCTGTGATGGTGAACCTATCTATGGCACGCGTGCCACAGGTGGCACACAGAGCCCTCTCTGTAGTCTCGCCAGCTGTTGCCCCAGCCCAGCTCCACCAGGCATGCACACGCACCTCCCGTCAGTCAGCTGTTTTCAGGCCTCTGCCACGCATGCACAGGGCCTTCTCCGATCTCCACAGGTTTCCCCCCCAGTGAGGCCTACATTTCTACTCCATCTCTGCCACCCACACCAACCTGGAAACCAAAATGGGGTGTGGGGTGCCGCGTGAGGACCCCCGTACCCCATTTTGGACCTGGAAATTTCCTGCACCAACTTGAAAGCCAAAGCAGGGGGCAGGGCACATGGGGATTGGTGTACACGCATGTGCATTCACGCGTGCACGCTTGTACACTCGGCACCAAAAAGGTTAACCATCACTGACCTATAATAAAGGAAAAGTAAAAAAATGATTTACTCTTTCGTCATAGCAAGTATAAACAATTTAGTAACTTAACATCTTCTCTTTAAATACAACAAACGATCATCTCCCATCTCTTATTTATAAACAAATCTTTAAAACCTCATCATTTGTTCCTAGTAAGCAAGTCCATTAAAGTTTAGCAGAGTTAAAAGCATGTCCTTTTAACCTTTAACAAATCAATTTTATATTCTTTCCTTTTATTTTTTAACAATCTTGATATTTACTTAAACAATCTTGACCCTTCAAATAATGGTCTAGACTTTGATTTCTTTTCATTTTCCTATGTTGCTTTTCACAAACTTTTTCATAACTTTAACAAGTCTCTTTTGTAAATCCAATATAGGAAATTATGCAGATTGGACTTTTGACTTCTTATTTATATATCCCTTTTAAATCTCAAGACATCAGCAGGCTTCATTTGTATATCGTATGCTGCATCTTTTACATTATCATTCTAGTAGCCTGTCATTTTTGGTCCACTTTCAAATTTAAGAGCTAAAAGTTAAAATTCTTAACTATTGGATCCATAGGTCACAAATATCATTGAATACATCCAATGTTAAAGTATTTTGTTTCATTCTGTTTTGGATTCTATAAGTCACATTTAAGTATTGTTCTCCTTTAATTATAATCTTTAGTTCCTTTTGGTTCCCTCTAGTGTCCAGCTTTCAAAGTCCCATCCTATAATATTTCTTTTTAAGAATTCAAAACAAGATTTTCCTATAGGAAGGATTGTTATAATGAACTTCAAAATCTTATTTCAAATCAATCCGGACCCTTGGTCTGTTTATAACTTCCTAGATTAACATTTCCTAGTATCAACATTTCAATCATTTTTAAAAGATTTATTGAATGCCTTAAACTTGTATTTAAAATTTCTTTCTTTCCTCTTCAATTTCCCTTCCTCTTCTACTTCCTTTCCTCTATAAATTCTATATGAGCACCACTTGAGTTTCTCTATGCCTTATCATCTGACCTAAGGTTTCTTTATATAAACCTTTTGTACTCGTAATAGTGCTGTGTCTGGGTGCTGATTTATTTCTTATCTCTGTTGTTATAATCAAAACAATTATGAATGTTTAATTTTGTTCTCCTTCAAGAATGAAGCAGCACTGTGCAACAGGTGCATGTTAATTGTAAAGTTGCAAAGAACTGAAGAAATATAGCAGTAGGATATTATTGGCATTATCAATGAAGGAATTCTGCTCTCAGAATATATTAACAATGATTCTGTCATGCCAGCACTACACTTTGCATCCTAGGAACATAGTGTATCTGTCACCGAAATTTACAATCCCTACACTGGAGAACCTTCAATACCAAAAAGTATTTTCAAAATGAAATTAGGAAATTACATTTGAAAATTTGATTATTAGATTTTTTTTCTGAAAGCAAGTGACTTCTTTTCAACCTCATAGTGATTGAGAAAACCAAAACTGTCTGACAAATATGAAGGCAAGATATTACCAGCAACCTTCATCAAGCATACTGGGAGGTCTTGGATTGGGAGATGGGACCTTGGTGTGAATCTGTCTGTTTTGGTGGTAAAAAGTATAGCGAGGTATGGTGGGAGGCAGGGCACCCTCAGGGAATATGATGCTGTCACCTTATATGGTGTTGAGTTCTAACTCCCTGAACTCAGCCTCATTTCCCGGGCAACAAACCTACAGACGTCCTTGTTTTTGGCTGCTACTACTAAACGCCAGGTCAGTCTGTAATAAGGCCTCCTTCATCTGTGATTTAATCTCAATAATGCATGCCAGGTCATCCCTCTCAACTGTGATTTAATCACAGATGAGAGGAAGGCTCTGGAATGCATTATTGAGAATGCTGACTCGGGGGGGGGGGGAGCAGGGATTCCCCTCTTGGAAAGGTGGCCAGCTGGATTTTGGAGATGACATCAGCCAAGGTCAGGGGTAGGAGTATGGCAACTGTTATTCTGAGTCTCGGAAGGCTTTCAGGAGTGCTATTCTAGCTCAACACTGAATCCATTGCCCAAGTCCAAAACTGAGCACACTGAAGTGGAGATTATAAATAAACAAAAAGTATTTTTGCAGAAAAACTGAGTTGGTCTCCCTCAAAGCCCTACCAAAGTCCACTGGTGGGTTTTATATGGGAATTTACCACAAGTTACATGACACAAAAAGCACAAGGTGTTTCTTTACAGTAATTCTTGCCTAAGTCCTCGACTTATAATCACAATCGATCCCAAAATTTCCATTGCTAAACAAGGCAGTTATTAAGTGAGCCATGCCACAGTTGTTAAGCAAATCAGTATACTTGTTAAGTGAAATCATGCAGTTGTTAAGTGAATCCAGCTTCTCCCATTCTGGCTGACGAATAGTGATCACACGATCCCAGGACGCTGCAACCATCATAAATAATGCTGGCTGCCAAGCGCCTGAATTTTGATCCTGTGATTGTGGGGATGCTGCATCAGTTATAAGTGCAAGGATTGGTCATAAGTCTTTTTCCCCCCCCAGTGCCACTGTAACTTTCAATAGTCACTAAACAAATAGTTGCAAATTGAGAATACTAGTGTGTTAATATTTACCATATTAAGCACAAATGCAGTAATCGTGCTCCTAAGCTAACCACAAAACTTTCATAATTCATACAAGATCATACTAGCACATTTCTGCTTTTTCTAACACCATACTTGTTTTTTTAACACCAGTCTTCAGAGAGCTGACTGGCACCCTTACCTACCCTTACCAGTTTTTTTTGCAGAAAAACTGAGTTGGTCTCCCTCAAAGCCCTACCAAAGTCCACTGGTGGGTTTTATATGGGACTTACTGGCACCCAGGGCCCTCCTGGGCAAGAGGCACCCTGAGGTTTACTTCAGGTTCTCGCCAAATAATTTGTACAGCATCTCTGATAACTCACTGGATTCATACTTAGTTGGATGCCAGCATTTCTACAGCTCCTGTGGAGGTGCCTGAGGTACAGTCTTGCCCTGTTAGTTGCAATGGTGCTTATATATACCATTACTCGGTGCTTTACCGCCCTCTCTAAGCAGTTTTTACAGAGTCAGCATAAGGCCCCCAACAATCTGGGTCCTCATTTTACCAACCTCAAAAGGATGGAAGGCTGAGTCAACCTTGAGCCAGTGAGACTCGAACTGCTGGCAGCCAGCAGTCAGCAGAAGTAGCCTGCAGTACTGCACTCTAACCACTTTACCACCACAGCTCTGGAGTGATTTGAACCTGTTGACTTAAAAGAACTGGACAGGATCCTTATGACTGGCCCACGTCCTTTTTTGCTAAGGCTGTCCAGGGTTGAAATGTGTGTGGACTCTAGTGGTGATGAATTTATGCTTAACAAAGAGGATTGCCCTTTGCCTCTTAAAGAGTCATTGATTCACCCCCTCCTTAAGAAGCCACGCTGGGTCCCACTATAGTAGGCAACTTTTGTCCAGCCTTCCCTTCCAATATCTAATCTTCCCTTCCGTGGTGAAGAACAAGAGGAAGGAGGTACTAGGCTTTACAACATTAGAGCCAAATTCTATTCTCCAGTTTCTTAAAAGGGGTACTATCCTGCATGGGTTCATTTATATTACATGTTGCACTATCAACTCAATTGTTAATCAGTTAAAAGGCAGTCACAGAGCAAGTTTCTTTTCTTCCACATTTTTTAAAAATAATGTCGTGCATATCTGTTAACATGGCTGACTAGAAAAAAACAAGATTTTGCAAAATTGCTTTCCGCTTTGTAATTTTACCCATTAACAGGTAGGACAAGAAGCAATGGGTGGAAAGAGCATTATGACTATTGCAGCATCCACATGGTCACCTAATCAAAATTCAGATGCTTCACAACTAGTTCATACTTATGACAGTTGCAGTGTCCTGGGATGAAGTGATCAGTTTTTGCAAGCAAAGTTAATGGGGAAACCATATTTACTTCACAAATGTGTTACTAATTTAACAACTACAGTGATTCACTTAACAACTGTGCAGGGGTGGGTTTCTGCCAGCATTACTGCCAGTTCGGTGCGCGTGCGATTTTGCACTAGTGTGCTCGCTTCACTCACACGTGCGCCTGATGCGTGCTCTGCGCACTTGCACAGTTGCCTATAAATAAGTCTGTGCATGCGCAGAACATTTTAAAAGGTTAAAAAAAGATGTCGTGGCGACTGGGGAACCGGTTCAGGGGCATGGCGAGCATGCCAAGGTGGCGCAGTGGTTAGAGTGCAGCACTGCAGGCTACTTCAGCTGACTGCAGTTCTGCAGTTCGGCTGTTCAAATCTCACCGGCTCAAGGTTGACTCAGCCTTCCATCCTTCTGAGGTGGGTAAAATGAGGACCCGGATTGTTGTTGGGGGCAATATGCTGACTCTGTAAACCGCTTAGAGAGGGCTGAAAGCCCTATGAAGCGGTATATAAGTCTAACTGCTATTGCTATTGCTATGCTGCCCCTACCGGTTCGGAGACCCAGTCTCCATTTCTACTACCAGTTCCACCAAATTGGTGCGAACTGGTAGCAACCCACCTCTGCAACTGTGGCAAGAAAAGGTGTACAAGAAAAGTCATAAAATGGGGCAAACCTCATTTAATAAATTTCTCACTTAGCAACATAAATTTGGGCTCAATTATGATAGTAAGTCGAGGAGTACCTGTATAAAATGCAGTTAAGTAGCTATAAAAGGACCGGACTGCAAAACGTGTCCCCACTTAGAGATCATATAGCAGCAACAAACACCCATATAAATAACGAATAAGTGTACTAGTGTGAAACTCCTGAAGTCCAGCTTCCATACACCTGTGTACAACCATTTCTCTAGCTGGGGCTAGGAATGAATAAATGAAATAAATACAGTCGTAGTGTCCACACCTCAATATCTCCATTGCTCAGACAAAGGCTGACCTTGTTTTGCTGCAGGATTCGTGTTCACCTGATTCCATATACTTTATAATTTGGCACACCTTTATCTGTTGCAGAAAAACCTTCAGGATCATGACTAATAAGCAAATATGATCCTTTTATCTGGAGGCTATTCATTGTAGGGGTTTTTTTTTTGTGGAATCAAAAGAAACAATAGAGCTTATATTAATTCTGAGGTCAAAGAAAAACAACTGAAGAAAGGAACTGACACAACTTCATACTGGAAGCAGGCATGGAAAATCAGGTAGCTCCATAGTGCAAAGCAACCAATTAATAATTTCACTGGTATTATCGGTTCTGGTCAGGGGACCTTATTATGTCTTTCAAAAAGGACACTGTGTAGGCAAGTAATAACATTTTCCTTAATAAATTCTATTTTTGAATCACAAGCAAAGGTTGTGTTTTCTGCTTTGTTCTGGGAAAGATTGGCAGCAGGTATGGAAAATCACAGAGGCAGTAATTTTCAGAACAGCAAAATAAATGATAAGGTCCAGTTGACAGTGATTTACAACAATATAATAGCAGAATAATATTATATTAATCACCCACAAGCATTGCTTCAATAAAATTCAGCCTTAAATTCTAAGGATAGCTTACTTTTAAATACAGCTATTTGGAGACCAGTAGCCAAGATAAGGAGCTGCATATGGTCTCATTATATTCATTTTGCATTGGGTACATAGATATAGTTAAATTTAGAAGCAGACAGTCTGAATACTTGCCACGGTCCCTACTGATGGCCCAAATGTGCTAGAGCAGGTGTGTCAAACTTGATTTCATTGAGGGCCGCATCTGAATTGTGTTTGACTTGGGGGGGGGGGGGAAGGATGGGTGTGGCCAGGATGGGTATGGCCAGCTCGACATCACTCATGTCGAGGGGGCCTGTGGTGGCCTGAGCATTCTGCCAGTGAAAACGGGCTCCCAAGCTCCATTTTCAGCTGCGTCAGTTTCTTGCAACCTCTACCAACAAAAATGGAGTTCAGGAGGGCCGCCCACAGCATCCCGAGTTCCTTTTTCACTGGCAGAGGCACTGTGGGCCAGTCCTTCACTGTATCTAGGGTGGCTCTGTGGGCCAGATCTAAGCACCCCATGAGCGAGATTCAGGCCTTGAGTATGACACCCCTGTGCTAGAGAATCGACTCTACCAAGTTCTGTAGGAGGATCAATAAAATAACAAGTTAGCTCAGGACAAAATTATTCTAGTAATTTGCATCCTCTGCAAAGACAATAGTGAAAGTAGCTGACATATAGCACCAAGAAACCTCTCTCTCCATGGATGCAGCATCTATAGGAACAGGAAACCTGCCCAGTCAGGGATCCAATGGGAAAGCAAGACTTCATAGACAAAAGTTCATACATTTTCAGTGTACATCTGCAGGTGTATTTCCCATTTTACAGATGAGAAATATGGCTTAAGAAGATTCACAGTCTACTCACATGGAAACCTGGCTCAGATGATTTGTCTCATCATAGAAATAAAAATGTTTCCTGTTTAACTTGTTCTTTGGTTAACAAACTAATTTACTAGGAATATAATTTGAGGTCCTGTGGCAAAAATCAGGATAAAGTTTAATGCCAGTGTTTAATGTATTAAACACATAGTGTAGATTTTTTTCTTAATAAAATGTTTAACCAATTTTGTTGTATACACGATGTACAATAACAATAAAGTCTATACTATATTATCTGTGTTAACTGAATTCTCTGATTAGTGCAAATATGCTGCAACTAAATATTTATTTATACCACAAATCTTCACTCTTGTTAGCCCTGTAAGCTAGTTTGGACAAGAAGCAGAGCCAGAAATACTAGCTCTAACTTTATGGTACAATTACATTAGAAACTTGCAAGACCCAATGAATTTCTCCTCTCCTTTCTTTTTACTGTCTGAAAAACTAGAGAAGATCCCTTCTGAAATATTTCCCATGCCCTCCCTCTTTCTGTGGGATGAGACACCTGCAGTTCTTCCTTCTGTCATTCCCCATACTATTACACTTTTTTGTTCTGTATTTGCTGATTAAACCAGTATTATTTTGAAAACCTGCAAGATGATACCACTGAAGAATTACCTGCTATCTTAGATTTTTATATTTCCAGTAGGTAAGTGCAGTTGTGCTACTTTTGCTTAGTTATTACAGAAAAATAAAGGAAAGGGTAAGAGAGGGGGGAGGAAGAGAGAGATTTCAGGGGGCCCTCTTTAACAGGTAAATTGGGCATGGACCAAGTGACAGGTCTTTTCAGTGGTGGCTCCAATTTTATAGAGATCTTTTCTCAACCTTAATTTTGAAAACTAGGTAAAGCAATACTGTTTAAAGGGCATTTAATTTATTGTAATGGTCCTTTTGATGTCCTGGATTGTTCATGGGATTGTTTATTGTTATTTGTTTTGGTTTCTATGGTTAGAAGAGGCTATGTAAAATCTATGTTTTTTCTCACTTTCTCCAGCAGTAAGATTGAATGGAAGAGTGGTTTTGGAAGAGCAATTTGGCATGGGAAAACTGTTATTTCTCAATTAGAACAGAGCTGGAAGGGATCTTGGAGGTCTTCTAGTCCAGCTCCATGCTCAAGCAGGAGATCCTATACAAGTTGAGACAAGTGGCTGTCCAGTCACTTCTTTAAAACATCCAGTAAGAAAGCACCCACAACTTTTGAAGGCAAGCTGTTCCACTGGTTAATTGTTCTCACTGTTAGGGAGTTTCTTTTTAATTCCTGGTTGCTTCTATCAATTAGTTTCCATCCATTGTTTCTTCTGGTGCTTTGGAAAAGAAGTTGATTCTTTTTTCTTTATGGCAGCCCCTCAAATACTGGAATGCTGCTATTATGTCACATCAGTCCTTCTTTTCTCTAGACTAGCCATGGTCAGTTCCTGCAACATATGTTTTAGTCTCCAGGCCTTTAATCATCCTAGTTGCTCTTCTCTGCCCTTTTTACAAAGTCTCAACATCTTTTTTTTGTAATGTGATGATCAAAACTGGATGCAAAACTGGATAAAACCTCTTACTAAGATTTTATAAAGCAGTTTCCTTCAAGTATACAGACAACATAATTAAGTGGCAATGAGGATTCAACACAGTAATGGCAAGTGAAAAGAATGCTAAAAATCTGGAAGACACCCCCCCTCGAGTTCAGTTCAGGCATACATGAAAAGTGATGTAGAAGAAATACATTTTTTCACAGGCATAACCTAATCCTTTCCATCTGAAAATAAGCAGTCTTTATTTTTCTTTTAGTGACTCTAATTCCTTGCATTGGGGGGAGTCAGATGACTGAATGGAGCTGAGCATTTACTGACCGGATGCCCTTCCTGCCACCTACAGTTTGCAGCAGATGTTTTCTCTTTGCACCCAGAAAGAGAAATATCTTCCATTACCCGGAAACGAACTCACAGCCTCCTAATTGTGAGACGACTGCGCCACCTCTAGGCCACCATTCCTCTCAAAATAAGTAATCTTTATAATACCATTATAATTGCTTGTAGTTATTATTATTATTGTTTTCTGCAAAATCATGGAAAGTAGATTCATGGCAATGCCAATAATATGAGTGATAATGAGTCATTCTGGAAGGCGCCACTATATATATATCTGACTTTCCTTTTATTTCCTTTCTGTTCTATTGAAAGGATGTTATTTTCTTCTAAATAATTTTGGATGTTCTATGCCAGTGGTATTCAGCCTGGTCCCTACCGCCCACTAGTGGGCGTTCCAGCTTTCATGGTGGGTGTTAGGGGTTTGCTGTAACTCTGCTTTATAAATTTTATAAAGTAAAGTTACTTCCCTACTTTATAAATCACCATTAACATGGAACCGGTGGGCGGTTAGAAAATTTTACTACTAACAGAGATACAAAAGTGGGCGGTAGGTGTAAAAAGGTTTACTACCCCTGTTCTATGCTATTATGCCTGTGAGTAATTTAAACTTGTAGGCAAGCATGTTATTGGCTTACAGCTTCCTGGTGTTCCTTTCATTGGATCTTTTTGATTTAAGTACGATTTTGCCAGTTATTAACCATGTCCTCTTTATGCAATACTTCATTATTATTTCATTCATTATTATTTTAATCATCATTATTTATCATTATGTAATACAGAGGTGTTCATGGGTGAAAGCCAATTCACTTTAAGTTAATACGTTCCAAACAATTTTATTTGGCTCTGCTTATATTGGCAATGTGTTGTCAAACAAAACAAAACAATATGACTCCAACCTTTACGCAAACTTGTTCTTTTAAACTAAGACATTAAACTACAGAATCATTGGGCAGGTTGCCAGCTGTCCCTTGGAGAGAGGAAATCCTGTCTTCATCATCATTTGCCTGAAACTATCTGAGAACTTGACTCTCCAGGATATAAAGTTTACAGATGATTTTGCTAAAGGAATACAGGAGGAAAGTAAATGCTTCCTGAGCCTTGAATCAGAAAAGACATGAACTTTCTCCTTGTAATGTAACAAAAGGCAGAAATTGTAACAAAATCATCACATCCTATTTTTCCATTAAAGGGAGTATTTGTTTTTCTTTATTTGCCTCATTTCTGGCTGCAGAATTTTCAGTTCCTGCCCTTAGAAAACAAAAGACTTCAGATAAAATTTAGTTAAGACCAAGAACATGTCTGATATTCTCCTATTCAATTCTATGTTATAGAATTCTATGTTATAGAATCACCTTACAGGGGAGATGGGTGGCATAAAAATTTAATAAACAATAAAAATAATAATAAATAAATAATGACAATATCTTGATATTATAGAGAAATCAAAACATTTATATGCTTTTGTATAGTGTACAGCAACCGAATGAACAGATGGCCATGATAGCAATTGATGGACAGTTCAGGCTGTCAATCATACTTTTTTGCTATTAGCTTTCTTTCCCAGTCTTCTTCTCTCACTCATATATGCCCTCCTTTCCAGCTAGGAAAAACTAATATGATGCCCTACAGATCAATGCTGAATGTATTACATCCTCAGCATCCAAGCACTTAGAAATGTTAAATATTTAAATCAAGTTATTTTTCTTTAGCTAAAGGAAGAACAGAAGACATATCAATTTTCCGGCCTCAATCATGTACATGTGAAAATAAGTTGTTTATAACCCAATGTGACTGAATTTATATTTATTTATATTGTGTAGCTTATTCATTCAGTTTAGGTCATTTTATAGCATGTAACAAACTGTTTGGCTTGTTAACACCCATGATGACTACTGTCATCTGTAACCTTGGACATTTTGCTGTCCATCAAGTTAGGATTGGCAAGAATGGCACAGCATACTTTTTGAAAGGAAACAGCGTATAAAGAGTAAAGGAGGACTGATTACCGGCAGTTGATGTCACCATTGTTCTGAATTGTAAATTAAGAGATCACTTTCATTTCAAGTTCTTTTCTACTGCACATCTGTTCTGAAGCTCATATCAATTCTATATAAATATTTAATAAGGCTTAGGATTACGGGTTACATTTATGGACATGGGTTGCCTATTTAGAAGAAATGGAATCAACTTTAGTGCTCTTATGGAAATGTCTATATTCACAGATCCAACTGAATCCTGTAAAACATGAAAACATGAATTCCTCCTTCTTTTCTTTTCCCACTCTACCTCCTCATTATATCTCCACATATCTCAAATCCAATCAGAAAACTACTTCAATGTTCAACAACAATCTTCAATAATTGTTAACAGAGCATTTCGAAATTTCAATCTTGTCTTTCTTTTATTAATAATTTTAATTACTCTCACACTTTTATATATTATTTCTATTATTATTGTTTTTCATGTTAACTATTTCATTCATTTAATATATAGATGACAGGCTAACAATTTGTAAACAGATGGAACATTGGTCTTACCTGAGACTTTCTTTGTCTGTGTGCTGTGGGAGAATTAGTAGTTTAGTCGTTTAAAATTCCTTTCGCAAGGGGTAGGAAACTAACATTGTTGTATTATAGCAACCAGCAGACAACTAGGTACGATATTATGTAGATATGTTAGTCTTTTTTTAAGGCACCTTTTCTTTTTCATGTCCTGCTTGTTGTATTTTTTAAATTATTTTTTTGTCCTTTTTAAAAATATTTTAGTGCCTTGTATTTTAACTTTCTTTGAATAAACTAAATATTATATGAATAAAAAAAGAAAACTCCTTCAATATTTTGGAGCAGATTTGAGGACAGAAAAGGGAAGAAAAACTGTCCCTTTCCATTCCAGAGATGATGTTTCAAATTCATGGATGGTGAACTCAATTCAAGTTGAAAGACATTTTACATGATTGGCTGCATCTCATATTCCATTTTTACAACCCAAGAGAGGGTCCCTGAGAAGATGAGAAATTCTTCCAGAAGTTTGTAAGTAAAGGAATGATTATTATTTTCCAGGGTTGCTGTAATAATGAACTCTCTTCATTGGCAACAGATTGGACTATATGATTTTACAGTAACATTTTTATTCGTTTGCTTATTTATTTGTCAATTTTATATGTCTACCCATCTTACATGAAATGATTCTGGGTGGTGTCCAATAATTTAAAAAATCTATATGAACTGATTAAAACAATAAACATAGATAAAGCAGATCACGAGAAGGAAGATATTACACGTAACACAGCCAGTGTGTGAGCTCCCTATTACCGGAGAATCCGTAGGCTTGTTGGGTTGTTGTTGGGTTGTTTTTTTGTTTTTGTTTTTGCTGTGGGCCCCACCACATTTTGAGAACTTTCTATAAGGCCACACAAGCTGGGGCTAACCTAAGTAGGAGGGATGTTCCATAGGGTAGGTACCACAGCAAAAAAGGTTCATTTCCTAGGTCCCATCAAGTGAAAATTCCTTCACAGATGGGGCCCACAGCATGCCTCTCTTTCCAGACCTGATGAGACAGGTAAATGTAATTGGGAAGAGGTGGTCCCTCAGGTAACTTGGCTCCATTCCATGTAGGGCTTTAAAGACCAAAAGCAGCACTCTGAATGGGATCCAGAAGTGAACTAGTAACCAATGCAACTTATGGAGCAGAGGTTTAATGTGTGTCCATCTAGACGTTTGAATCATTTTACTTCATCTGATGTGCATGCGAGCAAAGCAAGTAGGTACTAGTAGCCAAACTGGTAGTAATGGCAGCCGAAACCCACCCTTGGTCCAGAAGGACCTCAAGATTGTGCACCAAGTCTGTTTGTGGCAGTACCACCCCATCCAGTGACAAAGATGGTAAAGTCCCAGGCCCAGGAGGCCAAAGATACTTAGTTTTGCCAGGGTATTATAATTCCATAGTAAGCGGTAAATTAAAAGATATAAGTAACTATATGAATCACCCATTTTGCCCTTTTAAAGCCCATTTAAATCTGGAATAAAATTGGCCTTATTCTAGTGGTATCACTGAATCATCAGGTATGCCCCTTCAGCCTTCAGAGACAGAAAATAAATACAATATTAAAGTTTACTCCCCAGTTGGATAGTTATCTATTATCCTGTTCTTGTCAACAAATAATCAACGTGAAATAAAAACAGTGACAGTGAGGTGGGCAGCATATAAATTTAATAAATAATAATTAAACAAATAGATAAATATACTGGGAAAATGGCTTGAACACTCATTTGATAATTATGGCTATGATATCACGTGATGTTATAATCCGGCAGTAAAGAAGAGCCATTTTCATTTGGATATAATGCTGTATAAATCAATCAATCAATTAATTAATCAAATTATGTAGTAAACCTATGATTGGTCTGCATTCCTGCCAGATTAACCTGCTTAAGCCCACTGAAATCAATGGGAAATAAGCTGGCCACAAAACAAGAAAATGAATGCAGGCATGGTAAAAAAAAAAAAGACAAAATCTGTTCATAAAACTGTTTTCAAAAGCTTAAATCCGCCAAACGTTTAAAAACACTAGACATACAAAGGAAGGATCAGTATAAATTGAAGAAAGGTAATACTGTAGTTTCTGCTTGTAAATAGGGTAATATTGATTTCAGAAAGTTCTATTTAGGTAATCAAACCTCTGTGAATTGTTCTACCTACTTATCATCACTTTTATGGTTGTCATGTGTAATTTTGAATTTTATTTTCATATCCTGAAAGAAAGACATTTGACGTATTGAAGTTTTTATCTAGAAAACTCACTGATTAAAAAAACAATACCGTCAAATGCTTTACATCTTGAAATCAAACACAATCTACATTATGTACATGCAATACCTCAAAAATCAATGCATTGCTTGTTATTTTTTTTCGGCAGAGCACAGAGGTATTTGTTATCTTCTTGGCACAAGCAACGGTTTATACAACTGCGTAGCTTGTAAGACCTTGGAAAGGAAACCTTAAACAGAGCTCCTGTTCCATCAGCAAAACATTTTCTTTCTTTCTTTCTCTTCTTTCCCTCTCTCCTTCTCTCCCTCCTTCTCTTGGCTTTCAATGATACAACTTGTTATTTTCTTATTTAAAATCAAACTTAAATTTCGAATACATCTCCACCAAGTCTTCAGACAATACCAAATATGGCTTTGGATCCTGGCAATAAAGATATTATCACCGTGCAACAGGAACAATCTGCAACCTAGCAGAATAATAGAAATATTATCGACTAATTATTTATAAATATTATCCACTAATCAGCAAGACAGCCAATAACCTTCAGAGTGGAACTGAACCTCTGCCTGATGATACTCTTAGCCCAGAATCTACCTTAATGCCAAGCTTTGCCATTAAAGTGGCAAACAACAAAGCCTTACATTTTATATTTAATTACATTTTAGTATTAGCACATGTAACCTTCCCTTAAGAAAGATACAACTAAATATAGGAATTTAGTCATTAAAATCAGGGGTCTCCAACTACAAGGCTTAGTGAACCAGGCCGTGGAAGTGGCAAGTGATCACATGGGCACACACATCCCCACTTGTGCAAGTAGCAGCAAGCACACATGTGTTTGCCCATCACTCCATAGAACCATTCTCTCCCCCCGTCTGGTTGGCACAAAACGGGAAAGGTTGGCGCCCTCTGATTAAAGTGATTTTTAAAATATTTTTAAAAAGTTCCTGCAGTGGTTCCTTAATAAAAGTTGTTTATTCATTCCTTCTCAATTATTTCAAAGTAACTGTTTTTAAATGCTTGATTTTAGCTAGATTACACTGGCCAACTTGCAACTGGTGAAATACTGCCTAGTGTAGCAACATACTTGCAAGTGTATTCAATGAGACAAGGACAGCTATTTAAGGTTGTAATCTTGAAAACACCTACCAGGAAGTAAGTTCCATTGAGCCTAATGGATATACTTCCGCATAAAAACATCCAGGATAGGACTAAGAAAACTGTGCTTGATGCCCTTGATGGAGCAAAATATAAATTCAATTCCATCACAGTTTCCATTTTTAACAAACAAAATCCTGCCAGGAGTAATATGCCACAAGCAAATGGAATAAGAAACAAAGATTGACAGGAGTAAAAAGAAAACTAATCAAAAGAGAGAATTTATATAAAGATCAGAATATTATTCAGGAAGGAAAATGGACTGAAATTAGGAAAAGAAAGAAATACCACTTGTTATTTGATACATTAACATGTTCATTATTTGACAGAGTATGCTATCAGTAACAAAGATAAAACTCCTATCTACTGTGGAGGGTTTCCTCTGCTTCAGTTATAAAAAACCCCTAAGTTATCAGGAATTAGACAAAATGAGATGTTTGTTACAGAAGCAAACTTCAAACATCTTTATTTTTATTATTACAGTTGCACGCTTTTAGAATATAAACAATAAGGTCTATTTAATAAATAAAACAAAATGTTTAAAGGCCCCAACAATTCTTGTGAGCTAATTACAAGATTTAATTGCTCTCCTTTCTTCTTATATCTTAAAAAAAACTCATTCAGAATACAAAGCTTTAGTTGTAAAACTATTGTGAAATTTTTACCATCTGTGGTTACCGGTTGTGGTTACCAGTTGTGTTTCTGCACAACTACAGTCTCTTGACTGTATATTTGCAGGGGAGATCTACCCTGTCATATAAACATGCCTTATATTGCACTGTTTGGCTTCCATAATAGAACAGTGTAGTTGGGCTGACTGAGGAGGTCAATAAAACACAGGAAAAGATTAGTATACACTTGAGACCAAAGATTTTTCTTTAGGGGCTGATGGACAAACACTTAGAAAAAAGTCACAGAACTTTTGTTTTTGTACATGATAACTGCAGCAAGATTATTGCATACGCAAAGATGGAGAGATTCAGCATTACCCATAATGGTCAGGGAAGATGGTGGAACTTGATGAGATGACTAAATTGATTTCTTTGGTCAGAGAAATGACAATATCACTGGGTTTTTTTTGCCGGCTGGAAACTACGTATGTACTTTTTTGTGAAAAAATGAATTTATGATTTATGATTTTGATGATTAGACAGGATAGGTTATAAAAAAGAAAATCATTTTGTTGTAATCACAGAATAAGAGGTAAATTAATAACATTACTTATATCTGATGTAAAGAAGATCAGAAGCTATTTCTTTCTGTTTATGTTTTTCCTTTCTTGCATTTTAATTTCCACTTGGAATTTTTTTACCCTCCCCTTATTTTATACTAATTTGGGTTAGTTTTCATTTTCATTTTTAAAAAATGTTTAGCAAATATTAAATCATTTCTTTTATATACTTATGCTTAAGTTTAAATTACTATGCCACGAAGAAGCAGATATGAAACCTCAGTTTGGCCAAACTCCAATATTATCTTGCAGGTAGTCTCCATTTAGCAACCATTCTTTTGATTGGTAACTGGGTCATTAAGCAAAGCTGTTGCTATGTGAAACAATGACTCAGCCCATTGTCTTATATAGCTTTCCTTTGCTTTACAGATCTGCAAAGATCATAAATAGGAAGATGGATCATAACTTATAAACCCATTACTTTTTTTTATGTAACTGTGAACTGCTGCTAAATGAGGCAGTCACTAAATGAGAACAACATGCTGGGAACTGGGGGCAAATTTAGAATGAGGTGGCTGGATGGAGTCACTGAAGCTGTAGGTGTGAGCTTAAATGGACTCCAGAGGATGGTAGAGGACAGGAAATCCTGGAGGAATGGGGTCACGATGGGTCGGACATGACTTTGCAGCTAACAACAACAATGTGCCAGATATCTGGAATATTCTTCAGAATAGCTCAGTGAATAGTCCTATGGGCTTGTCTCTCCCGAGAAAGGAATAGATCATCTGCAAAGGGGCTACTAGATGGCTATTTCATGGAAATTATAAGAATGGATTTCACTGCTTTTGTTCCCACCATGTTATACCTAACATGAGCACTTACAATTTATACTTTGTCTCTCTCCAATGACTCTTCACATCTCTTTTGACATTTCATCTCCCAAAGTTCTTAAGAAAAACGAAAGGTACCCAGGAATTAACAAACAGTGAGAAGCCTCGTAAAACACTGACTAAAGCCACCAAGTTGTCATTTCTCATATTCTCAAGGAATATCTTTTATAAGGGATGCAATACAGGAGTATCAAGTTCATAATGAAGAATGCGATATTTAGGATAACCTCAATTCCAAGTTATATAACTCCATAGTTACTAGTTTTACCTAGTACTTTGAATTGTGTCTAGGGACAACATGGGAATCAGTTAAATTGATTGGACAAAGAATTCACTTACTTCTATGAGCAATCCTAGTCAGGTGTGTGGTCATAACCTTGTGGATTTCCAAGTGGTTTTGAAGGCCATTACATATAGAAGGGGTTCCTAAATTTAACATCATTAAGTACACATGCATAGTGATCTTTGTTTAAGTATGTACTCCTGACTGCTCCTGAAATCTGGATATTCAGGTTTGGAGCTAAGCCAAAAGACTATAAATCTGAGTGTAATTCTGTCTAGCAAAGGTTGATTCTAATTCTCTGATGTGTTTTGAGCAACAAGTTTACCTTGTTTGGATTGGACTTCGTCTCCTATTTGTAAGACACCAGTGTCAAGATCAATTTCCTTAGATTTTGATGGAAAGGGAAAAGGAATCATCTATATATTTATGATGTCAAACTCAAATTTCTGGAAAATGTAACTGAGTGATTTTTAGTATGTATTACATTCAGATTGTCCTCGTGTTATGGCTATTCATTCAATGACCATAATTATAGCAGCTCTGAACAAATAATACTTATGGCATTCCCTAAAGTTACAGTTGGCACTCATGTCTACAGGAACATTTCAATTCCCCACAGCTGGGCCATCCCTATGTGATAGGCCTTCCTCCCAAGGCTGTTCATCTTTTTCTCCAAATAGGCCCATTCTTGCAATGATTTAAAGTGTTCATACGCAAAATCCTGTGAGGTTTTCTTCATTTTCTATAAAAGTCTATGATAGTTCAGGTAAGGACAAAAATCTCATGAGAATTGGTAAATTCTCTGTCGTCCCATTCTTTTTTTAAATATTTTTTTTATTTTTAATTTTCAAAACAAAGATCCTTCTTTACATGTTGTAGAAAGTGTATCAGTTGGTTACAAAAAGACTTTCATGCATCTCTTCCACAATCAACAAACATAATTCATATTAACTCAAGTATTTTAACTCAGATATTTATACATATTACCATCATCATATCTCCATTTTCATTTGACTATAATTATTTAAACGTCCTTCATCATAAAATATACCAAGATTTAATACATAACCACACACTGGCCCTTCATTTACTATTTCTGAAATCTTCCACTAACACTGAATCCTTATGTCCTATTCTAACTAAACATCCATAATATTTAATAACAAAATTTTCTAATCCTCTTTTCCAAATCACTGTTTACAATTTACATCCAGTTTCCTTATGTTATACCCATATCTATATGTATGTTGTTATCCTTATCCCTCCTTTATTTAACTATATCCTGTATCATAACATTTCCCCCCTAATAATCAAAGCTTTAACTGTATCTAACTTAGTTCATTTTTTATTAACTTTTATATATAATCCAAAGGGATTTCTAATCTTCCTTTCACGGGTACCATTCAATATTCATATCCAATTATTACTCATCCTGACACTATATATTGTATACAATAGTAACATTATCAATTATTTCTTTGACTATATCTATTGTCACTAAATTCACTAAGTTTAACTAGTTTTAAATTATACTCTTCCACCTATCATCCTGTACCTTTCCAATAGCAAAACAATCTCATATCTTCTGCCATTTGGGGTGTCAATCCTCTAATCATCTCCTTAATCAACTTTGTTTGGACTCCTCTTAGCAACTCCTTGCTTATAAAATCTCTCATGTAATGTCAATGCCCTTCTTCTGTTTTCTTAATCAGCTTATCTTTGATTGTCAGTGGTGTTATCAATGATATTGCTAATAAAATTTCTCTCTTTAAATCCATAAATTCTTTTGTTTTTTCTTCTTCTGTATATTGCCATCTGGAATAAATTTCCCCTCCATTTAGTTCCTCTTTCAGTATTCCACTCTTTCCATTTTCAGAGACAAACCAATCACCATAAATATCAGCAAATTTAATTTCTTTATATTCATTTTCCACTTCAATCTTTTGGGATTTAACCACCACATTTTCCATTTGATAAACATCTTCAACTTCTTCATCATATTTTGCTGTTAGATGCTCTAAGTCTTCCAGTATCTTCTCTATCATCTCATATGTATTTGATAGTTTCTGTATTTCTAAGAATATCTTTTGTAGATTTAAGATTTATTTTTGCTGTTGAAATTGTGCCATTATCTCCAGCTAACAAACACAACTGTTCTAGCTTGGAAGGTTAATAAGATTAAGCATAGATTCACAATAACCTCTGTTGTCCCATTCTTCTTCTTTTTCTGGTTAAAGATATACTTCAAAGGGACATCTGTATGCTTTCCTTCTTATCACTCTCTATAACCAAGCAGTGAGACCTTGTAGTGCTAAACCAAAATAATGGTTTTGTTTCCAATACACAAACCTTCCAGCATCCGAGTAGCAGTATTATGTTGCAAATTTCCTTGTTTCTTTTTGTATTTCAAGTTTTTTAAAAAAGTCCAATTCTTAAATGAGTTAGGAGAACACTCACAGTAATGAAAGAGGAAAATTTTAATCCATAGGTTACAGAGAATAATAAAAGATAAATATAAATAGAAGAAGAAAACTTAATCCATTCATTTTAAAAGGCATAAATCCCATCCATGAAGATAGCATTTAAAAAGTAAGATAACCCCCTGTCCAAAACCATTCCAAATTTAATTCCGCCGCTTATTTCTTCTGTTCTTCAATTTAAATTTTAAGTTTTTTAATAGGCAGTCTCTTTTTAAAACGGTAAAAATTCCTCACCAGCTGGAAACACTTTCTCTTTCCATATCCTTCCGTTTTGGAGCCGCCCCGACTTTGTCAGCCTTGGCTGGATTTTTTGTTGCCGGCTTGAAGAACTTCTCTTGCATCGATCAGGGACTTTGCGATGTCCCTGAAGTCAGCAAGACATATTATTCCTGTTCACTGTCTCTTCCGGACAGTTTAGGTCCGATTGGACCACCCAGCAGCAAAAGTATCAGCTGTGGTCTCGGAGCATCGAGACCGCATGTCCGTATCATCATGATGTTGGATCCTCCTCCTCTGTCGTCCCATTCTTCTTTTGCCCTCAATCTTTCCCAGCATTAGGCTCTTCTCCAGTGAGTCCTTACTTCTCATTAGGTAGCCAAAGTATTTGAGTTTCATCTTCAGGATTTGGCCTTCTAAAGAGCAGTCATGGTTGATGTCCTCTAGGACTGACTGGTTTGATCATCTTGCAGCCCAAGAGACTCGCAGAAGTCTTCTCTAGCACCATAGTTTAAAGGCCTTAATTCTTTGGCGCATCGGCAGATAAAGTCACTCAAATTTACTCATAGTTAAACTGGAATGGTCCTATCAAGGTAACTGAGAAATATCTTTGCTTGGTTTTATGGAAAGCTCAGCAACCATGAACTGAATCAATGAATGATGGAAACAATCACTGGATGCTGAAGTTATACTTCTCTGAATTTTCCAATGAAAACCAAGATACAAATATCCTGTAACTAATCAGTAAAGGTTTCAGTAAAGGCTGAAAAGCCCTACATGTGAAATGTGTTATTGCTTAATTATCATCTGTGACATTTCTTGGCAAGAATAGCAAAGTACAATTTCATACAATAGTTCTAGTCAAATTCTGCAGGTCAGCCTTTGCTAAATCTTCCATTGGTTCTGCCTGGTGGTAATAGAAATTGCAGTTCCACAAACTGGATGGCATCAAGTTGGGAAGGCTATTCCAAAAATGGGAACCCTACATTTCCTACAGAAAGGTGTCATTTATCAAAAATATTTATGCAGTTGAATAAAGATTCCTAAAGTTATCCAACTCTTGCCCTATGAGAAGAGCAATCTTTTTAACTTTTAGGGAACTGAATAAAACATAAAGCATATGAAATGGGACTATTTCTACTATCTTCTCCATCTAATGATTGTAGATTCACCAGTTTTCACCAAGTTTTATTTTGGAATTTAAATCTGAAATGATACCACAATTTTTAGGTATAAACTCATTAAAACCCATCAAGAAACATTATAATGTTAATGAGATACATGCTTTTAGAGTAGGCATTTCCAGCCTTCAGACCATTATGCAGCTCCGGACAGTTGGTAATGCGCAAGGTTGTAATAAAAATATTTTTAAAAGAACGTTATTTATATACATTACCGTATATACTCAAGTATAGGCCGACCCGAATATAAGCCGAGGCACCTAATTTTACCACAAAAAACTGGAAAAGTTATTGACTCGAGTATAAGCCTAGGGTGGGAAATGCAGCAGCTACCGGTAAATTTCAAAAATAAAAATAGATACCAATAATGTTTTTGAATATTTATTTCAAAGAAAAACAGTAAACTAGCGGTGTATTCAATGAAATACTTCACTCACCTCATGATGCTGATGTCCCGCTGTGATGATGATGTCCCGTGCAGCCGCGGGAGCGATGTCCCGCCTCCTATGACACACGGCACAGTGATTCCTATCATTGGATCACTGTACCAGAGGAGGTGGGACATCGCTATGTGGCTGCTTGCCATAACAAGGAGGAGGTGGGACATCGTTGCAGAGCGGCAGGAGGGGGAGGAAGGGGAATCGTAAGACAGCCCTGCATTACATTAGAACGTGAGGAGGGGGGATGGTGCGGTGCGCGCTGCACGGCAAACTGACACAGAGGGAGGGGAAACTCACAGGGGCGCTGGGCCATTCACGAGTGTCACCCAGCGGCATGGCCCTGCCCCTTTTTCTCCTCCATTTCGGGCAAATTTTTCACTGACTCGAGTATAAGCCGAGGCGGCTTTTTTCAGCCCAAAAAGTGGGCTGAAAAACTAGGCTTATACTCGAGTATATACAGTAACTATATTATATATTTTATATGTGGCCTAAGACAATTCTTCTTCATTCAATGTGGTCCAGGAAAGCCAAAAGATTGAACAAGAATAAATTTTTCTCAGCCCTGGAAGACAGAATTCCAACAATATCTCTCTGAGAACTTAAACTTGGAGAAGACGCAGCAATGGCAAAACTAACAGTATATATATAATTCAGATTATTATATACACACACAGTTTAACTACAATATATTTAAGCAAGATACGTACATACAACATATCATGCAGCACAGCAAATACAGTCATCTACAGTTTGGTAGAGGGTCTAAATGTCTATAAACAGAACCCATTAGCAGATATTTAAAGAGAAGGGAAGTTCAGAAACGTAACAGTTCTTGGGTTTTTTATTTAAAAAATCCTTTTTTATCTTCCTTTTTAAAAAACTTTTTGGTACAGGTAGTCCTTGACTTGCAACTGTTCATTTAGTGACCATTCAAAGTTACAACAACACTGAAAAAAGGGTTAATGACTACTTTTCACACTTACAACTGTTGCAGCCTCCCCATGGTTACATGATCAAAATTCAGATGCTTGCCAAGTTCATAATTAGGATGATTGCAGTGTCCTGCGATCATGTGTTCCACTTTTTTGACTTTCTGACAAGCAAAGTCAATGGGAAAACTGGATTCACTTAACATCCATGTTTAGTAACTTGTGATTCACTTAACAACTGTGGCAAGAAAAGTCACATGGGGCAAAACCCACTTAACAATTGTTTCACTTAGCAACATAAATGTTGGGCTCAATTGTGGTCATAACTCGAGGACTACCTGTATTTTATATTTGCTTTGTTCATCTATTTTTTCCTTCCATTAACAAATTTGCTTTGTTCATCTACTATTTTCTGCCATTAACATCATTCTCACATGCCATTATAAAAGCCTTGTTAGAATTAAACAAAAGTCCATTCTTCTTCATCCATGCCTCTACAGCCGTAATGGTGAACCTATGGCACACGTACCACAGGTGATCCCCGGATCTACCCACAGAGATCCGGACCCTCCCCACTCTCTCGGCCTTCCGTAAGTCCAATAAGACCTGGCTATTCCGGCAGGCCTGGGGCTGTTGACCTCATGAATGAGGTCCAGCCCCACTAAGATTGAGTGCATGATGTGTTTTTAAACTTGCTTTCCTTGCTTTCCTCTCTATTTTAAATTTTTCTTGCACTCTTTTAGAGTTGTTTTTATGTAAGCCGCCCGGAGTCCTTCAGGATTGGGTGGCATATAAATTCATTAAATTTACAATTTACATGCAGCTCCAAGCCGTCAGCTCCAGTGTGCGTGCATGCGCGGGCAGGACTGATTTTTGGCCTTCTGGAGGGCTGGGGGAGGCCGTTTTTGCCCTCCCCAGGCTTCAGGAAATCCTCCAGAGCCAGGGAGGGCGAAAAACAGGCCCAACGGGTCTACCGTAAGTTCGCAATGTGTAGTCATTAATAAACATTCCCTTGATTAAAATTAAACTGGATTTAAAGACAATACAACAGTTTATCCAACAGAAAGAGTGTTACATAAATATCTGTCTAAAGTTTATACGCATAATGTACAAAATGAACAGTTATCCTCACTGCAAACCCTATAGCTTGCATTCCTTTCAGATTCATATGCTTCAGTTTAAATTACCATTAAAACCGTGTTTCTCCAATTTCCCCTGAACACCTACAGGCTAAACATTTCAGGATCTATACCGCATAACCCACCGCACAGCTTTTAAGACTGAATGACGTTGAACAAACATCGATTCTTCACTGCCTAGCAATTAAAGCTGATAAGAGGCCTGTGTTGTTCGGGAATTCTTTTCAGCTCAAGCAGGGAACTGTGGAATTACCAGCCACTGAAGGTTTTTATGACATTGGTTTTTTTTTTTTTTGAAAATGCACAGACTAACTAGAGCTGATAAGAACTTATGTATGCTTGGCTGGTGTTTGCCCATGACCAAGACTGTTGACAGGGGGTTCATTGTTGTGAAAGACACTAACTAATCCCCAAGGACACCATGGAACATTCCAACACTTTTCACAGAGGTGCTAGCTTCTCACTGAATTTCACTCCCCTGATGAGCTAATACAGTGCAGGACAGAAGTAAAGTAACAAACAAGCAGCAATAGCAGTGAAACTCGGCGCTAAGCAGGTTTTAAAGTCAAACTAAAAGCAAGCCTAGTTCCCTTTTGACATTCAAGAAAATCAATGCACTAGACTATTGCTAGGCAGAAACAATGGAATTTGTTTCCAATATCAACCTTCGTTAAGCTTTGTTTCCCCCCCTCAAAGGTCAAAATTAAATACTTATAATGATTTATTGCAATCTTTCAACAGTTTACCCATTTCATTTTTTTTTACTTGTTGAAAAACTAAATTTAGATTTAGATTTTAGATTTTATTAATATTTATAGGCCGCCCTTTTCCCTGAGGGGACTCAGGGCGGCTTACAATTCATGGGAGGGGAAGTGCAAGACAAAACATAAGACAATACGTGAGTAAAAAAAACAAAAAACAATAAAACACAACTTTCATTCAGCATTCGGGTGGGGCGGATTAGAATCTTTATCCCCAGGCCTGACGGGATAGCCAGATCTTAAGGGCTGTGCGGAAGGTCTGGACGGTGGTGAGGGTGCAAATCTCCACGGGGAGATCGTTCCAAAGGGTCGGAGCTGCTACTGAGAAGGCTCTCCTCCGCGTAGTCGCCAGTCGGCACTGACTGGCGGATGGAACTCGGAGGAGGCCTAATCTGTGCGATCTAATCGGTCGAAGGGAGGTAAGCTTTCATCAGGCATTATCTTTTAAATATGCACCAAATTACTCTGTACTAAAGTTGTTATTAGTACATAACTAGTACGTAATAATAATAATAACTTTATTGCATCCTATTTGTAATATCGATAAGCATTCATAATGACCTTTTGTTTAACAAATTAAGGCAATGTTGGATTAATCTGTCTTTGGATTAATCAGAGGTTATTGGCTGAAATAAGAATTAACTTCAATTTTCAGTAGTTTCTGCTAAATTTAATATAAAAAGGGATTTCTCCCCCCCCCATCCTATTTGGCAAGAGAACTGGAAGTCAACACAGCTGTCTGGCCTTTATAGCTGCCAAAATTTCAAAGTTTTAGGTCATTTGGTATTTCAAATTTACAAAGTGTGCCACTTAAATTTAGGGAACAATCTAGCCAAAATCTAGAGTTCGAGAGATATACAGGGTTTTAAAATCAAAATACTACCGATTTTGACCTTGCAATGCATATGTTCATCCCTTGTATCTCACTTAATATTTTTGTGCATGTAAAAGGAGATTATTTCTTAAGGTTACAATTCCTCTAGAATGGTATTATTAGTTGCAGGATGAAATGCTATGGACAGGAATTTAAAAATATTAATATGAACAATTGCAAGTGTTTGTTTAACCCTGTTGTTGAAATCAATGTTTGTTTATTTGTTCTTAAAAAATATCTTACAGAACATACATTCATGCAACCAATTAGACTAGACTAGTATTGGTTTCTGTTTTTTTTATTTAGAATGCTATGAAACCCAAGCAACTGACAAGCATGGAGTCCTATCATGTTACACATAAAATTATATATTTGCTCGGGGAAATCATTTTATGAGATCATAAAGTTTGATAAAATCAGATTAGGGTTTAACAAGGATTTTTCTGGGTTTGTATAAAAAATAAAACATTTCTATTTAATGATGTTCCGTTAAAGCAAACTGTATGCATGAGAGTTTATCTTGACCCTGGTCCTAACTATGGCTAAGACCTGAACTTATAACCACAATTGAGCCAAAAATGTCCATTCCTTAGCAAGATCATTGCTAAGTAAATTTTGCCCCATTTTATGAACTTTCTTGCCATAGTTGTTATGTTAGTTGTTAAGTGAATCTGGTTTTCCTATTAACTTGGCTTGTTAGGAGGTCAGAAAAGACGTTAATCATAAACACGTGCCAGTTGCCAAGTGTCCAAATTTTGATCACATGACCACGGAGATGCTTCGATGGTTGTAAGTGTAAAAAAAATGATCATAAGTCACTTTTTTCATTGCCATTGTAATTTCAGACAGCCATTAAGCCAATGGTTGCAAGTCGAGGACTATCTGTACTGAATCCTATTATTTTACCATTACATCAGTCAAAGATTTGCATCCAAATTTTCTCTAAGAATCTGTACTGTTATGTCCATAGTATATTCTTACAATTAGATTAACATAATTACTATTTTATTTTAAAATAAAATGTACTTAAGAAGATGAAGAGAAGCGCTAGTTACTGAATACTCATAAGGCAGCAACGCTGACAAGTCCAATAAAATGCCACAGATAATACAAACTATAATTGAAAACTGTTCGGATAGCACTGCAAAATAAAGACAGTTGACAGAGAAAGTAAAAGGATAATTTGAAAGCACAATATCTGAATAATAAGTACATCTGAACAAATTATAAAAACCATTTACACAACTGCATTAATGAAGCATCATTCACTGGTGTCCGCCACCCTGAACTGTGGTTTTGTGAGATGGGTGCCCATATAAATATGATACTTCCCTACACCTACCTACACACACACACACACACACACACACACACACACACACACAAACACCTCGGAATAGTTTATTTTAAATTCTTCACTGCTTTATGTTTCTGTTTGAAGAATCCAAATAGTAGTCATTGCTTATAAAATAAACTCTAAAGTCAACATGGTGGCACGGTGACGCAGTGGTTAGAATGCAGGCTAATTCTGCAGACTGCCAGTAATTCAGTTCTCACTGGCTCAAGGTTGACTCAGCCTTCCATCCTTCCCAGGTCATCAGCATAAGGACCCAGATTGTTGGGGGCAATGTGCTGACTCTGTAAACTGCTTAGAGAGGGTGGTCAAACACTGTGAAGTGATATATAAGTCTAAGTGCTACTGCTATTTTTTTTTACATTTTATTTTCCAACTCTACTAAAGGAACGTGGTTTTAATTAATAATCTGAACATGCCATACACATAATTTCATCCAAAAGTATATATAATATTAACAACTGTAAGCCACCCAGAGACATTTTTGTGAATTGAATTACCAAATCAATCAATCAATCAATCAATCAATCAATCAAATAAATACATCTAGCAAATTTTAAAAACTAGCAAATAGGAGTCAGTATGGTCTAGTGATTAAGGCACCAGGCTAAAAAGCAGGACACTTGAGTTCAAGTTCTGCTTTAGGCATGAAAGCCACCTTGGTGATTTTGCGCCTATGACACTCTCTCAGCCCACAACCCACCTCCCAAGGAAAATAGGCGGAGGAAAGTGTGTTGGATATGTTCACCACCTTGTATTATTTGTAAAAATAATAATAAATAAGTAAAATTATAAAAGTTAATTCCATAAGTAGCAAGTTTTGTTTTAGTATTGGTTAGACGTTTCCACTTACGTTTCCACTTACACTGATTTATTTTGTAGAAAGAAAGTACCTCTGTTCCATGTGAGAGGTGGGTAAGGATTTTTTTCCTCCACTGTTTTTAATACTATAATTTTTCACTGGTGTTCTTCATAAAAAAAATCAATTAAAATATATGGGAGGAAATTAGTTTAAAAAGCCTTATGCTGATATGGATACAATTCAGAATTAAGTTAGAAAAGTGATGTAGCAGGCTTTAGGAGAAATCCCATCCTGACACTTAAATAGAACCATTGCTAGTAGAATTCCTATCTGCATTCTGGAGTCACCTACAGTAGAGTAGGATTGCTGCCCCATCCTCAAAGCTTCTCTTCATTATTTGTGGGATAATTCCAACCCATTCTAACATGCATTCCAGAGGTGGTATTCAGCAGGTTCTGACCAGTTCTGGAGAACCGGTAGCGGAAATTTTGAGTAGTTCAGAGAACCGGTAAATACCACCTCTGATTGGCCCCGCCCCCATCTATTCTCTTCTGATTGGGAGGAAATGGGTATTTTGCAGTAACCTTCCCCTGGAGTGGGGAGGGAATGGAAATTTTACAGTATCCTTCCCCTGCCACGCCCACCAAGCCACACCCACCAAGCCACACCACGGCCCCCAAGCCACACCCACAGAACCTACAGAATTTTGAATCCCACCACTGATACATTCCCCACTGGTTTTTGGTGAAGGCAAGGTCTGTTTTCAATTATGTTTGTGAGATTGAATTGACAGTCATTTATCTTCTACGCAGCAAAATGTATTCTGTCTGAAATTATTAGCAATCTGGTTTAGCATCAGGTGTATTCTCAAAAAAGAAACATTACTGAAAGTAAAAATGTACATGTCATAGAAAGATAAAATATTTTGCTCCTAGCTATATAAGTATTTATTATGAGAAATATTTGAGAAAGTGTGTTTTATGGTTTCTGACATTTCTCCTTAATCACGTTTCTATACATGATAATTTCAACTACAATTGTCACACTTTTATATTAGAACATGCAGTTTTACCCCTTTTGATCACAAGATGAAAACAACAGGAAAACTGAGTGGTAAACAAAAGTTTGTATTCTGTTATATTTCTCCATTTATAGCAAACATAAATTAGATGCAAATGGTACAATATGTTATTATAGTGACTGTTTAACACAATCTTGACCATTTATGGACTTGTTAGATAATATCATCAGCTCTGTTTTAATACTGGAACCTTTTATAGTTTCTTTTAACTAAGGAATGAACTCAGCTCATTCATCTGTTCCCTGAGAGAAGCATAGTTAATTATCTTTTTTGTACAGAAAAATACTTCATACGATATGTGATCTAATTTTTAAAAAGGGGAAATATTTGCATTGCCTATCTTTTCATGTATCTCTTTCCCTTAAATTTTAGTTTCATTTCTTTGCGTTTCACTGTTATATTTTTCCTAAATTAAAAGCACAAAAGATATATAGTTTGCAGAATTATTCAAAACTATATTAGTACCTCTCTGTTACTCATTGAAATAGTCATGTCTTTTTCAGGCTTCTGCCCAAGTTATTTTTAAGGTTTTGTTGGTAGTCTGAAAAGACATGGCTTGATGCTTTATTGAATAGCATAAAGATCCTGTGCTCATACCTGTTCCAAAGCATTTCTTCCGTACCATTCTCAAAGTGTGCATAGTCTTGATACATAATTCTTTGCTCACTATTAATTCTAGAAGCATCTGTCTTTTTATAATACTTCAGCAATTAAAAAAATGATGGAAAGCAGATGGAAGTGGCAACGATGGCTTGCTTCTATTTGCAAGAATTGGAAAAGCTTTTGATTAATTTATTTTGTTTATTTATTCATTTAAAAGATGTATCATTTTAAAAGACACAACTTGGGAAGTTCACAACAATAGTAAAACCAAAACCTGGTTCCTTCTGTTCCATTGCAATCATTGCCACCCTCTTCAGGTTCCAACATCATCCTATCCCAGCACTTAGGGGAAGAGTGACCTCTTTACCACATTTTGGCAGGCTAATGATAAGAAATCGGAAGTAAATATTTGTGCATTTATAAACAAAAATCTTCCTTCTGTTCTAAATGTTTAGAAAGCAGTAGCACTTAAACTTGCATACTGTTTCAGTATATATTAAGCAGTAATACAGAGACAGCATATTGCCCCCAACAATCTGGGCCCTCATTTTCCTGACTTCAGAAGGATGGAAGTCAACCTTGAGTCGATGAGAATTGAACTCCTGGCAGTCAGCAGAGTTAGTCTGCAATATTGCATTCTAACCGCTGCACCACTACAGCACCTACTATAAGTAGATGACTATCATATATTTATGCTGTAGTATCATAAGATACAGAACCAAAGTAGTATAATTCAATACAATATATGGTGCTGCTCCCTAGGTAGGATATATAATGTTATCTATATTTCAAAGTTTCTAATTATTTGGGACATTCTGAACTTTTATAGAAATTATTGTCTTCAATAACTAATTTTCTCAGAAAATAAGGAATGTGGAAAGTATGCTCCCACAGTAAATTGTGTGTGTGTGTGTGTGTGTTTGAGTGTGTTTGTGTGTGTGTGTATGTATCAGTGGTAGGTTCCGGATCTTGTTCCAACCAGTACGGTTGGAACGGGCCCAGCAGTGCCCACATGGATGCACATAGCTTGCACATGCACATGTGGTGTGCATATGCATTGTACCTGTCAGTGACGCCTCCGCAATGCTCCAGCTGCTTGGCAGAGCATAGTGCAGGCGCTGTACATGCCATGCACGTGTGTGGAAGCGCCGAATAGAGCCGAGGTGGCACAGTGGTTAAATGCAGCACTGCAGGCTACTTCAGCTGACTGCAGTTCTGCAGTTCGGCTGTTCAAATCTCACCGGCTCAGGGTTGACTCAGCCTTCCATCCTTCTGGGGTGGGTAAAATGAGGACCCGGATTGTTGTTGGGGGCAATATGCTGACTCTGTAAACCGCTTAGAGAGGGCTGAAAGCCCTATGAAGCAGTATATAAGTCTAACTGCTATTGCTATTGCTATTGAAGTCTTTACAGGACAGGTAAGGAACTTGGGTGGACCCTCCAGAGCACCGTACCGGAATGGTACCTGGTGCTCCGGGCAGGCTCTGGTACCTGGGCAAACCGCCTGCAACCCACCACTGGTATGTATGTATAAAAATTAAGATATGCCATAGCAATAACTATATGATGAAAATGAAGTCCATCCTCTCATTCTGCTTTTCAGACAAAATGACCAAAAGCAAATATAGAACATGGAAAAACAATGACCAAAATAACTTCCATTGTGTTAACAAAAACCAAGAGATTTTATTTATAAAATAGGGGAAAGGGGCAAAAGTTCATATTTATTTGCAGTTTCACGATCCACTTGTCTTTTATACATTTGTTCCATTTGAAGTGTCCATATTTCATTTTATGATAGCATAATAACCTGAATGGTATGCAACTCACATATCAGGCTATGCGGGAGGAAAAAAAATGAACTAAAAATACTTGCAAGTGTTGTTGCTGCTAAATGAAACGACACATTTGATCAAAGAAAACTAATTAACCATGTTGGCAACAAGAAAACAAGTGCTTATGCAATGAAAACAATCATATAACAGTAAAAATAAAAACTGAAAATAGGACACACAGAGAACTGAAAATCTTACTGATTATTCTGATGGTCTTCCTATCTACATTGCGAAAGGATCACAAGGAAAACATATGAGACTTATTATCTCACTTTTACAGTTCAGTGACCCATTTTCACACATTTCCATTTCCCTTCATCAGAATTTAATTTTGGACTTTTTCTGGGTTTGAGGGAGCAATCCTACCTCTTTGAAGTCAGTAAACTCCCTACTGTTTTTCATGATTTGTAATTTCAAGTGCCAACTTCTTTAACATTCTCCCATGAAAGAAAACAATCCTGGTTTCAAAAACGCTTCTAAGATTTTTAAAGCATTTTAAAAGAAACAGAAAGATCCAGGTTCTTCTAGGCTTTAACCAAATAGAATCTCAATTAGAGGCTACTTTTCTTTCACAGAAAATACATATCAATTTTTCATTGGGTTTAATTATTTATACAAAATCTGTGAAAAATGAATAAAAGTTATTCATTTGTGGGTGAGGGGGAGTGAATATACAGAAATATATTGAATATGGAAAAATGTGAAAGACATGCATGAAATAGAGAAGGAATGAAAAGTACTTCTATGGCGTAAATGCATATGCCATGTATCTTGTTGAACAATTCATGATTTCCTACTTGCATACAATTAATTCAACATTACTGTACTTTCCATGTAAGTCTTTTCTTGCAACGTCCAGACTTTTATAGAAAATAAGCAAACCCTCCTCATGAACTGGATAACATGTGACAGTGAGCTATGCTTTGATTAACCACAATTTGAGAATAAATTACAACTTTGGGGGTTTGCATCATCTGCTAAGACAAAATCAAACTACCATATTTTGGCTTAGTAAATGGTGTGAACTCAGCTCTTAGTACACAAATGGTGCCCCGAAGCTTGGAAGAGTTCAAGATAGGAATAGGAAATCTATTTAGGATAAGATTGTACACCTCTTTCTGGCTTGGAGGCAGTACAGGTAGTCCTTGACTTACGACCACAATTGAGCCCCAAATTTCTGTTGTTAAATGAGACTTCCGTTAAGTGAGTTTTGCCCATTTTACAATCTTTCTTGCCCCAGTTGTTAAGGGAATCACAGTAGTTGTAAAATTAGTCAAACTGTTGTTAAGTGAATCTGACTTCCCCATTGACTTTGCTTGTCAGAAGGTCACAAAAAGTAAACACATGATCCTGGACACTGCAACCGTCATAAATATGAATCAGTTGCCAAGAGTCCCAATTTTGACCATGGGGGTGCTGCAAAGTGTGAAAAGCTGTTGTAAGTCACTTTTTTCAGTGTTGTAGTTTTGAACAGTTGTAAATGAAATCTTGTAAATTGATGACTACCGACTACCTGTATATACTTCGGATTATTTTTTAATACCTCTAAGGGTTTTAGTCAGGGACATCACAAGGAGAGATGCACATCAACAGGTTTGGCCAGGTTTCTTCTTCATTTATTAGATGAGTTCAAGAGTCTACCAGTTGCCCATTCATAATAGCATCAAGTCATATCTCAAGGAATGATTTATGACCTCATTTAATTTTTTCCCCTTATGACTCTCCTGCATTTTTTAAACAAACAATCTGCATACATAGAGAACTTTCTGTTACTCTATCAGCCCCACTAAGTAGACAAGACAAAGAAATCAATTCCACCAGAAGTTTTTATTGAGATTTTTATTTTTATTGAGATAACTATAATAACATAATTGTACATACTTGACTGTACTGTATGTCCTCTTCCTTCTTATATCCTAGTGAATTAGGGAGGTGTCTATCAGAGCCACTTCAAAATCTAAACTCAGTGTTCTAGACTTTAAAAACATTATATTTCAGTCCCTTTTGCCTAGCTAACAGTTTTTAAATATTTCTGTCAAGGTCATCTCCCTTACTCTCTTACAAACAGAATCTGCTTGCACAAGCTTGCTGACAGACAATATATTGACATTTCACCCCACCCCTTCTCATCAGGTACAACAAGATAGGTATCAGAGATGAGCATTTTCAACAGGCATTCTCCTCCTGTTGAAAGTCATCCCACCAGGTATAAGAATTATACTCTTAACTTCTAACATTTAGGAAGTTTTTAAAAACATATTTGGAGACTGAGGCAAGAATGTACAGAAGGAACCTGAGACTCAGACAAATCTGATTGTTTGACAATACAGACATTATGGTTTTATGACCTAATATTATAACTGCTGATTGCATCTTTCATTTTTGATATATTAATACTTTTGGTATTTCTAGTATTTTTACTATATTGCTACATATGACATATTGATACTTTCGGCACTTTTCTTCTTTACAATATTGTAGATATATTGTACAGATATATTGTATGTTGTTGCTAGTAAGCTGTGTAGAATCTGTTGATTAAAGCAGAATAAAAATACTTGTACCAAATTAATGGGGTTTTAATTTTGAAGTAGGAAATTGAAATAAAAGAAAACTTCATTCTGATATACTTAATTTTGTAACATCATGATAAGATATATTATAATGCATGTCACATACTATACCTCCTTATTTTCCTTTATATAATTTTTTGGGGATATCCTATTGATGTACTTTTGTTATGTTTCCATTGTATGCTTTATTGATTTCTATTTTACTGCTATTTTATTTCTGCTCTGTTAATATGTGGGACTACATCATGGCTAGATAAGTGGCAAATAAATTTAGCAAATAAATATGAGTTTAAAATGCATTAATTAGGAATAATTTTGAATTAGCTTAAAACAGACATAATTTAGCTGAAGCCATTCTAAATCAAGCCACTGAAAATTTAACTGATCACTAAGGAAATTGAATAATACTTCTTCCTCAAACATGATAATCTTGCACATGAATTTAGTATGCAAAACAAACATGGTTTTTGAATTGATGATGTAGCTACAATCCAACTACATTTAAATCTACTTTTTGGCAAAATCAAGTGTAGCTTTCTCAATTCAAGTGTGATCCATCAAATTTCAATATTTTAAATTTTGAATTCTGTCCAATTATATACCAACATATTTTAAATTACACAATAAATTGGCCCACCAAGCCACGCCTACAGAACTGGTGGTAACAAATTTTGAATCCCACCACTGATATAGGTAGTCCACAACTTACAACCACTCATTTAGTGACTGTTCAAAATTACAATGGCACTGAAAAAAGTGACTTATGAAGTTTTTCACATGACCATTGCAGCATCCCCATAACCATGTGATCAAAGTTAGTCACTTAGCAATTGGTTATTATTATTATTACTGGTTATTACCAGTGGTGGGATTCAGCCAGTTTGCACTTCGGGAGAACCGGTTGTTAAGTCTCTGAGCAGTTTGGTGAACTGTTTGTTGAAAGAGTAATTAGGTCAGAGAACTGGTTGTTAAAGTATTTGAATCCCATCACTGGTTATTACTTATTAACTTTTTTTTCATTAAACATGAAATTCAGGCAACTGAACATTTTACTTATTATTGTTATTATTATTTTTTTGTTGTTATTATCATCTATCATCTATTATCTATATATTACCTATCTATTATCTATTATTCTATGTTCTATATTCTACGATTCATATTTATGATGGTTGCTATGTCCCAGGGTTATGCAGTTGTTGGAATAATAGGTACCTCCAGTATTGCTCAGACACCAGGTATTTCTGAAATTTAGTTACCGCTTGACTTATACCTGAGAATGTTCATGTTAGGTATTCACATAATTGTACTGACCCTGATCCTGCTTGAAAAGAAATGAGAACACATGATTGGTTCCTTAAAATGCCAAATAACCTGTTTGGAATTATACCAAACCAGGCAAATAATCTTCCGTGTAGTGGAATGATTTAATGACAGTCTCTCATCAACCTTGCAATCAGCCAGTGAATCATATTCGACCTAATTAGAGAAGACACATTCAGTGTGCCCTGACTTGATCTTATTTCCCGAACACAAACAAATGAAATAGGTGAAGGGTTCTCATTAGCTTTTTCTTTTAGCATTTCCATCCTGTGAATTTTTCATGAACACCTTTGTAAACTGCTAGTTTAACAGATGAACTTTCCTATCATTATGTTGAAACACTAATACACATGTTTCACTATGTCACATGGCATTGTTGCTATTATGCAGAACGTATCTTTTTATAACACGCCACCATGAAATCTCTTCTAGACAAAAAGTGGTTTATGCACTTAGCAAAATAAACATACAGTTTGCCTTTACTTCAGCATTCAGTAAAGGCAGGGTGAAATACGATACAGGGTTTTTAAAAACATTGTCTTTTCTATTATATGTTATCGTTTGGGTTGAATTCCAGATTGAATTAGAGAAGAGAGATCAATATTCATTTGGCAAAGCTCCACTACAGTTGCCCACAATGTGATTTGTTGTTCAGAAGATAAAATGTGATTGCAAAACAAGATAGAAAACAATCCTATAATTTTATATTTTACAAGACACACACAGAGAACAGCTGTAATCCAATGCATCTGGATGGCACAAGAGTGACAAAAGTGTGGGTACGCTTCAACTTTCTCAAAATGTTGAGCTAGTTACTTTCTGTACACAATGAATATAACTAAGCCAAACTGAAATCAGTGAGAGGCTTCCTTATAAAATTCGCTGGAGCCAGTAGCTGATTATGGATCCCAAACATTTCCTCCACACTTACTTCTACATAACCCAATTAAGTGTAAGGTGCTTAAGGACTACTGAAACCAGTGTAACTAAACAACACTTAGTTCTTAAGTGTTGAAGGGTGAGTCATAACAAATACAACCAGGCCTAAGTTTTATATATGTTTATAAGTATGAATAAATTATGTATCATTATTTGTATTAATATCATCTTACAAACTTTTGATAAGAGTTAGCAGGTTGGGAATATCAATAACAATCACACCATCTTGTCTTTGGAACTCAAGTATTTTATATCATATAAACCTTCATGCTGTCCTGTTAATAATGCTCCCATATTTTAGATTATACTAATAATGGATTTGT